>NC_081416.1:122204882-122519378 GCF_949786415.1 Peromyscus eremicus | reverse complement strand
GTGCTAGTATTAAAGGCGTGAGCCACCACCACCCAGCTATGATATGTCTTAAAAGAAAGAAGCTTAACTTTTTTATACTGATTTCTTGATCCTAAACCAAAACTACTTTCATTTCAAAGGAGTGAGGGAAACACTATCCACCCCACCCACTTCCCCTGCACTCTGTTTACTTACCTGTAACCATCCATCTACATACACAAAGAAATCAGCATACAAAGGTATAACTGGTTAAGGATCTCTTGAAATGAGTCACTGAAACATACCTCTGTATGTTGCATGTATAAATATATGCACATAAGCACACGTGCGTACGTATGTACTGAACTCAATAGCATTCTTATAAAAATGTACCCTCTTAGTAGCAACTACACGCTCCATACCCACGAGTAGTTGGCCAGCACAAAAAGGAGCTCAGTGGTGTTTTTGTTTCATTTTGCTTTGGCCTTTTTTTTTTTCCTTTGTCTTAACTGTTCTTTTGTTTATTTGTTTTGATTTTCATTTTTGTGTTTTTGCAGGATTTCTTGAGGTTTTGGGGTTTTTGGGTTTGGATTTTTTGTTTTGTTTTTAAGAGAGAAAGAAGAACATACAGTTGGGGAGGTAGGAAAGTAGGGGAGATCTGGGAGAAATTGGGGGAGGGAGGAAATGTGAGCAAAATATATTTAATTTTTTTTTTCAATTAAAAAAAGTACCCTTTTTTTCTAACTAAGCCTTCAGGCATTTGGTTATGTGAGCTGATAGAAATACAGCCAATAAGTTTTACTAGCTTTATTAGCTTTCTGTTACTATAACAACTTTCTGATAAAATCAGAAAGGTTTACCTTGATTTCAGAGGTTCAGCCTGTGTTCACCTATCAGTGTTGCTCTGGGCCAGTTACAGTGAGTACCCATGGTCAGAGCATCTGTGAAGGCAAGCAAAGAGAGAGTCCATAATCCCCTGCAAAGGCTCCCATGGAAGCTGTTTCCAGTAGGCCCTTACCTCCTAGGAGGTGTTCCACATCTATACACAGTGTTGTTAGTGTAGGGAGCAAGTCCAAGGACCTTTGGGATACATTTACTATCCAAGCCATGACACCAGCTTTGGAAAGTAAAGTCTTTTTTACCATGTACAGGGTTTGGTCATTACTCTTGGGGGACTTTTTTCCACAAAACTCTTATACCAAAATCTGCTTTTTCACCATTTTCTTATCAAGTGCAGAATGAAGATACAATCTAGTAATAATTTCTAGCCTAATTATGTATTTAAATATTGGCTTCATTCTTAGACTTGTTTTAGAACTAAATATAAATATATATATATATATATATATGTATGTATGTATATGAAGTCAGTATTCCATATACTGGCAACAGCAGAACCTCCATGTTTTGTTTATCTTGCTTGTTTGGTCAGTAGTTGCTAGGAACAAAAGAAAATTCCCTTGGAAAAACCAGTATAAACTAGCCATATATTGTTGAGTGGCTTCTCTGCTTAGTGGTCTGTAATACTCAGTCTTAACCTTGAAAATGTTACGGTCTGGTTTGGATGAATTCAGAATGTTTTTGTTTTGCTTTTAAACTGTGGAACCTTATCCAAACACACACACACACACACACACACACACACACACACACACACACACACAGAGTTGTAAGACTGGCAAGACAGTGGAGATTCTTTCTCTTTGATCCACCTCTCCGGTGGCATGGCTTTCGAATCCACATGGTAGATATGACACTGAGATTGCTGAGCGGGTAATAACAGACAGCAACAAAGATAATGTGGGTCCAGACTCAGAAACTGGAACTTGACCTTTAAAACAGAATCTCACCTCAACTTCCGTCCTCTACACACTTGAATAAAATGTGTCTCAAATAGCACAGCTAGATAATACTCGGGCAGGGCTGCGTGTGGTCCAACTGCCCACACGTGTTGCCTGTCATTGCGTGCTTACTCTTCAGCCATATCTAATATTTTTTGACCTCAGAGTACTAGCGTTAGGTAAGAGGGAGGTGATGAGATGGGACAGGAAAAAGCTACCTGTGTTAGAGTCATTCTGTCATCACTGTTAAAGAACCAGTTGACCTCTTACCTCTGTTCCTCTCCTTAGGCAAAATGACCAACACTCTTTTGCAATTGGCGTGGTTCCTCTTTTACACTTGGCTTGAAGATTTGATCTTTGGGGGCTGTACTGTCCCAGCAATGGAAACTCCAAAAATTGCAAATTCATAGCTCCTCAGATTGTAGTACAGTTCCCTTTACCGAGTGTTTACAAGTGCCCAGTAGCCAGACTATTAGCATGTCATCTTTCTAGTTAGTGGTTATAGGCTAACTTTCAATAAGACTGTTATACAAGCTGCTGAAGAACACTGTCACTTTGTCATACAGGCAGAGGTAATAAGAGAGAAATAGTCACATGTCCACTCGAATACACAGGTAAATGAATGTCAATCTACTGTTTTTCCTATTGAATGCTTCCCATGCTGTTTAAAAAAAGGAAGTGATAGCATAGATATTAACACTTTTTTTTTTATAAAAATGATGAGCTTTCACCTCTTTTTAACCTGTTTGGGGTTAGTTGTTTTTCTTTTTCTTCTCAGTGCTGACAGGGCCTTGCACATCTTAGGCCAGTAACCACTGAAGTATCTGCCAAGTGCTGAGATTATTAATTTTTTAATATATGTTAATGAGAGTGTCTAATCTTTCTTGTTTTATTCAACTACTAACTAATAGAAACATCTAGTTTTAAAGAAAAACTTAAGCACTTAATATTGTATTAAAATAATACATATAAGCTGTATATGAGTGTAGTTAGGAACATTTCTATGTATGAACATGGTGTATGTCTCTGTGAGAATACAGTTAGAAATGTGGGTTTGTTATCCCACATGTTAAGCTGAGACTGCCAAGTCTTTAGACACTCAGAGTAACCAAAGGTAGCTATTAGCAAATGGTTCACATTCCTAGATAATGTGTTGCCCAGTGGTGCCAGGTTTTTATGTATATAGTTTTTTTTATATAAGAAATTTAGTTACCAATCCTGCATGGGTACCTTTGACAGTCATCAGTAACTTGCAGAAGTTGCCATATGTAGATACTAAATGCTTTTTAGAAAGCTGGAAGACCCAAACAGGAAGTATAAGAGGAAGATGCGCAGTTTCTCCTTTTGTTTTACTGTCTTTGAGCAGTAGTACTGAATTGTGTTTATTGTACACATAGTCAAGTACTTACACACATAGTACTCACCTTCACAAAGAGTGGTCTTTGAGCCACTGATCATCTCTTTCTATTAAGCTCTCGTTTTACAAGGACAACTAGAAGATACTGGAAATATTTTAAACCACTTCCTAGGATGACTCAAATTTTTTCTGAGTAAAAGGGATTAACTTCCTCCCCAACTAATAAACTGTTAACTTTAGAGTGAGACGTTCAGCCAAGTCCCTAGTTTCTGTGCCTTGTATATGAAGGAACTGTACCCATCATCCTTTCCAAGATGTCTAATTACATTAGCTCTTCATAGTTGTCCAAAGGACCCTGACTTCTAGAAGGATAGGTTTAGGAAAATGAAAGCTGATTTTCTTTTGTAGCACTCTAGAGTCTTGTGATCAGTCACTTCTATTTTTAAATGTTGTTAGATTCTTTTTCCACAGCACAATTAAAGCATGTTGGCAATGGTTAAATATAGACACATTAAATTTAAGAAAAATAACCAGTCACCCATTTTACCATGGGCAACTTAGCTAAAATATTTTCATATAAACTTTGCTTTTTTATTAGGAGTCTGCTAGATAAATGTGGCCTCTATCCTTTTCAGATTTCCCATACTACAGTACAAGTGCTGTTCACACATGTATTTAAGAGTTATTTCATTTGTCTTTCATTTCCTGTGTTCTTTAGAGTAGGGTAGTTAGCTTTATCAGCAGCATTCAAATAGTTAAGACTGTCTCAAGGAAGCAAGCAGTCTCAGCCCTCCCCTTCTGCACTTTCTCAACCAGTTTCTGGCTTCCTCTTACGGTTTTGCTAATGGCAGCTCTGAGCTACTGAACTGTCTGCTCTGCCGCCGCCGGCATGAGCGCCTCCTTCTGTGAAAGACCATTTCCTGGCATGGGGGTCAGATCATGTCGGTAAAATGGGGTCGGCTTCCCGAAGTTCCTCTCATAACAGTGCGATTCACGGGACTAAAACATGGGCAGGTAAGAGCCCGGATTCTCCAAAGCACTGAATTAGAACAACAGGAGGCGGCAGTGCAGCTTGTTTTGTGTTTGTCCTCGGAGAGGAACTAGTCTTAGTTACTGTAAAGGGTGAGAACATGGATTGTTCAGATCTGAAGAACGTCAGAGTTCTTCAGAAAATAATGTAGCTGCCATAGAAAATTGTCTTGTTTGATTTTTTTTTTTCTTTTTAGACATTGGAGCATGCTTTTAACCTTCAGGCAAAAAAGAAAAAAGTCAGATGGTTTTAAAGTTAACAATTTATGCATAGAGAAATCTGCAGAAAAAAAAATTAGTTGAAGGGGTCATTTGGATATATATGCTCAAGGTTTGGTCATTGGAGTTCTACACACTTTAGCAGTTACCAGTTTTTGTTCAGAAGAGTTTCCTGTTTTGTAAAGTGGTTTCCCCCCATCCTTTCTGTATATAGTTTTAAAATGCAGCAGTTTGGCTTTGGGGTTTTGCTATATGTATTCTGCTAAGGGAGAATTTCATATGAATCATAGATTTTTCAAATAACCATTTCACACATTGGGTGAGTTCTGAACTTTAGAAAACCAGAAGATTTTGAGTTCCTTTTTGGTACTGATCATTGCTTCTTG
Organism: Peromyscus eremicus; assembly: GCF_949786415.1. Taxonomy (NCBI): domain Eukaryota; kingdom Metazoa; phylum Chordata; class Mammalia; order Rodentia; family Cricetidae; genus Peromyscus; species Peromyscus eremicus. The sequence continues at coordinate 122,514,588 of NC_081416.1, read as the reverse complement.
ACCCTTTGCACCTCCAGGAACCTCTCATACCCTCTTTACAGTAAGTATGGTGAATGAGAGCTGAGCTTTAGTCATCCAGAACTAGACCACCTCAGGGTTAAACAGTCGTCACTCTGTGCTCCAAAGTGTATTATTATTAGACATCTCTAAGCCTTAGTCTCCTCAGATATAAAATGGAGATAATTAGAACTGTAATTCATTGCCCTGTCCCTAGAAAATACATAAAAATTTCTTACTTCAATGCCTGGCACAAAGTAACTATTCATCATTTTAAGTGTTATTCAATGCCCTGTCTTGTAAAATGGGAAGCATGATGCCCATCTGCCAAATGATTCTATTTAGATAATGTCTACATGTTCAGTGGTCAGCATGGTCACTCACTTCGAGAAGCTCATTCCTTGGGTGTCTTTTTAGATTGTAGTCATAGTATAAAACGGTAGGTAAAGCTCACCTCTCTGAATTGGAGGTCTTCATGGTCTAGTTAGTCTTGTTAGTCAGTTGAGCCCCTAGTATAGTGGTTCAGCCTATAGTAAACATGAGGTGAATGTCAGTTTCCTATTCCCTCTTACAGAGCTGAGGGGAAACCATAGTGCAAGAAGAAAGCCTTACAGCAGAAATCAAAGACAGCAGGTCTTGGGGAGCCTTGCTCTTCCAACCATAGACAAGACTGGTTTTCTGTCTCTGTGCTTTGGGGCGAGCAGCAAAGCCTTAGGAATTCCCTGTCCTGGGTCCCTGGGCTTTTGAGAGCAAGTGAGTGCTGTGGTGATGAGCTTGAGGAGACAGAGAAGGTGGTTGGGGAAGGTTACTGACAAGGCTTCTTCTTGCCTTTTCTGTACCCCATGTTTTCCATGCTTTGCAACAGCATCCTTAGGCTGCTCCTGGGTTATTGTCTCCTCCTGCCTAAAGTCAAAATTTCCTTTCCTTCACCACAAAAGATTGCACTTTTGTGTTGAGTTAGGAGAGTAATAAGCTCATGACACTCATTTTCAGTGAGGTATTAGTATTTGCTATAATGTAGTAAATGTTATACTTAGTATGTGCCAGGCTTTAACACAAACAGAACTGTGAAACAGGTACCTCTCCCATTCTGCAAATGAAATGACTGGGGCTCAAAGAAAAAATTCACCCACAGTCCCACTGTTAGTAGAACTTAGATCCGACTTCATGCTTAACCTCTGTGCAGTTTTCTGCCCTCTTCCTCAACATAGAACACTGAACCCAAATTAATGTCTGATAACCTACTGAGTTCCAGTTAGTAAAAACTATATATGTAGGGTTATTTAATAGTTCTGATTAGAGTAAGGAAGAAAATGTCATCGAGTCTCATTAATTCAGGGACATACATGTGGTGTGTAAAAGTTAGAGAGGAGCCTCACAGAACTTTTTAGACTACGTGACATTGTTTCTCCCCCTCAGGCTGATCTCAGAATTGCTGCCATCCTTCTGCTCCCTTTCTAGACTGATAGAAACTCAGTGCTTCCGGTGTGGACTCTGCCATACCTTACTAAGGAAACCTTCCGGCTGCAGGCTCTGTCCAGTGTCTGTTAGTATAAGCAGCCCCGATGACTCAGAACTCCTAAGTTTTTCTGGTGGGAGCTTGCATGACTGAAAATTAATTAAAAGTTGCCCAGAACGTCGTTCCTCATTTCTGTCCACACTGGGCCCCACCCTCCGGTGACCACATGCCATCTGTGTGTCCAGGTAAGGGGAAGACCTTCCAGTGCTCAGTTAACTGTTTGTTGACTCTTGTCTTTGGCAGGAAAAGGAAAGGGAGAAAGATAAAATTAAGGAGAAAGAGAAAGAATCTAAAGAGAAGGATAAAGAGAAGAAGACTCTTAACGGGCACACGTTCAGTCCCATTCCTGTTGTGGGTCCCATCAGCTGCAGCCAGTGCATGAAGCCTTTCACCAACAAAGACGCCTACACTTGTGCAAGTAAGAGACATGCTTCTTCCTTTCAGCAGATGAGGCTCTCTTGCTTTAAGAAAGCTGGTTGGTTTCTAGTTTCCTGTGCATCCCACCCCTGATCTGTTCCTCATTTATGTGGAGAAGTAACTCTGTGTGTTTTTTCTTCTAATTTCAATTATGTAACTTATAATCTGTATTTTTTTGCAGATATCTCCTAATTTCAGATTCTCTGCTTAGAAACTACCTCCTATTGCCAGAAACCTGGCAAACCAAAGCAGTACATAGCCTCAAACCTTAAAGCTTCCAAGATCCTTTGTCAGATCATATACACATTTTTATACACTGCCCCCCCCACACATATACAGAGATGCATGCACATGCATGCAGTTTAGAGATTCAAACTCGGGTGGGGGGGCCCTGATATAGGAAAGCAGTCTACTCTTGAGCTACCCCTCCCCTTCAGTCCTTGTGCACTTATTTGTAGATCTGGTCCTTTGGAATATTATCCAGCTATTTGCCATCATTAAATCACGATGGCTACCAGAGGAGAGTGTCTGCATGTGCAAATATGCTCCATGTTTCTGTTACTGATCTGCTGAAAGACAAGTCTATTAACTGGGCATGACTCTCCTTTTGATAAGGCATTCTCAGCAAGCGTCAGTTGGCTTTCTCTGTACAGGACTTAGATAACAAGTGTCTGTGTCACAGCCACTGCATTCTACAGTTGCAACACAGAGGCAGCCATAGATACATCAACAAGAATGGCTTTGTTCCAGTAAAATTTCATTTACAGACACTGACATTAAAATTTTGCATGCTATGTCATTTTCATCTTTTCATTTCTTTTTCAACCATCTAAAGTATAAAAGCCGTGTGTGGCTCATGGGCTCTCCAAAATCAAGCAACAGGCCAAATCTGGCACATATACTGTAATTTGCAAATCTGCTCTAGAGCGATATTTCTCAGAATTGTGTCAGTGCACTCAAAGAAAGTAATTGTATTTGAAAAGCATGCCAAGGTTAAAACAAGGAAGCTGCTTTGTTCAGAGGTGAGCAAGCTGGGTATCGGCCACCATAGGCCTAGCACAACTAGGAGGCTCTGGTGGTTTGTCTCAAGTTAGACCCGCAACACATGCAGAAGAGACAGTGGCTGAGTCGTACTCAAAGGAGTGAGTCTCATAGATGACATGATGATGTCTTGTTCTCAGTCATTTATTGTGCGTTCCAAGTAATCTGTTACTAAAAATAGTTAGCTTACTGAAATTGGAAGTGCTAGAAGCTTACATGGGCAGATTCAACATTATGTAGTAATTTTGGCTTACTTGCTTTTTTTAATACAAAAGACAGCTGAAGCTACAGCTGGCAAAGAACCTGTAAGCTTTCTTGCCTGTGTTACAGCCATTGTGACTTTCATAAATAAAGTAAAAAAGGCTTAGTCACATACGTTCTTGTAAAATTAATGTGAAGGGTATGTTATATCCCCCAGAGTAATCTACAGCTGTTTATTTTACTCTTTAAAGGGAAAAGCACTTACCTAAATCAGTATGCATTCCTCCAGGCAGAGATCACACACATTATCACTATCTTCCATGTCTGACTTAGCAGAAAATTAAGAACTGCATCACATAGGACTAAGTTTCAGGTAAGCTTTGTGAAGCAAGAGACTAGCTCTGTCCAGTGTGTCCAGTGTCCCCACAGCGATTTCCTTTTGGAGCCCGGGCTCTAAAAAGGACTCTTCTCTCCAGTGTCAAATGTCAACACTTTCGGGTTTTGTCCACTGAACACAGTCTGCTTCTCAGTACTGCAGCTAATTTAGTTGACTACAACAGAAGTCAATGAGCACCTTTTTTTTAAACCACATTATCTATTATTAAACATTTTTAGCATATTAACCTGGGGCATTTAATGTTAAAACTACATTCAGATTACACTATACTTAACAAAGAGCACACTGTAAGGATCAGAGCCACAGGTTTGCCCTTTTATTTTCTGGTTAATTATCAGTATGATTGGTGTTGTCCTTGATCCACAGCTTCTTAAAAGAATTTGTGTAGCTGTCTTTTTCATTTCATTTAATGTAAAGACAAGGTACTCATCACACCATGATGAAGATGAGCAGATAAAGAGCAATATTGTTGCTCCACTTCTTGGGTGGGAATCACCTCTCCTCCCTCAAGAAATCCTCAACACATATGTAAAGAGAAGCCGCCTAGCAGAAATACCAAGTGAGGCAGCAGTGTATCAATTTGATTCTGTTTCTACATATTGATTCTGTTTCTCGTTTTAAGAGTTCATATTGATTACTTTTCTCTTGACGGAATACCTGACAGAAGCGTCATAAAGAGAGTGTTTATTTTGGCTGGAGTTTCAGTCCATCATGTAGGGAAAGCATGACAAAGTTGGTGGTAACAGGACTCTATGAAGGAGGCCTCTCCGTCTTGGTAGATGAGGAAGCAGCGGCAGGAATAATTTCAAGACCCTCCCTAGTGACCTGTATGTGCCAACTATGCTACCTACACACCATGTCCCAGAGGTTCTGTGAGCTCCTAAAACAGTGCAGCCAGGTACAGACCAAGTGCCCAGAACAGTCTTGGGGAGGGGGGGAGGAGGTGGTGGAGGGGAGAGCGATGGGACACAGTTCACATTCAGACCATAACAGAAATCAACGTAAATGAAAGCTACAGTGCCTGGGAATGTAGTTCACTAATAGAGCCCTTGCCTAGCATGTGCAGCCTGAGTTCAGTCCCCATCACTGAGAGAAAAACAAAACCGTAAAAATTTACTTTGGTGTTGTTCTAAAGTATTATTTTGCATATTTCCTCCTCTTCCTTATGGAACTGCTTTTATTTATTTGAGAATCACTAGTATCAGAAAAACATTAAAAGGCCACAGTCCTTTGAAAAGTTTATCCAGTATATCTTGAACACATTCACACATTCCCAGCTCCTCCCATAACCATCTACCCATTCCTTCCCATCAAACTTTGAGTTTTCTCCCTGCCCCAATCTAGTGCAGTTGGTGATGCCCAACTAATCTGACATGTGGTCTACCTACCAGGGGTCACATCGTTAAGGAAAACTGATTCTTCCTCTTCCGGGAGCTGCCACATGTCAATAGCTTCTCAGCTAGTAGTGGGGTTTTGTGCCCATCTTTGCTCATCTATGCAGGATTTTGTCTGGCTTGAACTTCACAGTCTTATGCATACTGTCAGAGTCACTGTGAGGTCATATGTGTACCAGCCCTGTTGTGTCCAGAAGACAATATCTCCTTGAAGTTTTCTGCCATCTCTGACTCTTACACTCTCTCCACCTCCCCTTCCAGGAATATCCCTCAGCCTTGTGGAGAGGGGTGTAGTGTGTATGTTCCATTTAGGACTGAGCACACCTCAGGCACTTATTTTCTGCAGTTAAGGGTCTCTGTTAATTAAGGCCATAATCCTTGACTGGCAGTATCAGATTGATACCTAAGGAATTTCATTGGTAAAGCAAAATGAACTACTTCCTACTATAAAATATTAAAATGGTGGTAAAACTATGTACATACATGCACATACATTTTGTTAGTCTGAATTTTTTGTTGCTATGACCAGAAATCAATGACAAACAGGCAGGAGAGATTTATTTTAGTTCATGGTTTCAGTAGTTTCCATCCATCATGTAGATTGGCATGGTAGAGCAGAACAGGTCATGTGGTGTCTAGGAAGCAGAGAGAATGCCTCTGCTGCCTAACTTTCTCCCTTTTCTACTTTATCTGGGCCCTACTCTGTGATGATGATGTTACCTACCTTCAGAGTGAATCTCTCCCAGATTCCCTGTAGCTAATGCTCTTTGGAAAAGCCCTCACAGACACATCCAAAGCTCCTAAGTTGATAACATTAACTATCTCTAGCCTTTATCAAATTGATACCCAAACACATCCCCTTACATCATAATATTCCATCCCTGGTCCCCAAAGGTTCATGGCTGACTCATATACAATCCACGTAGTCTTAACAGTGTTGTTCAAAAGTTCTAAGTTTCTTCAGTGACTCAAGGCAAACTTGTAGCTATGAGCTCCTGTAAAATTAAAAAGAAAATTGAATATTGAATGATACAGAGTATACATTCCCATTAAAAAAGATGGATGCAGCAGAATAACATGAAGGCTTGGACCAAACCGAGATCAAAACCCAACATGGTAAATGTTAAATCACGTAGCTACATGTCCAGCATCTGGAGGCATGTAATGGTATGATGTGGGCCCCAGAGGCCTTGAGCAGCCTTGCCCTTGTGGCATTGCTGTTTGCAACTCCTATGGCCCTCTCTTTAAGGCAGGCTCTCCTAATTAACTGCACCTTTTTTGGCAACATTCCATGTTCCCACCTTCACAATTTTAATGCATTGCCCTTTGAGGGACTTCCTTTGAAGATTACCACTCTGCTCTTCGTTGCCTGGCCCCCACACCTTCCTTTGAAATCAGGGTAGAAGCCCTGTGGTTCCAAAACTCTTGGATTCTGCCTGTTTACAAAAACAGTTAACACTGTATAAGTAAAATCAGGGACTGCCACAAGCTCAAACAGCAGCCAAGGCCCCCTTAAAACATGGATGCATGGTCTCAGAGTGCCCCTGGGGAAACACTTTCCTAACAGAGTGCCAGTGCCACCTTGTGCCTCAAATGCTTGACATATAGTTACAGGATTTATGTTGGACTTGTTGAGTGTGATATTGATTGCTTTGGTCCAATCCTTTCTCGGAACATGTTTCCCTAACAGAGCCATACAAGCAATTCCCTAACAGGTAGCCCTGGACTTCTCTTCTCAAAACAGTGTTTTCAAATGAATTAAAACCTCTACACCCTAGAGCTTGGAATGGGTGGAGTCCAGCCAGTTCCTGAGATGTCCTTGGCTTCTTTTTAGTGGCTCTGATGTCTTCAGCACTCCTCTTTCCTTGGCCCCAACTTTGCACATACTTCTAAACTTTATTCTGTGCTTTTTTTTTTGCTTACAATTGTCACTAAAAAAACTCGGCTGTAAGCAGCCAATAAAGCCCATGTCACAGCCTGAATGCTGGGCCACTGCATCATTTCCTCCACTAAAATTGTTGGTCCATCGCTTTCAAATTCAGCCTCCTAAGTCTCAGGACTTGCTCCAAATACAGACAAGTTCTCGGCCACAGCTTCAAATGAATGGCATTAGTGCAGTTAACAGTACTGTTATTGCTCCCATCAGAGACCTCACCAACAGTCTTCCTGTCTCCTTACTGGCAACATTCTGGGCTTTTGCATTCACAACAGAATCACTCACTAAATTATGCTTGAGTATCTGGGAACTCTATAGAACATCTCCAGACCTTTTGAAATGCTCACATACCAATTCTTAAAATCTCTCATACCAGGTATTTTTTTTTTATTATTACTTAGACTTTCCTCTCCTGACAAATACCTGAGGAAAAGAACTAAAAGCAGTCATTATTTATTTTGACTGATAGCTTCATTCCATCTTCTCAGGAAGGATGTGTCAAAGCAGAGCTGGTCACATCAAGGTGCCAAGGAAACAGGAAAACAGTGCCTACACTGGCTAGCTTTGTCTCTTTTCATTTTACCTGAGTCCCCAGCCTAGGGGATGGTACCACTCACATTTATGGGAGGCCTCCCCTACTTAGTAACACTGTGGAAATGCCCATATAGAGACACTCAATGTGTCCTTTCTCGGTCCAGTCAAGTTGACAGTAAAGAGGCAGAGGCAGGCAGATCTCTATGAGTTTATGGCCAGCCTGGTCTACATTGCAAGTTCCAGGACAGCCAGGGCTACACAGAGAAACCCTGTCTCAAGGAAAAGACAAAAATAAACATTAAAAAATAGAAAAAGGTACATAGTAAATACTGGAAAGTAAGACACCCACATTAGACCGACAGTTTTAAAGGTTAAGGGTATAGAAAAATTGCATTCTGTGATCTTCTGAAACAGCGACCTGCCTTCTCCCCAGGACCCTAATTGGAACCCTACTATGATAAGTCTGGGGTCCAGGTTTCCACCATCCTGATATGCTGGGATATGCAAGCTAAGCAGTTGTACAGGATGTTGTGTGAAACCCCCTTTAGGAATAGTGAAAACATTAGTATCCCCAGCTGAAGCAAAGTACAGAATTGCTCTGAACCAAACAGCATACTCAGAGAGTGCCACAGAGAGGAGGGGTGGATGTCCTGTGAAGTCAAACAATACAATTTAAAAACAACAACAACAACAAAACGTAGATGCCACGGATAGAAGTAACCCAGTATGAGGAGTAGTTAGCAGATATAGAAGCAAGAGAGGAATTACTAACTGGCCCAAAGGAGTAACATTGGGAATGGATTTGGGGTTGTTGTTGTTTTGGGGTTTTTTTTTTTTTTTTTTTTTTTTTTTTTCAAGACAGGGTTTCTCTGTGTAGCTTTGGAGCCTGTCCTGAAACTCACTCTGTAGCCCAGGCTGGCTTGGAACTCACAGAGATCCACCTGCCTCTGCCTCCCGAGTGCTGGGATTAAAGGCGTGTGCCACCACACCCAGCTATAATGGAAAAACAAGATTAAACAATAAATCAGGCATACAATTTCATTTAAAGGATTATTGTGGAGAATTTTCAGATATTCTGGCATATTTGTATTATCAGCATATTCAGATTTATATTTGTTTACAAAAGAGAAAGTGGCTTCTTCTGTATTCTAGGAAATCTTGATGATTATATACTTGCATGTCTTTAGTGGCGGTGGACTAGTATTTTGGTGCTGGGAATTCAACCTGGAGCCTCATGTTTGCCACGGAAGCTCTCTACCACTGAACAGTAGTCCCACCCTTAGTAGTCAATCCTGAAAGTAATGAAAGCGGAGTGTGCTGGGGTATTGAGACAGATGGAGTGCCAGGAGTTCTGAGGCCAGCCTGGGCTACATAGAAAGATCCTGTAACAGAAACAAAACAGGGACTCACCAGATCAAGATTCCTGGTGACCTCTAAGTTCAATCCTCAGAGACCACATGACAGGAAGAGATTGTCCTCCCTTCATACACATGCCATTTTTAAATATTTAAAAATAAAACAAGGAGTTGGCTGCTAGGTAAAACAGTTGTCACACAGATGTGAAGACCTGACCCCACGTAAGTCCAGGTGTGGTACTGTGCGTCAGTCATCCCAGTGTGTCTATGAGAAATAGATAGAGACAGGAGAAGCCCTAGGAACTTGTGGGCCACTGGCACACAACAGAGAGAGCCTGTCTCAAACAAGGTAGCTCACTCCTGCCCCCCACCCCACCCCACCCCCTTCCCCATTCTTCTCTCTCACACACATGAAAAGTAACTCAACATTTAGAAATTTCCACGGGTATTTTAAGTTTATATATATTTTTAATGGATCTCAAAATTCTGTGACAGGTTTTTGGTCAAGGTTGTTTTATTAGAAAGTACTATTGTTTAAACTATTCTGTAAAACACACACACACAAAATGGCCCACCAGACATTTTCTTTCCCTTCTGAGGATTTTATTTTCATTTTATCGTTTTTCATGTTTTATTAGTAAACATAGATGATCAGTTGAAGCACATAGTTCAGACTGGAGTGGCAGATGCTGGGATAATAGGCGTTTGGGCTTTCTGGACAGACTCAGTGTCCTTGCCAGCTCCCATCCGTTTTCTTGTCACTTTAAACCTGCCCACATCATTGACCCATCTCACATCGCAGACAGACCATCAGGAGAGCATAACAGAGGAGCTCAAGGCTTGTTACCCCGATAAGTACCCAAGGTTCAGAAGTACGTTTTCAGTTTGCAGACATTCCACATCGGAAGCAGGAGTCCACCCTGCTCAGGAAGCAGCGATTTGCTGGGAACAGGAAGGCTTGTGTATAACGGTGTGCAGCTTCCTCCTTTGAGGAGAAGAGCAGGAGCACTAGAGGTGTAAAAGCAATGGGATTGTGTATAGTCATCTTTCCAAAGGAGTGAAGGTAATTGGCTGATTCTCCTGGCTCCCTGAAGGACAGAGCCTTCAGCACGTATTTGTATGTATGAAGCCCCATCTGTTATCTTGGCAGGAAGCAGGAAATATGAGTAATCCAGGAATCTTTTGTCTTTTTCTTTCACTCACACACACACACACACACACACACACACACACACACACACCCCACCCCACGCGTTTTGAGGATCTTACCAAGATTCTCAGGAAATGTAGCATCTCTGCAGTTAGTTATCTACCTCTTCAGAAACCACTGTGCCTTTAGGAAAAAGGCAGCTTTTCTTTTTGTTTAGCAAAAACCTGTTTTGCTGACCACTGAGTGGAGCTTCATATCCCAGACGGCTGTTCTGTAGACTTTGGCTTATGATTTAGAAGGATCAACTGTAGGACATGATGGAGATGTATTATGGTGGTTTGTAATGACTTACTCCTGTCATCTGTCACATTCACGTATCCCAAATACCAGGAAATTGGTAGGATGGACTTTTAGGTGAAGTCAACATCACGGAGACCATGGGATTACACCCGGACCAATCTGTCAGACTAAGTGAATCCGATGTGGAATAACACAGAAGTGTTAATAATCATAGCCACAAGAAATAGTGAGCAGCAAAGTGGCTGTATGCTCCAGGCAGTCTAATCCTGGGTGTCAGAGAAAGCCTAAACCTCTGGTCAGGAATATTTCAAAGTAAATGAATTTAGCAGAAACCTTAGGAGAATTTTTTTTTTCTTAGTTCAAACTGTACTCCAGGTTTAAGGTTAATGGGGGAAATATATGTCTTTGCAGTTCTTCATTCTAAAGTCTGTAAAGCTACCTTTGAACAATCAACTGTTCTTTCTGGCTGCCACAAATCATTTATTTTGTGGAAAGCTCAGTGGAGTCCTTCAGAATAAAGAATTTGGTATGTTCAAAGTTTTGAATCTTGCCAGTGGTTTTGTTTTGTTTGCTTTTAACAGTTGTGAAGTGACACTGAGATTATTGTTGGTTTGTATTCTGTTGTGTGAGCAGCTTTTGAGTACTTTGGTGGTGGGTTATTTCTGTTGACCAAAACAGTAAACAATAGACCGAGCCTAAGTAGGAAATGTGAGTTAGCATCGAGTGATGGTTGGTTTTTCCCTTTGGATTTCCTCAGAAGCAGCACCTCAGGAACTGGATGGTTTCTGTAATTTAGAATCAATTCATTGCTTCTGTGAGATAGTAAACACAGATGAATTGCCTGGAGAAAAGATACTTGATACTTAGAAGAAGAAGTAAATAAGGAGCTTATGCAATAAAGTCCGTTCTTGATCAAGAAGAACACTTTATTTTGTTTCAGTTTTGTTTACCAGTGTTCTTACGAAAACTGCTGTTAGGAGCAGTTAGTCAAGATGGCTTAGCTCTTTTCTGTGGCTTTCCTCTCGTTCTGAGCATCAGCATTGTGGTTATTAACGCTGGCTAAGAAGAAGCTCTCACATGCTTTTGCATACAAGCACTATCAGTCCAGACCAGACAGCGCCTGAAAGTCCCCAGCGACTTTAAACACGACTCTGCAGAAAGAGTTCTGGAGCATGTGTTTCTGAGTGACTGCTTGTTCCGTGGGCTGGTTGGGTTTTGTGTGGTTGGTTGGTTTGGCTTTGTTTCTGGTGGTGTTTCTTTCCTTTTTGTTAGAATTTTAGAGTTTGCCATTTTCCCATAGGAGGAAAATGTTTCTGTTTGTTCTTAAAGGCCATTCTTCCTGTGTCCTTAAAAAGGATCTAATTATTTTTCCCACATAGATTTTTGTTGCTAGTAGATAGAACAGTGCACTAAAGTACTTGAATATTCCTTTCTTCAAAAGTCTGGCTGTGTATGACAGCTTTTCTGCTGAAAACCAAAGTGCATAGTATGTAACATTTCACCAAAGATCTCTCATGGATGGTTTACCGAAGGGGGAGGGGGCAACAAATAAATGATCACTCCAGCATGTAAAGTTGCTCCATTTTGTTGTTGTTGTTGTTGTTGTTGGATGCTTCCTTGTGGGCGGAGATAGATGTATGGATAGATGCAGGCTGAGCTGTTGACTTTAATTTCAAAGAAATGTGATTAAGGGTCACCTCTGAGCCTATAAACCACTGTACTTTATGACTTTTTTAAAAGAATTTTGAAAAAAAAATGGAATCATGCCACTTAACTACTCTTAGGGAATGTTTTAAATATAAAGAAGGCTAAATCAGTTTTTTTTCCTTTTTTATGAGCATTTAACAAGTTTATTTTTTTAAAAAGGGATTAACATAGATTTAAACACAGCCATTGAGAGAGAAAAGTACTTAGGCAAAGGACAGTGTGAGTACCTGCTTCCCAAGAGAGCCCAGATAAATTTTCTTTGATCTTCCTAACAACATAGTATGGTTTGTGGCAGTGTGCTTAAATAAATCTATTAGACTTGTCTTTGAGTCTTTTGTTTGGGCAATTATCTGTTGTAAAACAGATGATACGGTTTTAAATCCCATGACTTTGGCTGATGTCACTGGGGCTAGCAGTTTCTAAATCACTCACGCCTAGCACTAAAACCATTCTATGGATTGAGTCCAGGACCACTTGGTGACGAGTTTAGTGTTTTTCAAGTAGGTGCTTCAGTGTGGTAAACAGTCAGCCATGTGAACTGTTTATCATGAAGACTTGTAGCTATAACATTGGGCATAGTAAAAATTTAAGCTAGGTTGTGGGTTTAGAGGCAGTTAACTAAAAACATGAATTTCTGTGAAAAGTTCTGCTGGAAGCACATTCAAGATGTTATTTCTACTTCTGTGACTCACGAAGTGGAATTGTTCTTAAATCTCAAACAGTGGCCCAAGAACATGAGAACTGCTGGAGTCTGTTCAGAAGTTACCGTGCCCCCCTAACCACTGTGCTGCCTGGGCCTTTGAGGGGTGCTGAGACCAGGAGGAAAGGAGCCCGAGGGGCCAGCTTGGAAGTGATTTCTGTCAGGACTCTTAGTTTGTCCCATTTACACATCAGAAACAGTGGCAGATTCTCAAACAAACCTGTCACCTCTTCTATTTCTTGTCCATGTCCCGGATATTACAGAGTTAGAGTGAAACAAAAGGAAAGATGCATTTTATAACTGTGATACTGAAATTAGTATTTCAGTATAATGTATCACAAATGTGGTCAGTTACTATGTTTAAAGAATAAGAATCTCAGGAGCCTTTGAGGGTAATAAAGTTTGATGCACTGATGTTTGTAATTTAAAAGCCATTAATACAGATATTATACATGGACAGTGTAATAGGAACCTGTTGAACCCCAACTCCAAATGGAAGAATATAGCTAGGTGGTAGAGTGATTGCCTAGACTATATGAGGCCCTAGGTTTGACCCCTATCACCGCAGAAAAGAGAAAGGAAGGAAGGAACACAGTACTTCACCCTTCACTTTTTAAGAACTGAACCTTCACAGTTAGCATTGCATCTGTTTCCCTGTGCCAGTCTTCCTTCATTCTTTCCTCCAAACAAGCACTTATATAATCGGTGGTTTGTAATTCCATCTCATATGAACAAAATGTCATTTTAACAGTTGGTTTACTGTTGCCTGTGCGGCTCACTGTGCAATTTTGTTATTCTCCCCATTGTTCTATTTTAGAGAATTGAAATATTGGCTACATAGATGCAGACCCTGGCACTTAGCTCTCTTACACACTTCAAGCCGTTCTACTGCTTAGGATATGGGGTCACTTTCACTTTGTCTGTGTGACAAAGAGTGCCACAGAGCATCCTTGTGTATGGCACTAGACTCGGTGACAATTTGTGAAGTTGGCACACACCCTGAACCTTATCAGATGTTGGAAAATGGATGATGAGTTTCTTCCTCACCATATCTCCCCAGTAGTTAAAACAGGGAATACGGTTCTTTTTGGTTTTTTTTGTTTGTTTGTTTTTGTTTTTCGAGACAGGGTTTCTTTGTGTAGCTTTGCGCCTTTCCTGGAACTCACTTGGTAGCCCAGGCTGGCCTCGAACTCACAGAGATCCGCCTGGCTCTGCCTCCCGAGTGCTGGGATTAAAGGCGTGCGCCACCACCGCCCGGCTCTTTTTGTTTTGTAGACAAGGAAACCAAGGCTGTGGAAAAGGAACTTATTTGGGGCTTATGGTGGTAATCAGAATCAGGACCTGAGTTAAATGAGGTTTACCTGCTGTGTGTCCTGTTTTACTTGTTACTAAGTGGACACCGTGTGTTTCAAATGCAGTAATGAAGATTGTGTCTGGGCACTTGGTTTATGCACAATGGCCTGTGGGTTTACACACAGACATTGGAATATACATCAGGACCCAGGTACTGTACTAGAGAGTTAAAGCTCCTCAGTACAGGAGAAAAGGCTGACAAAACCCCAGCATAGTGTGACTGCTAGTGTCCAGGAAGGGCCCAGTGGACCAAGCAGGCGTTGCAGGAACAACCACTGCAGAAGGAATGGGAAGGCCTTTGGGATCTGGATTTCTGGCAGTCTCCTTCATAGCAGCAAGTTCTTCTTATCCTGCCATCCATAAGTCCAAGCTTCCAAGTCCAAGAGCATCTTGACCTCGATGGCTAGGACAAGGCCTTCCTGTGGTACTCCCTGAAGCAGCCATGCCGAGTGAAATGCTGTCTGTTGCTGATTTCCTGAGTGAGCCTTTCCCAGGAGACACACGCCTCTTCAGCTGTCCCCAAAGACAGATCTTTTGCTTGTTTGTGCTTTGCCTCTGGCCTCTTGGCACAGTCTGTTTTTATGACTTCATCACAGCAGGAAGAGCTGATGACCTTTTTGAGGCACAGAGTGCATGGTTTTTACATCAGTGGCCCTTGTAGGCCACGGGAATGGAAAATAAAAAATACTTTGAGATAAAATGTGTCATTGGTAAATTTGAGTCTGTTTTGTCTCAGGAAATCTCCCACATTCTCTTGAGTCAGGGTTCCCAGGGGTGCTTTGAGGGAGTTGTAGTCACCTTTCTTCCATGGCTTCTGACTCAGGGAATGGAGTACAAAAGGTTCGGGATATTTGAGATCTCAAGAAGGGTAAAAATCTTCAGGTCTTTGTCCTGAAATTTTTACAGCTCCTTTTAGCAGTTTTATATATTGTATTATAATTTAGACATAACCTTTTTTCATTATTTCTTTTATTTTTGAGATTATAATTGTGTCATTTCCTCCTTAAATATGTGTGTACCTCTGTGTGTATATGTGTGTGTTCCTAAATATATAAATACAACCTGCTCAGTCTGTATAATGATACTTGCATGTATGTTTGCATGGTTGACCATTTGGTATTGGATAACCAATCAGTGTGCTCTTCCCTGGAGCGGACTACCCAATCTCAGCATTCATTGGTTGCCTATAGTACTTTGTGTAGGGTTGAATCCTCCATGGTCTTTCCTTGGAGGTCCACATTAACTTGTCTGTTATTGTTGTCCTTGTTCAGCTTATGTCTAGAAAGTTTTGGTGAGACTTTATGGGTGTATCTTCTGACATCCTAGGAGACATAACCTCACAGCAAATTCCCTGATGTTCTGGCTCTTAGAGTCTTTCCACCCCGTCTTTGGCAATGTTCCTGAGCCTGGGGTGTGGGAGTTGTTCTGTAGATTTGTAGTTGTTTTGTAGGACAAGCTCCACAACTCTGCAGTTTGGTTGGTTATAGTTTCCTATGATGGCCTTTGTCTCTTGCAAAGAAGAGTTTCCTTGATGAGGGACAAGGACTACACTTATCTGTGGCTGTAAAGACAAATATTTAGAACATAGTTAGGAATTATGCTGGTTTTATTAAAGTGGTAGTTGTAGAGTCTCCCCCAAGATCCATGGCTTCGGTAGCCAAGTATCGTCGGTTTCCCTCTTGTTGACTGGGTCTTAAGTCTATTTAGTGAACTGTTGGTCACGGCCACTATTGTGTATGTGCTACTGCTGCACCCTGAAGATTAGCATGCTGTGCTGGTCATTGTGGTTCAGAGGTGTTATAGCTTGGTAGGGCATCTGGATGCTTCACTCCTTTGGGTGCTTGCATGGTCCCTTCTGGTACCTCCTCCTTAGAGAGGAGACTTGTAGGTCAGTTCCAGCTCAGGGTTCTCTGGGCCCTGTAGACACAACATCTTGATGGCAAACATTTAAACTCTTAGTTTTGATAGCTTCCCAGTTTTCCTGCCTGAAAAATTCTTGACTTCTTCTTTTGGTTAATCAGAAATACCACTGCTTCCTAGTAAATACCTCTAAAATGTCCTTTCAGTTAGTAGTAACATTTTTCACTGTGAGTGGAAGTCTGTCAGCTCCATGCAGCAGTGGTGGAATGTCAGAATCCAGGGCCTGTTGGCTTTCTTGTTGTGACCTTGCCTTCTGCTTCCTTTCCAGGTTGTAGTGCTTTTGTCCACAAAGGCTGCAGAGAAAATCTAGCCTCCTGTGCAAAGGTCAAAATGAAGGTAAGACATTTCTAGCTATTAGAATGCTCAAAATCCAGTGGTTTAAAATAGCAAAATACCCACGTGTTAGAATTTAGATTGTGGTTGGTTGGTTGGTTGGTTGGTTGGTTGGTTGGTTGGTTGGTTTACTTGCTTGCTTATTTTAATCATTTAGTGCCAATTTTTAGAGACCATATTAATCTAAAGATAATTGTTCTTTAAAACGATCAGCCCCCTTCTTGATTAACACATTCAAGAATTTGAGGCTTTGAATAAAAGAAATTCTGAGCTTGAGGCTCACACTTGTAATCACGGCACGTGGGAGGCTGAGCCAGGATGGTTTCCTTGGTTTGATATTAGCCATTGTACCAGAGTGAAACTCTATCTCAAAAAAATTTTAAAGAGAAGGAAATTTGTTTTAGAACTTCCATACATTAGACATTTCTCTGTGTTTCTGTGTAAGTGAGAGTCCTAACTCGCTCTGCAAATATACTCTGCAACTGAAATGTCTGGCTTCCCTACCGAGGAGCATGAGGGCAACAGGTGGAAACCAGAGGCTCTTGATATGTGATGGGCAGGGGAGGGTCTACTCCATTCAGAACCAGTCTGTCTGGTCTTTTCTCCAAAGGTCCATATCGTAGCAGAGGGGACATAGTACAAGAACAGGAAGTACCAATACTGGTGCCACACGAACTTGAAAGCATGTCGTTTAGGTAGCCTGTGTGACTATCAGTGTTGTGTGAGTCAACTGTACATAAAATGTTTTTCCATAGAGAATTTCCAGATGTGTCTACACAGATGCTCATCAGTAACCGCATTACCTAGTGCAGTGGCCTCAGTCTTGAGTGTGTGTCAACATCATCTCAAGATCTGTAACCCCTCCCCGCAAAGGATTTCTAGTTCTGGAGTGGACTGAAGAGTTTGCTTTTCTAAGGAGCTCCCAAATGACATAGGTCATCCTCAGACCTCACTCTGGGCCGTGCTGAATTAATGAAGATGGCTAACTTCTGTATCTGAATTTTCTTAGCTCAGGGATGTATATTTTAACTCATGCTGCACTTTAAAAATTCAGTTTGTGCAAAGACATAGAAATTAGGTTTTATACCAATTTGGATTTCTGTTTGCTCCCCCAAAATTGGAAGCTCCTACATCCCTCAGCTCACTGGTGCTACCTGTCACCCAGCAGCCCCAGTTTCCCTCATCCTACCCTTTTTTTCATTTTTCCAGTGTTACAAAACTCCTGGGACCATTTTTCTCTGTCTTTTTTTTTTTTTCCATCTGTAACTTACTCCCACTAGAAGATAAGCAGGAAGGCAGGAATCTTTGTTTGACTAATACAGTATACTGAGTACCTAGGAGAAGGTCAGGTAGATGACAGAGTCTTGGAATTTGAAAGATTGTATGTCAGAGAGCAATCAGTGAGTGGGTGCTCAGTGGACGCTCTTGAAAGGGAAGAGCATCCCAGTCGCCCACTTGGACTTTGATTTCCCCTCCTGCTTCTGCCACTCACACTCAGTCCTTTAAGTTCATGGTCTCGGATCAGACTGTTACTGTGAGTGTGTGGTTCTGTACAACAGTGATGGTACAGAGACTAGCATCCCTTTTGTATATGGTTATAATACCTATGGAAGTATTCATTTTCAATTGAAAGTGGTCTATTTCCTCCTCGTGATTTGTTTCAGAGTATATACTTCAGTTTATAATTTCTCAAACTATGTTTTGTGTATGCCTTCACAAAACTTAACTAAAATTAGCATTCTACCTAAGAATGTAACATTTTACAAATGCTAGTCACCAAAGAAACAGAATGAAGGGCTGGAAAGATGGCTCAGAGGTTAAGAGCACTGGCTGCTCTTCCAGAGGTCCTGAGTTCAATTCCCAGCAACCGTCTATAATAAGATCTGGTGCCCTCTTCTGGCATATAGGCGTATATGCCAGCAGAACACTGTATACATAATAAGTAAATAAATTTATTTAAAAAAGAAAGAAAAAGAAAGAAAGAAAGAAAGAAAGAAAGAAAGAAAGAAAGAAAGAAAGAAAGAAAGAAAGAAAGCAGAATGAACAGGGCACAGATGGTTCTCTTCAGTAACTGACAGTGCAGTGTAGATATGGACGGGCAGTTTCTCTTAAGTCAGGAAAGGCTTTGGTGACTATAGCAAAGAGAGAGTACTTACGGAAATGGAAGAGTGCCATGCCAGCGTAGGTGACAAAAAGCATTCCTGAGATGGGGTGGGGACACACCTAAGCATCTGCAGTGCTTGGTGAGCCCAGAGGATGGCAGGTGGGGGTAGCCATGGCCCAGCACCATGTTCTCTTTACTCCAGGCTGCTGGAGACTGGATGGAGGATGAGTCGTCAGTGCAGTCTTCGTGTAGTAACCTTCTTTTCTCTCTAGCAGCCGAAAGGGAGCCTCCAGGCACATGACACATCGTCGCTGCCCACGGTCATCATGAGAAGCAAGTGTAAGTAGCTCAGCACACCTCTCAGGCGTGCACTCAGACCTGATGCTCTTGTGAGGCTTGCTTGTTGAGGGAGGCTAGCTGAAGCTACCTGGCAAGATCCTATACCTCTTCTGTAGCACGTTAGGTCACTGCTTTGTTCTGCCACATTCCTTGACCAGCGACTTAGCATTACACCATCAAACCCTTCTTGAAGGTGTCCCGTCATAGTGTGTGCATCAGCTGAAAGGGGGACTGGAGCCTGTGTGTGTGAGCAGGTTACTCCCCTGCAACTCAGTCTCCTCTTCAGCACCAGAGAAAATGGTTGATTTTAGTGCTTCATTCACATCAATGTGACACAAATGAGATCTTATTGGTTAAGCTCACATACAGCATGTGAAATTATATGAATGATTCTTTTTTTTTGTTTTTCCCCAAGGTTCTCAAATGTTATACAAAACCGAGTAAATCATACTCTACCATTCGCACTTAAAAAAACAGCAACAAAAAACACCTTGAGGGTTTTGGCAAGGTGACTCAGGCAGGTAAAGGTGTCTGCTGCCAAGTCTGACTACCTGAGTTCAATCCCAAGGACCCACAATTCAGGAGAGATCCGACTCCCACAAGTTGTCTTCTGACCTCCTCTACATGCATGTGCGTGCACACACACCCCAAATAATAATAATAATAATGTAATTTTTCATTTTTTTTATTTAAAACACTGCTTTGGGTTGGATAAGAGATCTGAGAAGGTAAAAGGGTTTGCCACCAAGCCTGACAACAGAGTTTAGTCTCTAGAACCCACATGGTAGAAGAGAGAACCAGCTTCTACAGGCTGTCCACTGGCTTCCACATGGACTCTATGGCATGAGTGTGTACATACATGAATATAGAATAAAATTTAAAACCTGAAAACTAACCAGAACTAATCTTTCCCATTGTGCAAGATTTCACTTTAGGTTGACAGTGTTTTCATTCCTCATCCTCTTGGATTTCTGTGTAATATATGTAATGCATATCTTTCTGACCTCTCTCTCTTTCGTCAAACATACCTGTGAGAAGATCTGTTGTTTTGTACATGTATTTCTTCGCTCGGTGTCATTTGCAGAGTTACGATAGCTAATGTTTCAGACTGATGCAAGGTATATTTCATGAGTGTACATTGTGTTTGAATTACTCCCAACTGCTACCAGAAGTAATGCAGTGCTGGTTATCCTCTGAGTTGGCTCCCTAGGAACCTGTGTGGTATGTTACCAGAGCAGTGCTTTCAGCATGTAGCTGAAGAATCAATACATGTGCAGATCCTGAGACCCCCACTGGACCTGGGAGTCAGAGACTGTGGTGGAGCCCTGTGGTCTGTTCATAGATCTCTGAGTGGTGTTAACGTCCACTCAAGCCTGGAAGCACCACTTGTGCCTTCTTTCCTGAGCACTTGAAAATGCCTGTGCCAGTCTGTACACGCACAAAGAACGAATTCCCTTTAGACATATTAAGTCTGGTCCTCAGCCATCCTTGTATGGAGACAGCTACTGGACTGACACCCACTTGAGTCTGTCATCCAGCTTCCTGGGACAGTTTTAATCTTAACATTTTTTCCGTGATGTTACCAACTGTTTCAGAGGCCTGTTTTCTTTCCCATCAGATAAAATAACTTTTAAAATAATCTTTTGAAAGCAAGGTCCTTTATGTGGATTGCCTCTGACCCTCACAGATAACTTTCTTATTTATATTGATAATAATTTATAGCATATTTGGGTTTTGTTATGAGATTTCCATGTATATGATGTGCTTTAAGAACAGCCCCCCCCATCAGCTTTTCTAATCTCCATCCTCTTTATCCATCTGCAGCAGTACCTCATTTTGCCTTCAAGTCCCTGCCCCTTTTTAATTTCACATGTGAAAATATGTAAGTCCGATTTTGTAGAATTGTCTTACTAAACAATTTCCTTCAAATAATGTAATTTCATTCTTGGTTTTGGCTGCATACAACTCCATTATATCACGTTTTCTTTTTCCATTTATCCACTGTCATTTTTGGCTGGTTCCATAACGTGACTATTGTGAGTAGTGCTACAGTAAACAGTGGTACAGTGTTGTACAGGCATCCCTATAGTAGCCTTACTCTGATTTTTTGGGGGGTATACATCTGTAAGTGGTATGGCTGGATCATGTGGGAATTCTTTTTTTTAATCTCTTGAGACTTTGTACTGATTTCCATGATGGCAGGCCTAAGTTTTTCTTACCAGCAGTATAATATAGTTTCTTTTTCATCTACATCCTTATCATCATTTGATGATTTCATTCTCTTGAGACTAGCCATTCTAGCTAGGATGAGATGGAATGTCAGTATTAGAGTGATTAAAGGTACAAATTCTGGATCTGGGAAGATGGCTCAGTGTATAAAGTGCTCATTGGACAAGCAAGAAGACCCAAGTTTGGATTTGGATATGGTGGCATATGGATGTAACCTTATGTCTGGGGAACAGAGACAGGCAGATACTTAGAGCTTGCTGACTATCTAGTCTAGCCAAAATGCTGAGCTACAGGTTTAGTGACAGACCTTCTCTTCAAAAAAAAATAGGTTTTAGAAGCTATTGAGGAAGACATCCCAACATGAACTGTCATGGACAAGCACACTTATACACACAAGAGTACAGCTGTGGATTCAGGTCACATGGTGTTTGTGTCTTCTGCAAGCTTTTAGGTACAAGCTGTTCTTTAGGACATTTAGGGCTCTGCATAACACTCTGGTTCTCCCCACTGATTCCACCTTCTCTCTGTCTCTTTGTCTGTGTGTGTGTGTGTCCTCCCTCTACTTCTTTCTCCTCTTTTTTGTACTAATTCTATATGATTATTTTGCCCTTCGTTCATATGGTTCTTCCCGTCAGAATATTCTGTTTCCTTCTAACCTGTCTGCATCCTCACTATAATCTAAGAACCCCTGTTTCTTCCTCTCTAACATTTTATTTGCTCACTGTTCACCCTTCTGAAACACTTAGGATATGCTATGGACTGGTAACCCTTAAGCATATTCTCCAAGAGGCCCACATCTTATACTCCCTTTGTACGCCCGTACCTGGTCATATTGTAGCATACCCTGTTTCTGGTGTTCTGTTGTCTAAATAGAATTTGAATTAGATATCAATTTTTGTGTTATTATTTATTAAAGGTATCCTTTAATAGTGTAAAATTATACCAGCCCCATATCTTATTCCTCTTAGCTCTTGGTCCTACTGGGGATAGAGATACAAAAATTTACGTCTGAGGCAGGAACTCACTTACGAAGGAATAATAGTTTATTGTTCATGTGCCAGTGTGATCACTTTAGATTAGTGCTCCAGTTTAATCTTTAGTCATGTTAAGGAAAAATACTCCATGATAACCTGTATGATATTAAACAGATAATAGTTTTTTCTCCATCCAAAATTCAAGAAGTTGATCAAACTTTCAAATAATCATGCTTTCAAATAATGAGCAGAGGCTGGAGAGTTGACTCCATGGTTAGAAGCACTTGCTGCTCTTCCAGAGGACCTGATTTGCATTTCCAGGGCTTCAACTGCTGTGGTGACACATACCTTTAATCCCAGCACTTGACTGGATCTCTGAGTTCAAGGACAGCCAAGGATATGAAGAAAGACCCCGTCTTTTAAGTTTTTTTTGTTCTTGTTTTTTTTTTAAGAGCTAATGTATTGAAAGCATTTTGTGTTTTTGTGGCATCTGTCGAATAAGTCAGCACTAGGGGTCTGGAAAGGCGATGCTTCAATTCTTGTCCTCTCTTCCCTTACAGCTTCACAGCCCAAGGAGCGCCCTAGGTCTGCAGTCCTTTTGCCTGATGAGGCCACTGCTATACCATTGTTTACTAACAGACGGTCCCAGCAGAGTGTCTCCCTCTCTAAAAGTGTTTCCATACAGAACATCACTGGGTAAGTGGGTTTAAAGAGTCCACAGTTGACATGTGGGTAACAAGAACAAAATAACCACTTATTTGATAAAAAAAGGAAGTATAAATGTACTGTAATTACACTTATATTTATTATACAGACCAGTGTTGTTTATCAGAGAGCTCCGTTGTCAAGCTGGATTGCTTTAGGCATTTGTACATGATCAGCCGGTTTTGGAAGAACCTGAGTCATAGGAAAGATGATTTAATCACTAATATGCCGTTGTAACCACCTATGTCTTAGATATCACACCTTTGTGTTATTAAAATGAACCTGGTTTTGCTTCTTTTTAAGTCTGGTTTCTGTCCTTACCTCTAAAGCCAGTAGTGGTGAATTCTGGGCCATCAATTCCAGTTAGGTTCCTTCTTGCTCATTTGCATTGAGTTCCATTTGTAGCCTCTTCAAATGTTGCTGAGGCCACTGGTTGTTCAGCGTTGATAGTCAGGTTATTAGCAAAGGGCTAATTATAAATATAAAGTTATAATGTTTGGGGTAAAATGGTCCCCCACCCTCCCATTCATCAAGTATATGTCATCAAAAATGTAGGACTTAACACCTCTTACATGTCTCCTGACCTAGAGTGGATTAAAATTTCTGACTAAGGATGCAAAGTCTGCTTTTGTTTGTGTTTTGTTATCTCTGTATTAGCTAATGTTTTCTCCCCAAGACACACATTTCAGGTATTCTTTGTCTCTATTTCTATGATCTCTATAAATCTTCTTTTCAGAGTTGTGATGTTATCGAAACTCATTGACATTGTGACTGAAATAGTGAGTTTTAAAGAAAATTTGAAGTTTAAAGAAAAAAAGAGTAGTGATTATGTAATGTTTTTAAAATAAATTTATCTTATGTGCATGGGTATTTTACCCATATGCATGTCTGTGCCCCATGTGCATGTCTGATGCCTGTGGAGACCAGAAAGGATATTGAATCCCCTGCAACTTGAGTTACAGATGGTTGAGAACCACCATATGGGTGCTGGAAACCAAACTCAAATCCTCTGAAAGAGTATCCAGTGCTCTTAGCTGCTGAGCCGTCTCTCCAGCTCCTATAACAAATTTTAAGCTTTTTCTATATAATGTACTTATGATGCTGTATACCTTTTTTTTTAAGCATCAAAAAGTTGGGCTAAGATTGAATTTGCAATAGTAATACTTGTAAACTTCTTAATAATGCTTTGTTTTGCTGTGTACCTGAGTAGTTTGTCTTGAGTCATCATAAAACCTACAGCTAACTGTCATTTAGAGTTTTTTAGGGATTCAGTAAAGAATGGGCACCACGGCTTATCAGAATGTATCTGACAATGTGTCTTTCTTTTTGTCTCTAGAGTTGGCAATGATGAGAACATGTCAAACACCTGGAAATTTCTGTCTCATTCAACAGACTCACTGAATAAAATCTGCAAGGTCAATGAGTCAACAGAATCACTTACTGATGAGGGTAAGAGGAAACTCTGGCCTGTGTTACTAAATCTCTGTAAAGATCCAGTGCATCTCCTGTCACACTATTACCAAATAGCAGTGTAGCTGGAAGTTTTCCTGTGTCCTGCCCAGGCTCTACGGTTGGTCAGGACGAATCTCTCCCACCCACGTCCCGCAGCTGCTTGGGCCCAAATAAACACACAGAGGCTTATATTATTTTCAAACTATATGGCCTAATGGCTCAGGCTTCTCACCAGCTAGCTTTTACATCTTAAATTAACCTATTTCTGTAAATCTATACTTTGCCGCGTGGCTTGTGGCTTACCTTACCAGTACTTTTACATCTTGGTTCTGGCGGTGGCTAGCAGTGTCTCTTCTGCCTCTCCCTTTCTTTTACCTGTCTCCTCTTCAGTTTCCCGCCTAGCTATAACATGACTTGCCATAGGCCAAACGGCTTTATTTATCAACCAATCAGAGCAACACATATTCACAGCGTACAGAAAGACATCCCACAGCATAGCAGGGCCTGCTTTTTTTCTCCCCTGCCTGGAAAGAGTCTCTAAATTGCCTGTAAAGCATCTCTTGCAGTACCAAGCATTGGCAGTCGCACCTGTCCTGGTGTTGGCTTTCCATTGAAGGAAACATTGATTTTCACATAGGCAACTCTAGTAACAATGCTTTACTTCCTCTGGACTTTGTACACATTCAGTTCTGTGTCTGTACCATTGTAAGCCTACTCAGATAAACATGTGCAGTACGTAAAGACAGCAGGATGCTTCAAGCTCCAGCTTCACATAGGAATTGTTTCAGTCTTGTTTGGTTTACCTGTGTTTATCATTCCTAACCAGACTTGAATATAGAGTCTTTCATTCCTAAACTTGACAGTGATCCTGCCTAATGTCGGGTATGTTCCCCTTGAATATCCTCTACAGTAGGACAGAGCATTTGTCTTAGCTCATTTTCACCTGGAGGACAATCCTCTTGTAGAGGTCAGAAACCCAAGATCCTGAGGTTGCTTCTTTTGTATTTTGAGGAGTAGGTACAGACATGAATGAAGGACAGCTGATGGGAGACTTTGAAAGTGACTCTAAACAGCTGGAAGCAGAGTCCTGGAGCCGGACGGTAGACAGCAAGTTCCTTAAACAGCAGAAGAAAGATGTGGTCAAACGGCAGGAGGTGATTTACGGTGAGATGCTTCATTTGCTTTGCTTGTTTTTGTTCTGCTGCATCCAGCTGGTACACAAGTGAGGGTTATTGAGAGGTAGAGCTACTGCCCTACCTCTCAGGGAGGGGACTTGAAAAGGAGTTCCTGCTAGCATGTTTAAGTGGGTGATTGTTTGGCTGTGAAAAATTAATTTTTGAATATGCAGCATAAAGGTTTCCATTTAAACCCCTGCGGTGTGGAGATGTGATACTGCCTGTGTCCTTCTGTTCATTTTGCCTTGTAGTGTCCCGATCTGTTCCCTTCTCATTACATTCAGCAGTTTGTTTATTTGCATGCATAGTTATACAGCAGTCTATGAAAGAGATGTCTTCTAGAAATGGATTTTAGAAAGGTGAAATGTCAATCAGTTCTAGGGAGCAGGAACACAGTAAATGAAAGGGACTGAATCTGATGAAGACTTCGAAAACCATTTAAGACTGTTGAATTCAGTACACCTATCATCAGGAAAATGGTGTTAGGTCGGTGAAAAAGCAGAATAAGATGAGACTACTTGGGGGACCCGGCCGTCTGCTCGGTTTTAAAGTTTCAGGTGGGCTCTAAGTTAACCTTACAAGTTTAGCTGTGATCTTTGAAAGACCCTTGATCTCTTTTCTCATAGAGCTGATGCAGACAGAGTTACATCACATTCGCACACTCAAGATCATGAGTGATGTGTACAGCCGGGGGATGATGACGGATCTGCTCTTTGAGCAGCAAATGGTGGAAAAGCTGTTTCCTTGTTTGGATGACCTGATCAGCATCCATAGCCAGTTCTTCCAGAGGATTCTGGAGCGGAAGAAGGAGTCTCTGGTAGACAAAAGTGAAAAGAACTTCCTTGTCAAGAGGATAGGGGATGTGCTTGTCAATCAGGTGAGTGGTGGGAAGGTCTTGGATTCTTCTCGTGCTTTGGGGTAGCAGAGAAGCTTTGTAGTTCTGGATCCCTGCTTGTATGTCTTAGTTCTACTGTTTTTATTTGTAGACTTACCAAATGGAGTTAGTCTAACCTTTGATTCCTTTTCTGTAAAATAAGAAAAGAAGGATTTTTCTTCTTAAAATTTTTTAGAAAATTAGCAGAGAGTGTGTGTGTGTGTGTGTGTGTGTGTGTGTGTGTGTGTGTGTGTGTATTAATAAAAACAAAGCTGGAGGCAGATATTGGGGTAAATTCTGAAAGATCAGAGAGACAGAACAAGCCACAGCTAACCTCACCTCACCAACTTCTCAGCCAATCCTCTTTCCTCAAACTGGAAGCCTCTGAGTCCTCACCCAAATGGATCTCAGCTGAATTGCTGCTAAAAGCCTAAAATCTTCAAAACCTAAAAAGCCTCTAGTTCCTGGTCCTCATGCCTTATATACTTTTCTGCTTCCTGCCATCACTTCCTGGGATTAAAGGTGTGTGTCACCATGCCTGGCTATTTCCAGTATGGCCTTGAACTCATAGAGATCCTGTTGGATCTCTGCCTCCCAAGTGATAGGATTAAAGGTGTGTGTGTCATCATTTTCTGGCCTCTAAGTCTATCTAAGTGGCTGTTCTGTTCTCTGACCCCATAAGTTTATTAGGGTGCACAATATATTGGGGATGTAATATCACCACATTTCCCCTTTTTTGTCTAAAATAAAAAAGTTATAGCTAATATAAGAAAAAGTATATACAATAAGTATATACAATATATACAGTCAAGAATTACAATAACAGTGTCTAGTCCATTAACATTTGACAGATTCAGACAAAAAATTTTCATTACTTATCCTATTTAAAACAAGTAGTTCCTTTTTAAAAGTAGATTCAATAATGTACCTTTTTATCTTATCATATCCATGTTCTCTTTTTTCTTTTCTGAGTAGATTCGAAATTCTACCTTTTATCTTTTTTTTTTTTTTTTTTCCGAGACAGGGTTTCTCTGTGTAGCTTTGCGCCTTTCCTGGAACTCACTTGGTAGCCCAGGCTGGCCTCAAACTCACAGAGATCCACCTGGCTCTGCCACCCGAGTGCTGGGATTAAAGGCGTGCGCCACCACCGCCCGGCTCTACCTTTTATCTTATCATTTCTCTATCTTCCCTTTTTTTCTTTTCAGAGTAGATTCAATAATCTACCCTTTTCTATATTTTCTGTGTATGTTTGTATAATAAATTATGTAGTCAAGTTTTTCTTCTCTACGGCCATACAATCATCAGAAACAGTACTGTTTAAGAAATAAAAGAATGTTTGCTGGAAGTCTTGAGCTTTGCCTATGGCTCATCTGAAAAGGATCCCATCTACCTTAAGACCAGCTAAAGTTTAGGCAGCTGACCAATAGGCTATTTGTGAAACACTTTATAAAATGTGTTACTTTTCTTCCACATACGATTTTATTTCAGTCCCATTTCAAAGAAACTCAGCAAAAAAATATTTTTATATTTTTTAAATATATGTCATGAATAGCTTTTGATGTTTAT
Source organism: Peromyscus eremicus (assembly GCF_949786415.1). NCBI lineage: Eukaryota > Metazoa > Chordata > Mammalia > Rodentia > Cricetidae > Peromyscus > Peromyscus eremicus. The sequence continues at coordinate 122,486,916 of NC_081416.1, read as the reverse complement.
TTTTGAAGTGTTTTTGAAAAAGGAAATGTTGCTAGTAAACCTTAACAGCAAGAGTATCAGACACATGTGACTAGAGCTTTCCCCTCCCCAGATCCCTGGTTCTGGGCAGACACAGAGGCTTAGTTACTGGGCCAGTTGAATGTGAATTGGACTGGGTCTGGGGGCAGTGCTCAGGATTAAACCAAGGGCTTCTCATACTTGGTAGGTTAGCACCCTGCCACTGAGCTACATCCTCGGCCTTGTTTTTACATTTATTCTGAGGCTGTCTCAACCTCCCAAAGAACTGGGATTACAGGCTTGGCTGAGAAATAGAAATCTTGTCCTTCCCTGGTATCCTTGAGCCCACATCCCTCATTTGATAATTTATCAGTGTATTCACTCATTCTAAAAGGAGTTGTTGTCTATTAAATGCCAGGGGTAAAACTACACACCTGAACATTACATGGAAATCTGTAAAAACAGACATGATACAAGTAAATGTATGTTCCATGTGAGATACTTGCATCTGGCAAGAATAGTCCTATAAAATGAACTTAATGTGAGGCCCTACAAATGAAGAACTATCTTCTCCAAGCATCTCTCTTAAGAACATTTTTGGTTTTCCTCTCCCTCTCTCCCTCTCCCCTCCCCCTTCAGGACCTGTATAGGTATTGCATCTTGACTTATATTCTCATCCGTAGTTTCTTGTATTGTACACAACCCCTTAAAGTCTTTGCTGGGATGGAAACTCTGCTCCTGTGGCACTCATGTGTTGCTCTGTATGACACTATTGGGCTCAACCTTTTAGAGCACTTGGTTTGTGGTAGTAGTTCTGCATCTACCTCTCCATTGTGAGTGAAGAAACCTGTAGAAGAAATCACTGCGTCTTCCGAGAGCTCAGTGTTTAACCTTTTGACAAAGTGCCAAACTGTTTGCCAAAGCTGCTGTACGTTTAATCTTTTGGGGAGTGTTAGTTCGAAAGCACTTTTAGTTTTCACAAGAAGACTGGAAACTTTCTACAGAATGATACCCTGAATGGTGGTGTAACTCCTGTTCTCTTTCCTGGGTAGTTTTCAGGTGAGAATGCAGAGCGTTTAAAGAAGACATATGGCAAGTTCTGTGGACAGCACAACCAGTCTGTCAACTACTTCAAAGACCTCTACACAAAGGATAAGCGTTTCCAAGCCTTCGTGAAGGTACTGACCTGTAACACAGGCGTCCCCATCATGGTCAGGAGCATAAGCAACTCCATTCTGGCCAGAGCCCCCTTCCTCACGTGGTGACTAACAGTTTGTCCACTCCCTTGCAGAAGAAGATGAGCAGTTCGGTAGTAAGAAGGCTCGGAATCCCAGAGTGCATATTACTTGTAACCCAGAGGATCACCAAGTACCCAGTTCTATTCCAAAGGATACTGCAGTGTACCAAAGGTGAGTCCCCTTGTAAACTCAGATCCAGATAGCCCTGGAAACCACTGTAGCAGAGCTCTGCCATGCTCCGTCGAACCTATCCGAGTGCCTGTACTTAGCTCAGCGATTTGATTGATTGATTGACTGATTGATTGATTGGGGGGCACAGATTCTCACTTTGGCCCAGGTTGGCCTCAAAGTCACAGCAGTTCTTCCCCCCGCCCCAAAGTGCTGAGGTTACAGGTGTGTGACCTTGTAAACATTTTTTCATGGCTGTTTATTCTGTTGCTGTTTCTAGTTTTTTGAGACCATGTTTCACTGTGTGGGCCAGTCTAGTCTCAAACTCATGATCCTTCTGCTCAGCCTCCCAAGTGCTAAGATTATAGGGAAACAAAGCTGAACCCACCTGATACACAGTTTTCCTGAGAGGAAGGAAATGGGGCCAGTGGTATAGTCAGCCACTTGGGCTAAGGCAGGGGAGATGCAGAGTTAAGGCCTGCTGGGACTTAGAGCAGATTCGAGTCTGGCCTGGGCAGCCAGTGAGGCCTGTATTAAAGCAAAAACTGAGGAGCAGCTGGAGGAGCAGCTGAGTGCCACAGTGCTTCCTGGATATGCACACGGCCCTGGGTTCGATTCCTAGAAAAGCAGGCTGAGAGTACAGCTCAGTGCTAGATTAGTTCCCAGACAAGTACAAGGCCCTGGATTCAATTCCTGGAATAGCAGTTTGGAGTGCTAAATCACAACAACTAGGGTGGATAGACAGTATCAAGGAGGGACGCTATATTGGTTCTGTTAAAACGTTATGTGCCCTGAGCACTAACTAGTTCAGGCAACACTGGATTTGGTCAGCAGTTCCCGCCTTCTCTTCCTGTAAGTGCTAAAATTGTTACTCTGTCTCATTTCACCAGTATGTAGTGGTTTCTCTCGGCTAGTGTGTCTCCTAGGCAGTTACATTAAAGGTTATGAGGCAATAACATTAAAGAGTAGGCAAAGGTATAACTAAGTAACTTATTACACACCTCTGCTGCTCTCTCCCCCTAAAGCATTGGTTTCTTTTGTTTCGGAGCATATAATTGCATATCATCCATAGCATTGAGAACTTCTGACTTCCTTTTGAATTAAGCTTATGGCAGCAGGAAAGGTAGGCGTGTGCTTTGGTGTGTTGGCTCCAGTGTGACAGTGTAACATCAAGAGAAATGTGATGATGTCGACTCCTTCTCTTTGCTGTGGTGTGCAAGGAGCCGATCCATGCGGTTGTTTTCTCCCTAGACAATGAAGTGGAGCAGGAAGACCTGACTCAGTCCTTGAGCCTGGTGAAGGATGTGATTGGAGCCGTGGACAGCAAAGTGGCAAGTTATGAGAAGAAAGTCCGTCTCGGTGAGATTTACACGAAGACCGATAGCAAGTCGATCATGAGGATGAAAAGTGGGCAGATGTTCGCCAAGGAGGATCTGAAACGGAAGAAGCTGGTGCGGGATGGGAGTGTGTTTCTGAAGAGTGCAACTGGAAGGCTGAAAGGTAAGACTGCTGCCGCGTCTGTGTGCCTGGGCAGAACAGGAAAAACCCAGATTCTTCTGGACGTCACCACCACGCTTCTTCCTAGAGAGCCATATCCAGACATCACCCAGGGCAACAGCCATTTAGTAGTATGTCAAAAAAGACTCGTTTCAGGTGGCTTACCAAGTCCTATGAAATGTGGCAGTAAGGAAGAACAGCAAGTTCAAGTTTTAAAACACAAAGCATCAAATTAGTACATACAGCAGACTGTTGGGGAGGTGCTGAGTGGGATTGGGGTCAGTGGCAGGACTGTCTGAGTCAGGGACTGTGAATCTGTAAGACTGAGAATTTATCACTCACAAAGATCTTCTGAGACCTTGGAGAAAAGCAAGTCTAATGTATTTCAACTAGATTCATGACTACTTTATGATATTTGTGTCTTTCATTTTTCTCTAAAGCAAAATAGATCATTAAAGAAAACTCGATCATTTGTTTTATGATTTCTCACCTTTCATCAGTCACCTGCAATAATTTAAGGAAGATAGGTTGGTTTTTTTTACTCATCAGTACATCTTACTTTTAGGAACATGCTCAGTTTCATCAAACCTTTACTGGATAGGCATCCACCTATGTGATCTCTAACTTCCCAGCAGCTGTGGGTATCCCTGCCACAGTCCCGGACTCAGTGAGCTGAGGATACGAACAGACCACGGTTCACTGTTGTCCCGGTAGCACACTGATATCAGCAGGAGTATTTCCTTTCCCATCTCAGAAAAGTCATGATGCCATAGGCGTCTGCAGTCAGAGCACTCAGGTGCCCTTAGCATAGCCTTAACATGCTTGGGACAGTGGTACAGGCAGCTGACTTCGGACTTGCAAGAAGAGGGTACTTCTCCAGTGTGGTGGATGCTGGAATAGAGAGGAAGGATGAATGGCCATGGAGTTAAGTCTCAGAGGATGAAGAGGAAGGTGTTGCTCGAGGTGGGAAAGCATTGAGTTGGGAGAGCCTGGAACCCGGGGAAAGTTACATCTTCAGGACTCCCAGACAGACTTAAGAGAGTGATAGGAGATGAGAAAAACGAGAAACTGCTGGGTCCAGCTGCCAAAGGAGCCCACCACACAGTGAGGAGCTGGCACTTGACTTCTTCCTGGTTGTGGGGCATGGAATAGGCTCACAATGTAAGAGTTTCACATGGAAAAGGGGTGGTTTGTGGTTTGGGGGTTTTTGTTTTTCCAGCACAGCTAGGGGTAGTATAGAGTCCATTGGAAGTGACAAGGGCATTGGAATTCTTGGGGTGTTTCAGAGAGACCCACCAGCCCCTGCACAGCAGTGGAGGACATGAAAAAGAAGCACTGGATAATTCTTAAAGGGTCGCTCGCCACTGGTCAGCAGTGTTTAAGATACCTTGTGGTGAATCAGAGTGCTCCTTCCTCCCAGGCCTCCCAGGCCTGTGGTGGTCTGAGGCCCTAGCCCACACCCCTTCCACACCGCTGCTTTGAGGCCACCTTTCAAGCAGGCTGGCAGGTCAGAAATACCTGTCCCTCTCCTGAGGACCTAGATTTGCTAGAGCTGCTGTTGCCTGGAGCCAAGACTTTATTCTTTTCTCTTACATGGCAGTTTATTCCCAAAATACAAGCGAATAGGTTCCAGCTGTTGGAATAAAGCTGTGGTCAAACCAATAGCAGAACAATAGACTTCTGCTTGGAAAGCCTGCACTGTGGAGAACGGGCTGGTATTGAGTTATCTTCACACCCCGTGACTCCTGCCAGGAACAGCCAGTCATGTTCGGAACACCCCGTGGTCGGGGTGGGATTGTTTTTCCTCTGATCCATGACACTGATCATCTAAACCTCAGGATCCAACAAAGTTGAAACCTGGGCTTTTAGAACTTATTTTTGGCAGACACCTGAATTATTTTAAAGTAAACATTAAAAAAAAAAAAACTTGTCAAAACTAATGGTGGTGCATGGAAAATTACTGTTGTGTAGTTTGAAATTTTAACTCTCTTGATTCTATTTGCTGCGTGGTTTTGTAGGCGATTCTAGTTTGGCAGAGGTTAAAGAAAGCAGGACAGACTACATAAATCAGCCCACTGTTTCCCAAGGAGCCGTAGGCGCTGCTTTCCAGAGGGAGAAAGATGTTAGGGTCAGCCTGGTAGTTGTAACCAGCTGGCTAGGAGATGTGCATCGTCCTTGAGGGAATAAAGAAAATGTCCTTTTGTATGCCTAGAGGACTAGTCAGATCTTGAGTTGATTAATTTTTAAGTTCCTGGATCCAGTTAAAGATGTTGAGTTGTTTGTTTTGTTCCATTTTGGGCATGGCGATGATAGTAGAACCTGGATCTCCTGGAGTCTCAGACACCACTGAACTACACACCAGACTGTTGGTTTTGTTTTTTATATGTCATAGTTTATATTTTGCAGTTTATACTCAACTTAGTTTGACCATGATAATTCAGACAAAACATGGGTTGTTTTGCCCTACATATTTCTTAAATTAATTTTCTTAGCACATGAAATAATGGATTTCATTATGATATTTTAATACACATACATGGTTCTTTACCCCAGCACTACCTCCTGCTGGTCCCCTTCTTGCCCCATATAGTCCTTCTTACGCTTTCATGTCATATATTACAAATAATTAAGTTTAGATCTGCATAAACATGAGATTTTATCTAACCTCCCCCATTACACTCTCTTGTTCTACATGTAGTTTTATGTTAATGGTGTGGAAGAGGGCTGACTACCAACTGTAGAAGCTGAATTCACTTCTTCCTGTGAAGCTAGAGTATGTCTGTATAAGCAGTCTAGTTTCCTTTCTGCTGCTGGGATTAAAAACACTGACCAAAAGCAGCAGTGGGGAGGAAAGAGTGTACTGGCTCACACTTCAGGGCACAGTTCGTCACTGAAGTCCATCAGGAGAGGAACAGTGAACCCCGAAGAACACTGGGTGCCGATTCACTCTCTTTTGCTCATGGGCTCCTGCTTAGATAGCCTTGTTACATAGCCCAGGATCACCTTCCCAGGAAATGGTATCAGCCACTGTGGGCTGAAGCCTCCTCCAGCAATTAATGATCAAAACAGTCCCCCACAGGCCCCTTTGATCTAGGCTGTTCTCTGGTGGAGGCTTTCTTCTCAGACAGCTTTAGGCTATGTCAAAGTTAAAGCTATATGGAATAGGAGGGGAGGGGACGGGAAGAGGTGGGGGACTCCTAATCTTTTGCTTTAAAATGCCTCTGTCCTGCTTTTGAGGGGTAACAGGTAAGAGAATCTCAGATATCCCAGACTACTCACAAACTCACCTGAGGGTCCACCTTGAACTCCCCCAAGTGCTAGGATTACAGGTGTGCACCACCACACCCTGTTTTATGCAGTGCTGGGGATTGAACCCAGGCTTTTATGTGTGTGAGCCCAACAGTCTTATTCACTGAAGGGTATGGAAAAAGTCTCTGCTTCATCATACTTAGGTATTGCTATACATCCCTTCTGGGTACTTTTCTGTCTGCTATTTCCGGTTAATATAATGAGAAATTGGGAAAGATAACAAACAGTGGGCTGTGAGTGTAGCTCAGGTGGAGGGCTTAGTCTCCAACACTGGAGGGTCGGAGGACTGAAGAATAGTTCATGGAGTATGTTGGTAAAGGTTGCTTGCTATTTAACATTGGTTGATGTTCACCTTTATTCTTAAAAATATTTTATACTTAAAACTTGGCCATACAGACCTGAATTCAGATCTCCACATCCAACGTAAAAGCCAGACGCAGTGATGCACACTAGTTGAGTGGAGCAGCAAACAGAGAGAGGAGGGTCACCAAAGCTCACTGACCAGCTAGTCCAGCCAGGCAAGCCCCAGCAGGTTCAGTAAGAGAAACGCTCTTTTCAAAGATCAAGAGGGGGTGGAGAGGTGGCTCAAAGGCTAAGAACACTGGCTGCCCTTCCAGAGGTTCTAAGTTCAATTCCCAGCAACCGCACAGTGGCTTATACCCATCTCTAATGAGATCTGGTGCCCTCTTCTGGCATGCAGGGATGCATTCAGGCAGAACACTGTATATATAATATATAAATCTTTTTAAAAATAGGTAAAGGAAAAAAAATAAGGTAAAGAGAATAATAGAGGAAAATACCCAAGGTCAACTCTGGAAGACACATAAGTTCACACACACACACACACACACACACACACACACACACACACACACACAGAGCAATACAGGATATATCTTTTCAGGACTGATCACTTAACCTTTTCTGAGGCAAGACTTATGGCAATGTACCTAAAATGCCTCTAGGATGAAAAGCAATTATTTGCTTTGTTGGTAACTTTGTATATATGTTTGAATCCTCTGTTCTGTAGATCAAGTAATGTCCCTCAAAACATCCGAGGAAGGTGAAGCTAAAAGTTACACATTGAAGATAGAATAAAATACCTCTAAAAATCCACTGACCGGCTCTGAGTCCTGTGGAATCACAGAGCCATAGCGGGGGCGGGTGTGACCTCAGACACGGCTGTTGTGCATTGCTGAGCCAATTTTATAAACGGCTCTCTCCATCTCTTTCCCTTTTCTACTTTGCAGAGGTTCAAGCAGTTCTCCTCACTGACATTTTAGTTTTCCTTCAAGAAAAAGACCAGAAATATGTATTTGCATCATTGGTAAGCTGAACTGTTATTCTCTTCTGTTTGAAATAAGTCCTGTTCATACCAGCTAGGCTGGGTGTGAAGTCTAACCAGCTAACATTGTTATGTCTGTCATCTTACCTGCCCACTGAAAACCACTTGACTCACAGAAGATTCCTCGGAATAATTTCTTACATTCCCTTGTGGTATTTTTTGTTGTTACTCCGTTCCACTGCAAAGTTATTTCTATGTTCCTTCATAATCCTTTTGAATGTCCTGAACACTTTGATGATTTGATCGCAATAGAAATCCTCTTCTGGAATGTGTCTCCCAGATTCATCACACAGAATACATAGGTAGAATTTAAATGGCCATGATCCGCTAATCTCCAGTGTGGAAGTCTTTTGTTCAAATTTGAGTAGAGTGATAAAATAAATGCTTATCTGAAAGCTGGGGTGGGGGCAGAGGCGGTGTTTGGAAAAGGGTTAAATTGATTTTATTTTGTTTTTTAATCCATATGCATTTAAAGCTGTCTGAGCTTACCTTAGGTTGGAGTTGTCTTCAAGAGTGAGTGTCCTGCATGCATGTCTTATGCTTGCCTCTCTCCTGTGTCCAGGACCATAAGTCAACTGTGATCTCCTTAAAGAAGCTGATTGTAAGAGAAGTGGCACATGAGGAGAAAGGTCTGTTCCTCATCAGTATGGGGGTGAAAGATCCAGAGATGGTGGAGGTCCACGCCAGCTCCAGAGAGGAGCGGAATAGCTGGATTCACAGCATTCAGGATACAATCAACTCCCTGTAAGTGAGACGCCAGGGCCTGCCCTTTCCCCTCTCCCCGTGCCTCCGTGTGACGTCGTGTACACAGGGCAGTGACCACCTAGCTGACAGCTTAGGCATTTTGTCTGTTTGTTTCATCTTGCTTTCTTTTGGTTATGTCAGGAACAGAGATGAAGATGAAGGGATTCCTAGTGAGAATGAAGAAGAAAAGAAATTGTTGGATACCAAAGCCCGGGAGCTAAAAGGTAAGATGTTGGAAATGGTCTGAGATCTTTATCTGCAGTCTGGTGGGGCTGGAGAGATGGCTCAGCAGTCAGGAGCACTGGTTCCTCTTTCAGAGGTTCTGGTTCTATCCCAAGTGCCCGTCTGTAACTCCAGTTTCAGAGGATATGGTGCCCTATTCTGGCCTCTGTGGGCACTAGGCATGCATGTGATGCACAGCCATACATGCAGGCCCTATACAAATAAAATAAATACTATAAATATATATAAATATAAAATAAATGAATAGCCAGCTCCAGGGACTATGGATTCTCTGATCTTGGTGTTTGTTCTTGCACAGTGGTGACTTTGTTTATGCCTCATCATGGAGAGTTTGCCATATTTCATAGTCATGTTTAAGGTGAAGACGAGAAAGAGATTCTCCAGCCGGTCTCTTCTGCTCTTTGCGGTCCTGGCCGCCTCTGTTGTTATAGTCACAGATGAGCTGGAGGTGGCTCAGGGAGGGGGGCTGCTGTGCTTGCAGCCCTGCTTAGGGAGGACCCACTGCTTTGCGGAGTCTCGTCTGCCCCCCATTGTGTAGATGACACACTTGAATCCCCCAAAGGCCAAACATCCCAGGGCCAAGTGTATGTATGCTTAAGGACTGAGCCAGAATTTCTTAGCCCTATCCTTTCTTGTTTTGTTTTCTGTTTGTTGTGAGACAAGATCTTGCTCGGTCATCCTGGCGGGCCTAGAGTTCTGGATCCTCTGGCCTCAGCTCTAGAGTGCTGGGACTACACTCCATCTCATTCAACACTAGAGCCTGGGAGCCTTCTTGTCTTCACTATATGCTAGTTGAATTTTCTGAAAACTGCTTTGGGTAGAAATAAGGCCATGAGTTACACGAATACAGTACCCATAGAGCTTAGTCCTGAAAACTACAAAGTGGCACAATTCTGTTGCACTGAAGGATGGGAGAGGAGAAAAAGATGGCTAAGTTTACACCCACATCTTACCAACTAGTATATCAACTTAGTAGCCTGTGATTACGATGACAGGGATAAAATCTTCCTTAACATTTGTTATGCAGTTGGCTAAAAGTACTACTGGGTACTAGGGTTGTAGTGATTTCTAAAATATATCCCTTGGGTGCTCACACTCAAAGGGTAGATAAATGAGTGACAAGCCATAGATTGGTCTGGTGGGCCATATAAAATATCTTGGGTCTGTTCATTCTGCCTCTAAGTCTCACAAAAGTTGTTGCATAAATTACATCTGAAAAAAAATTATCTTGCTTCTTAAGGATAGTTGTGTGAAAAAGAATTTAATTTGTCTGCCAAGGAGTGGCAGATCCGCAGGGTCAGGACTAAGTGACAGAAGCCAAAAGCTTGCAGGTCTTTCAGTCTGCAAAGGAGACAGGAAATACCACACACACAAATTTATTTATATTTTATGTGCATTGGTGTGTCTATGTGAGGGTATCGGATCCCCTGGAAAGGGAATTACAGACAGGTGTGAGCTGCAATATGGGTACTGGACATTGAGCCCGAGTCCTCTGGAAAAGCAAGTGCTCTTAACCACCAAGCCATCTCTCCGGAGAGCCCTGGGAATGCTATACTTTCAATGTAATTTTTTTTTTTCAAGTTTTGGATCCTTGTAGGAGAATTGCTTGAGGAAGTAGCGGTGCCACTGGAAATGGACCACTTGGGAGATCCTTAGAATAGGTTGGTGAGAGATGAGTGGGAAAGTGGACAGTTGAAGAAATGAGGTTATTAATCAAAATGCTACTTCCAGCCTCAATCAGAGAAGCTGGTCTGCAAAGAACAGTGGTGAATGCAGAGACACATGGCTGTTCAAGATGCTGAGAATAAGTTAATGACAACCGAGTCCTCAGCCCTAAGCAAGGCATTATACCACTCCCTCTGAGGTCTGGGAACCTGGTGGAAGAAGAAGTGGAAAGAAAGGGCGTCAGGATAGGGAGAAAGGCTGTGAGTGCTGTCTTCTGAGCATAGCATGGTGCTTACGGTCCGGACTTCACAGCAGCTATGGGCCTGCAGTGGGCCCATCCAGAGTCAGTCAGGGACAGCTCGGGGCTCTCCCCACTCCCTGCTGATGGGTCTGGGAAGAAGGGCAATGTAGCCTGAAGTCCCCGTGGACGAGTTCATTCAGCTCCAATGGATGTCACACAGATGAACCTGGTTAAACTCAGTGAGTCTCAAAAAACTCAAACAACAAAGTCATGGATATAGGAAACTACTTGGAACTGGATACTAAGGGTAGAAAAGAAATTAGGATCAAAGAATATGCTTTATACATGTATGAAGTCGTCAAAGAACAAACTTAGAAAAACAGACAAACAAAAACTAGTCAGCTGAGGGCGGGAGATGGGACAGAGTGAGAAGGAGAATCCACCGGTTTTCCGAGCTGGATAACCTGGGAGATAAAGACTGCTGACTAAGGAAGAGACTGTAAACTGAAGGTGATGGGCTGGAAAAGATTGCCTTCTGACGTCACGAGAGCACCCTCTTGGTTGAGATAGTCACCTGATAGTTGACTCGGGTCTCATGGTCAGGAAATAAAGTAGGTTTTGGGGGTGCTTGCTGGGGATCACCAGCATACAAGAGGCAGCTGACAATGCGTGGGAGCCCCAGGAGCAATGTGGATAGAGTATAGAGGGCAGGCCAGCTGTGCCATTCCATTGTGGATGGAGGACCTGTAGGATGCCCGGTGGGAGACTCTGATGTCCTCAGTGCGGCACGGGTAGGAGATTGTTTCAGAAAGGGGGTAATTGTCCTTGCAGGAAAAGACCTCAAATTAACTCTTAACTCTTTGGATTCTGTAATTAAGGCAGTTGCAGAAAGGAGCGAAAGCCACAGTGTGGTGAAGAGAAATAGACAGGAGAGGAGCAGAAACAAAGCACAGACTAGTTAAGCAAAAAATGCTGGTGTTCTTAGAAAAGAACCCAGGGCAGTTTCAGAGTGTGGAAGCCTGATGCTGTGCTCTGTCTCGGGCCTTTCCATAACCGCCACTAGGGGGTGCTCATCTCTCAGCCATCTTGTGATCCCTAGCTCCAGACAAGTCAGGCCGTTTCTCCGTTTGTCTTGCAGAACAACTTCAACAGAAGGACCAGCAGATCCTCCTCTTGCTGGAGGAGAAGGAGATGATTTTCCGGGACATGACAGAGTGCAGCACTCCCTTGCCCAAGGATTGCTCCCCAACGCACAGCCCGAGAGTCCTCTTCCGCTCCAACACAGAGGAGGCTCTCAAAGGAGGGCCGCTGATGAAAAGTGCAATAAATGAAGGTAATTTACACACACCATTGGCCCTCTCTAGCCTGTCCTGGAGGGATTTGCACACTCATGTCCCCTACCAGTGTTTGCTGTTACTATAAAACAAAACACTAGTATAAAAAAACTTCCCAACATCACTGTAGTTAAATTGTCAGGTAAACAAACATCCCTTCCTGTCTCTACCCAAGTTAAGAAAGAACTGTGGCAGATACCCTGAAAGCCTTTGTATGTCCCCATCACACTTATCCTCCTAACGGGAGCAGCTGCCCTAACTTGTATCCATAATCACTTAAGAACTTACCCCTTCTTTTTAATTTTTAAAGTTACACTAGTGTATTTACCATGTATGTGCATGTGAGTGGGTTTACACATCCCCTGATATACATATGAAGGTAAGAGGACAACTTGGGGAGTCTGGGACCACCATGTAGGTCCCAAAGATCAGACTCAAGATCATCAGGCATGGCTCCATGGTGAATGCCTTTACCTGCTGTCTTACTGAGGGTTACTATTGCTGTGATCAAACACCATGACCAAAAGCAAGTTGAGGAGGAGAGGATTTATTTGCCTTACACTTCCATATTGTAGTCCGTTATTGAAGGAAATGAGGACAGGAACTCACACAGGGCAGGAGCTAATAATGCAGAGGCCATGGGGGAGTGCTGCTTACAAGCTTACCCACAGCCCAGTCTTATGGAGACATTTTCTCTATGGAGGTTCCCTACTCTCAGATAAGTTTAGTTAGTGTCAAGTTGACGTATAACTTGTCCCACATACCTGCTGAGCCATCCCGCAAGCCCACCATCCCCATTCTTGCTGTGCAGTTAATCTTTAGATTAGTTGTACTTTTTGAACCACTGGTTAGATTTTTCCATATGGTCTGTCAAATCACAGCTGATTTCAGAAGCTGAACTTCTCAGACTTGATGGATTTACTAAGATTCCTGTGGTGTTGAAGCATCGGGCCCTAGTTAGTTCTTTTTCTGTGACATAGGAACAATTGGATAAAAGGATGAATCATACAGGGAAGGGGCTTCTTCTCTTATGTGCCAGTTTTCAATAAACTGGTCTGTGTGAATCCTCTGGTAGGACTTGAACTATTTTGTACACATTGTTATGAGGTTGCAGTGTAGCTCAGGGGTAGAGCTCTGCATGCATGAGGGGCCTTGTGTTCAGTACCCAGCACCAAAAGGAGCTGCTTTTGGATTCATGGATTTAAACATACTTGATGGGTTCTAGATCACCGAGCAGTTCTCAACCTCATGTAAAGCTCAATGTTCCCCACTTGACTAGTATTCCTGTGGCTTCTAAATCTGTGGCGTGGCCTTGCTTGCTGGAGTTAAGCGATACTTGGTTGTTTGCTGATCCATTCATTTCTTGGAGAATTCTGGTCTCCTTTAATGAAAAGTATTTTAAGATCTTTATTTAGGTACTGCAGATAGTCATTGCTATGAGATTTTTAGTCATTACTATGTTGTCCTTTTCAGTGGAACAAGCTAGAGAGGGGCTTCAATAATGTAAATTCACTTGGATGTAGCGAATCAAATTATGGATTACAGGTTGCCTTTTTAAAATAACCTAATCACTTATACATGTCTGTCCTTTCCACATGGGGGTATTCCTTCTCTAGGATACATTATGGAATTAGACTATTCCTCTGCTGGGTCAATGAGATGGCCTAGTTTAGGGAAAGGTACCCGCTGCAAAGCCTGGTGGATGACCTGAGTTTGATTCCTAGAAATCATATAATGAAAGTGAAGAACCAGCTGCTGCAAGTTATCCTCTGGCCTCCACACTCATGCCTCCCCTCCCCCATGTGCATGGGCTCACACACACATGGAATAAATAATGTTTTTAATTATAAATACATTAAAAAGAATATCCCATAGTAATGTCTTAATCCTGCTTTAACACTGGTACCTGTGTTGGAATAATACTGCTATTTTTGCCAATACAGTTTGACACAAATGTTTTTAATTATAAATACATTAAAAAGAATATCCCATAGTAATGTCTTAATCCTGCTTTAACACTGGTACCTGTGTTGGAATAATACTGCTATTCTTGCCAATACAGTTTGACACACAAGACTGTCTCCCATTCTGCGTTCCTTCTTCAGTAGTTAAACTGTGTCTACACATCTAGTCTGTCAGCATTCATAAGACTCTGCTCCTAGCCTGACCTGTATTATTGGTTCTTTAAACACACACTTATAGAACCCTGTCCTTCAGTCAGTGTCCTCAAAGCCCCATCAAAATATTTCTGACTTCTTTATTTGTCCTCTTTCTACTTGAAAATCTGGATATGAAATCTTTGGCTCATACTTTCTTACCTGAATATGTTAATGATTCTTATATCAAATCATTTTTCCATCCTTCTTAGAGGATAGTAACAATCTGATTTTCTCCGTATGTGTCACATGTTTTTTGCCTAGGTGCTCAAAGGATGTTTTTAACTCCAAATGTTTTTAAAGAGTATGCCATATGGTTGGTTGTTGTGGGCTCACTGTCTATTTAATAACATAGTGACAAATAGTTTCGGCTTCAGAAAAACGTTCTTGAATTGCAATTCTTTGTATTTTCTCTGTTCTCAGGCTTTGGTTTTCTTCTTCAACCCAGTTGCCATATCATACAACTTCCTTGCCCAGGGTCAATATTTGTCACTTTTGATATTCCTTTGCCCAGCCATCTTCTCTGGGGCACATTTCTCTTATGTGTTTGTTCCGTTTTGCTTTCTGTGATTATTTTTCCTGCCTGTTCTGAGTTTCACTTGTTTTACATTTTTAGTTTTTTTTTAAGCTAAGGCCATGTTTGGAAGACCACATTGGCCTCAACCTGCATCTTGCGCCTCGGTCTCCTGAGCTGAGATGGCAAAGGGGCCGCTGCACCGACTTTGTTTTTTCTAATTTTGACTGAAGTTCTTTTGTGTTTTGCATCATTTCCTCAGTGTGTTTATCTTGTTTGTTTAATTGAAACATCTTTCTGCTCTGCACTGATTATCTATAGGAAGTTACATTCGTGTTTTCTCATGGGATTTGACATCCGTATTTTTTTACTTGCTCAGTTTTTTCCCCAAGAAATTTTTACTTTCAAATGATGTTTCTTGCTAGGCTTTGTGGCACACTCCTTTAGTCCACGCACTCAGGAGGCAGAGGTGGGCAGATCTCTATGAGTTCAATGTGTGCTTGGAATACACAGTAAGACCATTTCTAAAAAAAAAAAAAAAAAAAAAAAAAAACTAAGAAAAAAAATAGACTCAAAAAAACCTTTTTAATTATATTTTTATACTGTTTTTATGCCTTATTAAAATGTGATGCTTGTTAAGAGATTTTTTTTTTTTTCCTACCTCTGATTCTATCTGGCTCTTCTTTCTCCCTCACCCCTGTTCTTCTATTCTTGTTTCTTCTCGCCTTGCCCTAGGGAAGATCTCAAGTTAACAGTTAACCTTAGATTGGAAGATCCAGATGCTGAAGCTTTTCCGGCCCCTGACGCCCACCTGCTCCTGCTAGAGTTACTTGCTGTCCTCAACTGGCTCAGTTTTCCTTGGACCTTTATGCTGACTTGCCTCTAATTCTAGAAAGCATACTCCTCCCAATCAATTACTCAGCCCTCCTGTTCCCTACGGATTTTCAGGCCCTTGGAAGGAAGGGTGAAATTTGTCTCTGCATGTCCAGTAGAGCCCAACTGAAGCATGTGAAGACCCTCTAGGCAGGAAATTTTACCTATTCTTTGGGATTTTCTGATCCAGTCTGTACATATCACATGTTGCCATGACATTTTTTTCCTCTTAATGAAAGATAGATATCCACCTGAGTATTTTGTTTGCTTTATTCCAGTGGAGATCCTCCAGGGTTTGGTGAGTGGAAGTCTTGGTGGCACACTCGGACAGTCCGTCAGCAGCCCTGTTGAGCAGGAAGTCATGGCTGGCCCCATTTCCTTGCCCCGGAGAGCAGAGACCTTTGGAGGATTTGACTGTCATCAGATGAATGCTTCCAAAGGTGACCCACCCAGTGTTCCTTTGCAGCTCACTGTGACCTGGATTCTGGTGGCTCCGTCTCCTCTGTCCCTTCATCAGTAAATGTCTTCATGAGAGTCTCAAACACTCAAGAATTCCTGTCAGAATCATGTTCGTTTGGGACAGTAAGCTTTTTTTCTGCTCCTCAGCTGAGCTTACTGTAGCCAGAGGCCTTGAGCAGCTCTAATCTGAAAAGTTGATGTCCAAACTGCTCCATAGTTCAGAACGTTCTGACATGTCACCGTTGCAAACCCCACACATGAAAAGTTGCACGGAGAACACAAGTGGGCTCAGAACGTCGTATAACATTTTTTCCAGGCTGTGTGCAAAAGTGTCTGTGAGACATTCAATAATTCTGTGTCTGGACAGAGCCGCATCTTCCAAGTATCTTATTATTACATGGATTCAAAGATCCGAAGCTCAAATAAGGGGTGCTAAGCTGTGTTGGTGTTTGTTTCCTTCTGTTTGGATTTCGTTAAGCTGTGACTCGTGGCCGAGTGCCACTGAGTGGTTTCCTGGGTTTTTTTTGTTTTGTTTTGTTGTTGTTTTTTTAATCTTTGGTATTAACAGAATTCAGAAGTATTAATACCCCTCAACTGTCTGTATGTTTTCATCTGTTTGTGTTTTGTTTAGGAGGGGAGAAGGAAGAGGGTGACGACGGCCAAGATCTTAGGAGAACAGAATCAGACAGTGGTCTGAAAAAGGTAAGATTTTCTAGAAAAACACTCGAGTCTGTGAACCTCCTGGCACCTCCTTGGACTTCGTTACCCTTTTGAAGGATCTTTCCTTGATCTGGCTCAGGAATCAGCTTGCCACTCATAATGAAACTTCATTTTCTAGGGAAAGCACATTCTTAGAGCTAACCATACAGTTGAGAGGATCATATTATTGGTGCTTTGGGCCTCCTGGCTCAGAGTGTCCTCTTTACAGCCGCAATTCTGCTGGGCCCTGGCAAGACCAGGTTCATTAAACAGCCTGTGTGGTGCCCCCATGCCATCCCGATCCTGCTCCACAGGGTTGTTGGGTTTTTTGTTTTGTTTTTAGTAAAAACTAGTTCACCTTCTTCTCTTGATGCCCTCCAGGAAAATGCTATGGTGGAAAAAAGGAAAGCAGAAGTACAATGTAACTTAGAAACTCATCGAGTATAGTTTTTACATCAAGATTTTCATTTTTAATGCATTTTTGTTATTTTATAGGGTGGAAATGCTAACCTGGTATTTATGCTTAAAAGAAACAGTGAGGTAAGGATTCCTTGAACTATCTAGAATATTTATTGGATTAAGAATATTTTTGTTTTGCTGTTACAAGTATCTTGTGGCTTTAATATTTTATAACTGAAGAGTATACCTGTACATTTCCTGGGTGTAAGACACTGTCTTGATACTTTGCCAGAGTGTTGTATACTATGACTGGATCTCTCTGATTCTCTCTCTCTCTCTCTCTCTCTCTCTCTCTCTCCCTCTCTCTCTCTCTCTCTCTCTCCCCTCTTTCCCTCCCTCTCCCTCTCTCTCTCTCTCTTTCTCCCTCCCTCTCTCTCTCCTTATGTCATTTTTCAAGACAGGGTTTCTCTGTGTAGCCCAGGCTGTCCTCGAACTCACAGAGATCCGCCTGCCTCTGCCTCCTGAGTGCTGGAATTAAAGGCGTGGGCCACCGTATAGCTTTTAAGTCCCCTTGGTGCCTTCAGTCTGGGCCCACTGGGTATAATCTGTAGCACCTTTTCCTGTAGGGGAAAGGATCCCAGTGGCCCCAGGTCTAGCGCCTGTGAGTTAAACTTGTGGCAAATTCTCCTTAGTAATTTCTTAGCCTTACTGAGTTGACCTCTTTGGACCCTTCCTTTCCTGCAAGGGAGCCTGAAGTCCTCCCCGTGGAGAATCAGACCTGGGCTGGGCTGTGTTGCTCCTTCCCTCCCTGGGGTGCTGCTGTCACTGAGCCCCACCCCTGATGCCTGTTGGAATCAGCTTCTGGGTCACTGCTCTCTCCTAGACAGGCGCTCATGCTGAGCCTTGCTTTTGTGTCCTGCACACTTGAACCCAGGCTTTTCCAGGTGTTTCTCAGGGCTGTTTCCTGCATTTCATTCTTCCTTGTTGTGTTTATTAAACTCCCGGGAGTTTTGTTTTGAAATTTTAAACGACTTCCTCCTCCCCATTCCCCCTCAGACATCCAGAGGATGTTGTTGTGTGTTTGTTGGCAGAGGAGTTTGCTGAGAGACTCCCCCTGATAGAACCAGGGCCTGGACCCTGCAGGCTGCTGCTCTGTATCTGTCTCCTGAAATGAGCTGTCAGCTGATTTTTTCCATGTGGCGAGGTCCCCTGTACTTACTGAGGAAGTCTGGTGGGAAATAGTGTGCCAGGCTTTCACACTGCCACTGCACAGCTGCAGTCTGCAGGCTTCTGAGCCTTCTGTTAAGATTCAGTGTGAGCGATAAGAAAAGGTTCCCAGAACTAAGCTTGGCTTAAGTGTTATAAAAAGAAAAATGTAAAGACTAGTAACAGAAATCAAATGAATTTAAGCCTAACCCATCACTGAAGAGTAATAACTGTTAAGTGTCTGTGTCTGCCCTTTTCTTATCCATCACATGCTCGTGTGGGTGACCTTCCAGAGGTCTCTCAACGTGTCAGACATTTTCCCAAGACACAGGAGCACAATGCCTGCCACTAAACAAGTGCATGGAACTGCTTCTGTCGGGTCCTGGAGTTGGAGCTTTCTGGTCGTTAATCCCTCTTCTGCTTCTTTGCACATTGCACGTATTACACCGCTCTTTGATTTTCTTCAACACATTACTTTGTGAAAGGAGCTAGTGTGTGGCCAGGTGTGGCCATCCAGCCTCATTCTCTTTCCCCAGCATTGAGCGCTACCATTTTAAATTGACATTTCAAACATTGCTTGACTTGTGCATGTGTGTATATGTGCTCTGTGGATTGAACCACAGCCTCAACCATTGAGCTATACCTCAGTCCCTGAAAACCTTTCATGTTTTATATAATTAGCTATTTGTATTTCTTCTGTAAATTGCTGATTTGTATTTCTGTCCTGTTTCTAAACTAGGATATTCCATATCTCTTCTTGTATTTTCTTCTAATTCTTTTATGATTTTTTTTTTATTTTATTTTATGTGTGTGGGTATTAGCCCCCTTAGTGCCTGCAGAGGTCAGAAGAGGTCAGTGTATCCCCTGAGACTGGAGTCACACAATTGTAAGCTGCCATGTGGGTACTTGGAATCAACCCCAGTGCTCCTACCCACCCAGCTGTCTCTCCAGCCCTTATACTTGGAATTTAAATGGGATGTGTTGTATTTTGTTCAGTGTGTGTACGAACCAGGGTTTCTAACTTAAAGTTTTCCAGAAATGAAGAGCGTTTTGGGGTTTTTTTTAGAGAAATTGAATATTTTTCCTTTGCCCTTGATTATTATTAATAAGCTTAGTATAAGTTTTCAGAGCATTCTTTTGTTTTAACTTTGAGGAATATACTATTTTTATGTCAGCCAATTTAGAAAGTGGAAGCTTTGTGTAGTGCCTTTTAATAGATGTATACACGTGGGCGCACACGCAGATCACTTTAGTCTTGGCTGCTTGCATTCAGTTACTCTCTTGGAGTCTTTCAATTTTAAAAGATGTCATTACAATGTAGTGTCTTGTTGTGTTCTGAAGATGTTACAACCATGTGGTGTTTTTGCGTCGGAAAAACTGAAATGACTGTTTATTCCTCTGCTAGCAGGTTGTCCGGAGCATTGTTCACCTCCACGAACTCCTGAGCATGCTGCAGGTACCTGTGCCCTTTTTGTCTGTGTGCTTACTCTTCAGAGAACACAGCACAGAGACTTTACTGACCTCTGTCTTCCAGATTTATAAGTTACTTGTTGGTAAATAAGCCGAAGATTAGCTTCTGGTTGAGAAAATGAAGACATACAGCGTGTGGTCCTTCAGGACCACAGTTAGAAAGCAGCTGCTTGACTCTCGGACCTGCTCCATAGTGTGGGGCTTTCACCAGGGGCTGTCTCACCTCAGAAAACCTTCCCTTATCTCTCCGTGGTGTTTGTATAGGGTGGCTCTCTCATACTCTCTGGTACTCCCCAGGGACCACTCTTTCTGGTCCCTTCCTTTCTTGAAGAATTTACCTGTCTCCTTCCTACCTTCTCCTTCCTGCACAGCGTACACACTCATCTCACCCCAAAGTACCACCAAGAATTCCAGAAACTGTATGCCCAGGGCTAGTGAGATGGCTCAGCAGGTCAACATGCCTGCCTTGACTACCCGAGTTCAGTCCTCGGGACCTGCGTGGTAGAAGGAGACAACGACTCCCACAGGTTGTCCTCTGACCTCCACACGTTCTCTTTGGCACACGCATGCATGCACACGCAAAATACATTGAAACTATTTTTTAGCTTAAAGAGAAAATAGATAACCAGGCTTGACAAAATTGAGTTCTCCTATCTTTGACACGGTTTGAGAACTGCCCAAAGTTGCCCTGGAGCATAGTGTGTTATAAGACCAAACCCTTAGAACAGGAGAGGGGCATCATTCTGTCCCAGTACCCTAGCGTGGGATCAGGGAAGGATCCCTGCAGGTGGCTTTTCTCCTGGGCCTGAGTTGCATGACTGTTCTCTCTACCGTGACAGGGTGTTGTGCTACAACAGGATAGCTACATTGAGGACCAGAAGCTGGTGCTGACAGAGAGGGTCCTGACAAGGAGTGCGTCTCGCCCCAGCTCTCTCATTGAGCAGGAGAAGCAGCGGAGCCTGGAGAAGCAGCGCCAGGACCTGGCCAACCTGCAGAAGCAGCAGGCCCAGCACCTGGAGGAAAAGCGCCGCCGTGAGCGGGAGTGGGAGGCCCGGGAGCAGGAGCTAAGAGACCGCGAGGCCAAGCTGGCCGAGCGGGAGGAGACGGTCCGCCGTAGACAGCAGGACCTGGAGAGGGACCGGGAAGAGCTGCAGCAGAAGAAGGGCACTTACCAGTGTGATCTGGAGAGGCTCCGGGCTGCCCAGAAACAGCTGGAGAGAGAACAGGAGCAGCTGAAGCGGGATGCAGAGCGGCTCAGCCAGAGGCAGATGGATCAGGACCTTTGCCAGGTACCTAAGAGCCTGTGCCGGGCCAGGAGACAGGGAGGAAGGGGCATCCTACTGTGAAGACCAGGCCGTGACTGAGGGTGATTATAGGAGCCACGTGGAAGAGAACCAGCGAGAGATTTCGTGTTGTACAGCAGCTTTGCCTTACCCTGAACAAGGGGAGGAAGGGAGTGTCACTCGAGGAGATTGAGGAGGGTGGCAGATGTGTTGAGATTGTAGCACAGAGAAATCAGTGGGTCCTTCAAGCTAGCAAACACTTTTCTCAGCCACCAGCCTGGGCCAGAGTAGCCTCAGCATGCCTGAGAGAGTAGCAGTGAGCCCTGGTCCTGTAGCACATGGTAGATCAGGCATGTGTCCCCACAAATAGGAAGCATACCAAGGACAGAGGAGCCCTTCGGACCTACATGCCTGTGGTCAGGAGACAGCAGGATTAGCTCTGCTACAGGATAAAGAACCTGTTGAGAGGATCAGCGGAGGTCAGAGACAGGTGGGAGAGCCCAGCAAGTGATAGAAGGTGGTCACAGATGAGGTCTGGGCAGGCATATTCAGCACCTGCACTCTGTGTAATGCATGGTTTGGTTTGGTGCTCTTTCGTGCTCTTCTTTTCTCAGTAGCTGCTGCTTGTTCAGGAAGGCTTTCTGTCCTTTGACATGCTGAGTCTCATGTTACTGTAAAGAGATAGTGTGTGATTGTCCTGGACCACGGGCACGGGAGGCAGATAGATAGTTTGGTAGTGGGTACATCTCCCTGTCTTTTAAAACTGCTGTCACGTCACCCTTTACTTGACCTTGGACCCTGAAAGGAAACTGATGTCTCCCAGGGTCAGGCGGTACTGCCTTTTCAGAAGAGCTTCTCAAGTCCATAGCAGGGAGCAGCCAGTGGCTCTGTTGCATTTTCCAGCAGAAGGGTGGATCCACTCACACCCCAGTAAAATCAGCAGAATTTTGATAAGGGAGGGTTGGTTCTCAGGCAGCAGAGAACAAAGGCGGGATGATGCTCTTCTGGAACGCTCAGGCCAGGTCCATAATCTCTGCCCTGAAGTGATATCTGCCCTCTTGTGTGAATGGATCTTTAAATGGGCCACTATCCTGTTTCTTCAGGGAGTGGGAGTTCTTTTTTGAGTTGCCTCATCAAAGATAAGAATGGGCTTGAACATGCTCATAGATAGTACTTGAGAAGGAGCAGTTACGTGCAGTCCTGTTTACAGTACGTTCTTTAGAGTGTGGCTGCTGAGATGCTGACGGCTTCACATTTTAAATGCCTTCTCTTGAACATATGCAGGTTTCGAATAAACATGCCAAGCTGATGCGAGTCCCGTCCTTCTTGCCCAATCCGGATGAGTTCTCCTTGCCATCTGCCCCTTCCATAACCAAATCAGGGTCACTGGACTCAGAACTCTTGGTGTCTCCTAAAAGGAACAGCATCTCTCGGACACACAAAGATAAGGGGTCTTTTCATATACTGAGTTCAACGAGCCAGACAAAAGTACCAGAGGGGCAGAGCCAGGCCCCACCCAGCACCTCCACTTCCACCCGTCTTTTTGGGTTAGCTAAGCCAAAGGAGAAGAAGGAGAAGAAAAAGAAGAGCAAAGGAGGCCGCTCTCAGCCTGGTGGTGAGTTGTCCCCATGGCCATGGCATCTGTATTCTACAAGAGAGGGTAGTGACGGACTGGGAGAGAAAAAAACAAAACCGGTCAGATGTACAAAAGCCAAGCTGCCCCCTGCCCACTAGACCCACTTGCTGACAATACTTGTTGCAGGAGCTGCAGAGATGACCCAGTTGGTAAGGTGCTTGCCATTCAAACATGAGGACCTCAATTCTATCCCTAGAGGTGGGAGGCAGAGGCAAGAGAATCCCTGGAACTTACCCACAAGCTAGTGTAGTCACATTGGTGAGCTCCGGGTTCAGTGAGAGACCTGTCTCCAAATTAATAATAATAATAATAATAATAATAATAATAATAATAATAATAAGCCTCTGGCATCCATGCACGTGGAGACACATGGAAAGAATGCTTGTGCAGGGCTGGAGAGATGGCTCTGAGGTTGGAGTCACTGCCCTTGCAGAGGGCTCAGGATCAGTTCCCCACACGCACATAGCAGCTCACAACCACCTGTAACTTCAGTTTCAGGGGATCTGATGCCCTCTTCTGATCACTGTGGGCCGAATGTATGCATGAACCTGTTGTACATAACGTACATGCAGGGAAAACATGCATACTGTTTTTCAAAAAGATTGCTTGTGCAATCCAAGACCCAGTGTTCTGGGCCTCCTGCATGTGGAGTACAGGTTTCATTTCTGAAGCGTTCTCCCAATTGAGGAACTAACTCACCTAATGGAAGTCATCCAAGCCCTCACTGTCGTGCTAGGCTTACTCTAGTAACCAATACAATGGCAAGATTGGGTGTTGACCTTCCAGATGTATAAGCAGGTCATCTACTCATTTCCCTGGGAGAAGTTAGGAACTGGAGCTGAGAGGTTCTCTAGGGTGCTCACAGAGCCTCCTTGTTTGGATTCCACATTGTCCAGAATCCCTTGCTATGTCTGCCTTCACAGTAAGACTGAACCCTGGCTTCCGTGTGGGAGATTTACATTTCTTAGGCCTATTTATAAACATGAACACTAGTGCTGTGTGAAGGTTATTCACTCTGCAAACTAATCAGTATGTGCCAAGAACCCCAGTCACCTGTCTGAACACAGAAACTTGACAGGACAGGAAGTGACGTCAGGAGAGCCATGTTTTCACTCTCGGTCTCACGGTTGCAGATGGTCCTGCTTCGGAAGTGTCAGCCGAGGGTGAAGAGATCTTCTGTTGACCCGATTCCTGACTCTGCCAGGGCAGCCACCTTCCAACCCTGACCCGACAGCGGTGTGGCTGCGGCACTCGTGCTGCCCCTGAGCACGAGTCTCTTACACTGGACGCCCACTGCCCCTCAGCGTCCAGTCCTCCTGAGCTATCCCAGGTCCTGGGCAAGACACTGAAACAGCTGCGTGTCGGGGTGGAGAAGGACGCCCGGACTCCACTTCCGCCGTGATCCGTGACTGCCCGGGACTTGGGTGGGCCTGGCCTTACTCAGGGTGTTCCACGGAAAGTAGTGGCCCTAGACGTAGGAAGTAGTTTGAGACGTGTCAGGATTCCCTAGAGGCTCCAAGCGTTTCTCCAAGTGAGGTCTGAAACCCTGCCTTGTCTTTGGGGGAATACAACCAGAACCCAAGAGCAGGTAGTGTAGACTTCATCTGCATACAGTGACCATCTGCATGTCCACACGGAGTACGCCAGCTGTGTACTCATCAGGATAGCCTAGGCCAAGAGCAAGCGCCTGACTGGCCAGGTGGCATGTGGAGATACAGTATTTCACCCTGCGGTCCTCCGAGATCGGGTCCCTTGAAACAGCCCCTGCGCACACACCACCCCTCTTTGTATGTGTCCCTCATTTTATTTTAGGAAGAACAACAGGATGTTTGTGGAACCAGCGAGAGGCCTGATGTGTACAAAAAACAGGTAGTCTACACCACCTGGATCTCTATTCTAGGCTGACTAACTATCTCACACTTCATATTCAAATCAGGAAGAAACATCCTGCTGTCCTAGGTGCCTGTCGAAATGCTCTGGGCACAGAGGAAGTAGAGAGGACTCGTCACCACTGTCCTCAGTATGACACTTTCCAGTTGTTACTGGACCTTCCTGTGGGAAAGCATGCACCCTGTTGGTGCTCCCAGCCCCCTGCCCAGGACTAGTCTGTCCCCTGAGGCCTCTCCATGCCCTGCTTTAGGATTACTGGCTGAAAAGTAGATTCAGGTGCAGGAGTTAAGTCTGTCTGGTGGTTTTGCCAATACAGACAGGGGAGCTGGCCCTGAAGCGTGGCTGGGTGCCCTCTCTTCGGTCACGAGGCCTCCTCATAGACGGTTTTCAGATGCAGTCTGCTTGGTTGTGCTCTCACCTTGAAGCCTGACTCTCCTCTCGCCCTCCATCTCCATGTGTTGATCTCTGCATGCTTGAGGCTTTCACCAGCTCGTGTGTGCAGGACAGTTCATTGGTAACGGACCCTCGAAGGCTCACGTACCTGTCCCTCGGGGTACTCCCCGTGAGGGGCATGCCCTCCGAAGCACGGGGCTTTGAACAGAGTTGTGCAGAGACAAACCTGTGACTTGGTGCTTGCTGATACCCTGCAAGCTGGACTTGCAGATATTTATCTTTCAGTTTACTTGAAAGAGTTCTGGGTGAAATTTGTTAGCCTAAATTTGTTTTATTTATTTTGTGTTTGTGCTCTGTTTTTATTTTATTTTATTTTGAAAGTGAACCAGTACTGGCCCAACAGTTTGAACCATCTTCTCAGTACAGAGAATGAAGTGTCTGTCCAAGTGCACGAAGGTCCCGAGGGGAACTCGAGGGTGGAGGTGGGAGCTGTACCCTTCCCGCCCGGGCCCTTTTTTTTTTCATAAGGAATGTGTTCGTCCTTCTTTGGAGATTTTAAAAGTTGCCCATCGGCTACCTTTGCCTCTTTTTGATAAAGCCGGTTTGGCTCTTTAAAGTCTGATTTTTTTTTTTCCCCACTAAAACTATGATGTACTTCCCTCAAGAACCTTAATAGCAAGAAGTTAGTTGCTTCCTCCTCCAAGTCCAGACTGCTGTCACAGCAGAGCCTGTTGTGCCCCGGACCCCCACAGGGTTTCCCTGGCAGTTCTGGACCCTGCCCCTGAATGCCCCTCGGAGAGGCTGCACCCTTCTACAGCAGAGGAGCCCGTTCGCTAGGACGGAAAGGGTCCGATTACCACCTAGACTTGCCAGCCAATCAGACCAAACCCTGCCCTCTTCCCTGTGCAGAGGGAGGCTAGTGACTCCTCCAGGCTCTCTGACATGCCCAGGGAGCCACTGCACACCCCGGGAAGCTTCACTCCTGCCCTCAAGTGTCCTCCCAACCAGGTGCAGGAGTTGCTTTGGTGGTTTTTAAAAACCAATTTCACTTCTACCCTCACTCCCCAAAACAATGATCAGTGACAGCTGGGAAAAGTTCAGGTCACAAGAAAGTAACCCTCTGAGTTCCCCTAAGCTGCCCAGCCTCCTCCAGGAAGAGAACCTTTTGCCAAGAACTGACCTGCTGCACCGTCTGGCCCCTCAGAGCCTGCTGCACTTTGGGAATTGCTGCTGTGCCTTTGCTTAGGACCCTGGAGATCGCTTCAGCCGAGTCCACAGCCTTCTGTGGGACTCTCAAAGAGAAGGGTAGTTTTCCAGGGACCAGGACTCTGTCCTGTCCTGTTGTCCATACATCAAGCTAAAGAAACCGCTACTCTGGGGGACGTGTGCAAATTGGCCCCAGCATTGTGGAATCCAGTGAACTTTCTAGAAGATTGTATCTTCTCTCAAAAATTATAATCATCTCAGTAGTTGTCGTCCCATCTGGGTGACATGTGCACTTTAAATGACCTCTCATCAGCTGGCTTCATTTTTTGAGACAATCAAAGGTGTTAACTGTTTTCTTAGAAGATGGGGAGGATTAAAATAAAAGCATGCCAGCATGCCCCACCCCACCCCATGAGAGTCACCCGCAGGAAAGCCCTCCCCAAGATTGATTTTTCGAAAGGTACGAATTGAATCTTCTGAGGGTCACACCACTAACACTGCCCCTGGCGAGTCCCTCCCCGCCCCCGCCTTGGTTTCCTTCACTGCCTCGTATTAGCAGTAAGCACAGATGTTGAACTCCTTGGGGTGATGTTAGCATGCACAGGCTTAGGAAAAGGACGGAACCTTGGCCCGTAGGCCAGAGCTCGCTCAGAGTCGCTCTCTATACAAGTCTTTAGTGTTTCCTTCTGTCCCCGAGGCTCTCTTGGCAAGGCTTTTGGTGTTTCATGGGACTCTGACCTGTGCCCAAAAGACAGTCGTGGAGAGTGGGCTTCCGTGCCTGGACATCTGTGCATGGGTGCCTCTGGGTGAGACAGCGACCCTGGCCATCCCTGCAGAGACCAAGGGCACAGTGGGTTTGGCTCCTTGTCTTCTTTCATGTAGCATGACATTCCTAGTTAACCAGAGCTTCGGAGTCTGTCACCTGCTGGCCAGGTTTAGAAATGCAAAGTATTCTAACGCTGCCATAAAAGGGGGAGAGGTGGCAGCAGAGGCCTTTTCCTGCACTCCTGACGACGTAATTTGTCAAAAGATTGACAGGTCCTGAGTTACTTCTCCATCTCATTAAGGTGTAAGGTGGGCGGCTCCCACCGCTTCAAGTGTGTCCTTCCTGGAAACCAGACAGGTGCCACTGCCACAGTCCTGCCACAGTCCCGAGGGCCTCTGCAGGCAGCACAGAACCCATGCCTTAGACCCTCTAACGTCAGCAGTCCTGCCCTGCTTGCCAGCTGCTGGCATGGGCCTACCCAGTCGGTTTGTCTCAGGTTCCCTCCTGAGGCCTGGGCGCTACAGAAGGTGGGCAGGATACACCTATACCTCTGTTCTTGTTGTCTCCAAATGCTGTATGAACATTTCTGTACTAAGCCCTATGAAATAAAAAGTTGGGTTAAACCCAAGCGCTGTATAGTAATTTGTAATTATGTATAAAAGTGAAACAGTTTTGAACTGTAAAGATTTTCAATGTGTTTTCTGGAAATTTGCCACAACATACTGGCTTTGTATTTTATTTATCATCCTTTGTAGTTACTGGCTTCAGACTCTTGTAAAGTCCCCCTCAGACCTTTCAAAAATAATAAATTTCCTTTGAAATCTTGATCTCTGCCATGACGTATTTGTGGTAAAGAAGTAACCCCCTCCCCACCTGGGCAGGAGCCATCTTCTTCCCAGTAGAGCTGTTCCTGTGCTGGTGAGATCAGGGGTGCAAGGAGGAGAGGCCCTCAACACCGAGCAAAGCCCGGAGCCGGCCCCACACCTCCAGGCTCCCTGAACCCATCTGCCCTAAGTCAGAGTCCAAACCACACTTCCATGAAATCAACACAGAAAGGTTCAAGCTCCCGTGCCATCTACACGCTACCTCCTACTTGACTTCTGTCCGATCTCCCCTCAACCCCAAGCAGCTGCTGCAGAACTAAGAGCAAGTCCTGTCTCATGGAACACTGCAAGAGTGGGGGGTACCAGGTATGACTGGCTGGTCCACACACTCAGCAGGGGCTGCTTGCTGTCCCCAGCCCTGGCTTACTACTGCTATGAGTCTCATCCTACTGGATCAGCAAAAAGACCCTTTAGTCCCTTTGGGCGCTAGGGAACTATACCATTTGGTGGTACAGAAGCCAGCCGTGGGGAAAACTCCCTGGGATCCCAGCTCTGCCCACCTCATTCCCAACAACCAGCAAGGAAAGAACCCTGCCAGGCATGAACTTGGAAGTGCATACATTTTTGAGCAGAGGCATGTGTAACCTTAGCAATAGTTAGCCCACCCCCCCAAGTCCTTGGGATACTCACCCCTTTTCAATATATTCTGCCCTTGACCCTCATTGTGCTCCAGCCCCTCTCCAGTTGAGCAGCCAGCTTGGCTCATCTGTCCCACCCTAGTGGGTCCGGACATGCTCAGCCTGCCAAACAGTGGTTCCCATAGAGCCCCTCACCTCCACTGTAGCTGGTTCTGTGCCCCCAGACAGGCTTTTGTCTGGGAATCAAGGCTGACGTGGGGGGTGGGGGGGGCGGGGAGCACCACACAAAAACAGGCACAAAGCAGAGGGCCCCAAGAATCCTGGGTGGCCATTCTGTGGGGTGGTACACCCCTGCTGACCGCTAAAGGAAGCCATTGTGCATAGGACCTTCCACCACAGCACAAACCTGATGCTGTGTGACAGTGGCCATCGCTGTTGGAAGGTCCCCATCCCAAGGGACTGCCCATGGCAAGGGTAGCCAGTTGTGTCCTTTCTATACCCGCAGTGAAGGCTCAGCCTAGAAAGCCAGTGTGACTGGCCCACACAGCTAAACAGAAACCTAAGCCCACAGGGGGAAGGGGACATTAGGAAGCCACAACGACTAAATATCCAGGGAAGAAAGTGTGCACATGAGAAAGGCAGATTGATGGGCCTGGTCTTAAGATTTCCTTGACAGCAACAACAGAAGAACCGAGCCTAGAACCAGTACCTGTGGTACATACAGCCCTAGGGCCTGGAATCTACCTCTCAGTCCCAACTGTTCTGCCACCCCAAGGGTGCCCCTGAGGCCTTAGGGTGCCAAGTGGTGACAGGGAGGGGCCTGGGAGGGAGTGGTGAGTGCCCTAGATTAGAGGAATGTGGGCCAGGCACCGCCTGCAGCGAGCGCCTCTCTGGGGCGGTTGCCAACAACTCCCTCCAGCGGCTCTGCCATCCCTGGGTATCCAAGTTACAGCTCCCTCACCTGCTTTCATATGGTAATTACTCCACAACGCTGGAATAGTCAGGAAGCCGGGCTTCTCTTTGCAACTCCTCCCAGGGAACAGTCCACCCAGCAGGGAGCTTCTCGAAACAGCCAGCTGAGAGAGAGCTAGACCTCCTCTCTCTCCTTTATCTTCTTGGAGCCTTCCTGAACTGGCCACCCTGCCCAGCCTCTGAACGAAGTGGGGCCAAGGACCACCTCAAGCTATGATCCCAAGCTTTGCCTGCATCCCTAGGAGGAGGATGCTCACCTGAGCCAATGTTGCCTGTCCTGACAAGAGCCCAGCAAATGGTGAGAAACTGGAGGGCCTGGCTGGTGTACCATTCTTTACACGCGACCACAGAATGAGTGATGGGACAGTGCAGACTGGACCAGAGAGACTGGGCACAAACCAGCCCTGCCCCGTCACAGCAGCTGACCTGGAGTGTTGTGGGATATTTTGATCGCACTCTGACACTCCTGAGACCTGCCAGTAAAGTTTACTTTGAGTCAGAGGATGGAGCTAACTACTCGCTGACCCCATGCTGCGGGCCGCAGGAATCTATCCTAAGAACTCAGCTGGTTATGGCAAAGCCACTACCTGGAGGGATCAGGGAATTCCTCCAGAGGAAGCCCAATCCCAAGGAGTTTTTGGTGTTACTTGGCTTGTTATATATCAGCTGTCTTCTGTTATGAAAATCACGTGTGCCTTCATAGTTTTCCCAGTTGATTTTTCCTAAGAAGGACTAACAGTGTGGACTGATTACTCTCTGGACATACACATTCCAGGTATTTGGAGAACAGCCTCAGGAAAGGCTTTCTCTGGAATCAGATATCTCCCTTGGCCACTTTCAAGGACTAGCAGTAATAACAGTCCACATGCAAGTCTCCTGATTTAAGGTAAATTCCACAAGGAGACACCACCTAGGTCAGGTGGACGTTAAGTAATAGCTTTGCACAATTCAGCTCGGACCCTCCTTTCTTACAGCCTTACTAACTTTATAGACCGCTAACTCCTTACCTAACCACTTCTAGGGATATTTAGATAACCTTCTGCACTGACAGCTATGCTCAGCCAGAACCCCAGTTCAAGCCTCCCTGTAATTATCATCATTGGCAGCATCTGGCCAGGTCCATCACCGGATGGAGGAAAGTACCTTATCAGAGATACCTCTGTATTCTCTAAGAACAGACTTAACCATCCAGGCTACCTGTTTGAGAAGGCCTGGCAGATGTGCCAATTAAGCCTTACTTCCTCCTTTCCCAAGCCTTACCTCCAGTTCCAGATCTCCCTTTAACTATCACCAGAGGCATCTAGCTGTACACAGGTTGCCTAGCAACTGAGCACACTTTCCCCCCACCCTGCAGAAAAACGGCAGATAGCTTGGACGGATAGGAGCCACAGGAAAAAAGAAGACAGTTTTATTTTCTCCCATTGACCTAGCAACTTATAGATTCTTAACATTTTCTACTAATCACGCTTAAGACTATAGTTGAGCACATAAGATTCCCTCTTCTTAGATATTACCCAAATTTAGCCTTTAGTTCATTCATTTCCCCATTGGTCACTTCCCTTTGGGGTTGCAAATGATAATTAACGGTTATTGGCTCCCTATGTGATTCTTATCACCCCTCCATTTGACTGTGGAAGCCTGGCTTTATATACCAGGACTTCCAGGGCATGGAGGGACGGAGAAGAGAAAAGAGAATGGAAGAACTAGATGGGTAAGAACTTGAGAGGAACAAACAGATGGGGAAGAATTAGATGGGAGGGCTAGAGGAGAGCACCAGAGGAAGGAGATGGAAGATGAGGAAGAGTCAGATGGGGAAGTACTAGCTGGGGAAGAACAAGATGAAAAGGACCTAGATGAGGCAGAGTTAAGACAAGAGAATTAAGATAGAACTTAGAGGAAGCAGTAGATAAATACAGAGAGAAATCAGGCAAGAAAGGAGCTAGACATGAGAACAGAACTGAAGCTGGGTATAAAGAATGTTATGCCAGGGGAATTAAAGCAAGTGGACTATAGAGCTCGGTGTGCTGAGATTCTATTTCCTAAAAATAGTCCTCGCCGTTAGTAGTTCTCTCTCTCCTGAGCCCCTGGGATGTATAATATTAAGGCTGGTTCCTCTAATATTATACAAGAACCCAAATTAGCCATAAAGGCTTCGGAGGACCAAGGACATATAGAGAAATACAGGAAGGAGTAGGGAGGGGCTTAGAAAGATGCTTGGCCTTTTGGGGTCGAGGAAGGAGCGAGGGAGGAGGTCACTGGTCACTTCTCTGACACTTCTCTAATCGATCAGGTCTTTGCCCCAATATCTGACTCCCAAGTTTTTATTGATAAGGGAATAATTAGATAAACGCTCTGGACTCCAATGTAGGGCACAAGATCACGAGGCAGCCGCTTGCCCTGGGCTTTGCAGCCCCGAGTCACCATGGCCCTCCCTGCAAGTCTGGGGTTTTCCCGTTGCAGCCTCTCTGCAGCAGCTTCAGCTGCCACCCATCCCAGCCCCAAATGCTACAAGTGGCTGAGCCCCAAACGCCTCAGGAGTTAGCTGCCCACTGCCAGCCGGCTCTGTCATTCAAGCAGCCTGTGCCATCGCTTCCCGGAAACCTGACGGCTTCTTGTGAATGTCTCCCTGTGTCCGATTTTCAGATGGCTCACTCCCTCTCCCTATGGGTTGCAAGCTTCCCCTGGACCCTCTCCTCAGGCCACTGCAGCACTAGGTCAGCTGCCTCAACACCCACTCAGGCTTTTACTGCTGCTGCCACCACCACACACTCTCAGCCCCCAGCTACACGCAAGCCCTTGCTTGGCCAGTCTGTGCACCACCCACATTCTCTGCCCAGCCATGTGATGCAGCAATAGCTAGCCTCATACTTCATTGTCATCATCAGCAGACCTGGTGAGGTACCTGGGCATTCTTGTTTTTAAAAAATAGTTGATTTTTATTTAATGTTAATTGGTTTTTGCCTGCATGCATGTCTGAGGCCCTCTCTCATTAGCATTAACACGTATCAGATCCCATACAGGTCTACAAGGCCCTCTAGCACAAGATAATGATGAAATTGATCAGCTATTGATAGGAAATGTGCTCGAAGAATTTCATAAAAAACACATGTTAATAGCAAAGATTTGAAGAAAGATTTTTCTATCACTTGGCAACAAGCCAAGGAAATTACAAAGAAATGTCATACTTGTTTTTTGTATAACCAAACTCCATTACCTGCAGGAAGTAACCCAAAAGGTACTCAAAGAAATGAAATTTGGCAAATGGATATGCTTCATTTTTGCAGAGTTTGGAAAATTAAACTATGTGCACCATATCATAGATACATATTCAGGATTTCAATGGGTAACTAAGTGCTTTGAGTTCTGAAAAGGCTGATTTTGTAATCACACATTTGTTAGAAATTATGGCCATTATGGAGATACCTGTACAAACTAAGACTGACAATGCTCCAGCATATGTCTCTAGTAAAATGAAACCTTTTTTTTACATATTGCAACATCAAGTATATTACAGATATACCACACAATCCTAGGACAAGCAGTTATAGATATATCTAATCTCACTTTAAAATAGATGCTTAATGAACAGAAAAGGGTAATAAAGACCCCCAGAGACAGATTACACAATGCTTTATTAACTTCAAATGTTTTTAATGCTGATGAGATAGGAATGATAGCTGTGGAGAGACATTGGATGGTAGAAAAAACTGCTGAATTAAATCAGCCTGTACATACTTTAAGGATATGTTGACCTCAGAATGGAAACCAGGGTTGTTGTTGTTTGTTTTTGCTCTTTTGGGGGAGCTACCACCCAGCTCCCAAATATAAATCACATGGAGGCTTATTTTTAATTATGAATGTCCGACCTTAGCTTGGCTTGTTTCTTGCCAGCTTTCCTTAACTTAAATTGTCCCATTTACCTTTTGCCTCTGGGCTTTCCCAGTTCTCTTACTTCTGTAAATCTTATGCTTACTCTGTGGCTTGCTGTGTAGCTGGGTGGCTGGCCCCTGAAGTTCTCCTCCTTCTCTGGCTACTTCTTTTTCCTCTCCTCCCAGATTTCTCCTTTTATATATTCTCTCTGCCTGCCAGCCCTGCCTATCCTTTCTCCTTCCTTGCTATTGGATGTTCAGATCTGTATTAGACCATCGAGTGTTTTAAACAGGCACAGTAACACAACTTCACAGAGTTAAACAAATGCAACATAAACAAAAATAACACACCTTAAAATAATATTCTAGGTGCTGGAGAGATGGCTCAGAGGTTAAGAGCACTGTTTGTTCTTCCAAAGGTCCTGAGTTCAATTCCCAGCAACCACATGGTGGCTCACAACCATCTGTAATGAGATCTGGTGCCCTCTTCTGGCCTGCAGGGATATGTGCAGACAGAACACTGTATACATAATAAATAAATAAATCTTTAAAAAATAATAATAATAATATTCTACACAGGATATGTTACATTGGGGAAGAGGTTTTGCTTTTGTTTCCACAGGAGAAGAAAAGCTATGAATACTATCAAAATTTATAAAGATTAGATTCAAACAGGAGAGACCCCCTTGATTAGAAGAAGTGATAGTTCATCAAACAACATGGCCATTCAATTTAAACTAACTTATAAGACTAACAAATGCCGTTCATTTGATCAGATATAACCTGCCAGAAGGGAAAACTCCCTAAAGTGAGGGTTGGGGCAGGGTTTTGTTTCTGTCTTTCCAGGAGAATAAAAGCATCCAACTAAGGAATTTGAAGACCACTGGACAAATGAGACATCTGAAGAAGAAGATGGGAATCATCCAGAAAATATGTCCCAAGAAAAAGAGTAAATTGGCCTAATGGTACAGCACATTTCCAACAGGATAAAATTTCATAAATCTTCTTAAATGTTTATTTCTGCTCTTCTCTACAGATAATATAAGGCAAATGGTCTTTATGTAGTCCCAATAAAAATTAAAAATTAAAGCTGGCTTTGGAGTTGGAGCATGGCTCTCTCCTTCTCTAAACCCAAGCATGCTTGTCTTGTTAAAGGAAAATCCAAAATCTCTGTCTCATGTCAGAAGAACCACCTGATATGAGACAGAAGAAAAACCAAAATTAAGAGAGTATTCTATTGCCACTAATCTCATGATCCTTTGGTTTTATTTTGACTCTTTTAAAACTTTTCTTAAGGTATAAATATAACCTCAAAAAAATAAGATTATTATATACATATAAACTTTCTATTGTGATATTAATGGTCACACAGAGTACTAGCCAATTCTAGAAATAAACTTCATCCAGCTTCCTGTACATGATTTTAGGCTTGAGTCTGAAGCACATAACTAGGAATTACGTTTCTGTAGCCTGGATGTATTTAACAAATTGTAATCCTTTAACCTCTCCAAGATCTGCTGCAATATGGCATTTAAAAATGTTGACTTTTCTCCAGTGAACCATGACCATTCCTAACAGTGAACTTTGAAGTCTCCAAAAAGATGATGAGACCCCCACAATGCCAATTCCATTTGATTGTGGTAATGCCATTAAGCTGAAAAATACCACACAAAGTTCAGCTTTGGACTACACACTGCTCAGGACCATTTCAAGGCAGTTAGCTGAGATGGTCCAGCCTCAAAGACTACTCCAGCCAGGACTTCAGATAAGCTCAACACTTTCCCATCACACAGAGACTAAACAAGAAATAATACAGCTAGCTCTTTCAGAACTTGACCATTATCCCAACTTTCTCAAGGTCCCCTAAAGATGCTGTCACTCCCACACAACAGGAAGCAGTCTAGAGAATATGACACCCACATTCCCAAGAGGTGGGGTAGGTGGGTTTTGGTCATTATGGATGATTATCATTGTTTAGGATTGGTTAAGTTGTTGTTGGTCGTGGTCAGGGAGAAAGCTGAACAAAGGAGATTAAATTCAGAGATCTTGTTCTGAAAAGAAAAAGGGGAGTATAGAAATTATAGGATAAAAGGGTAGATTATTTAATCCACTTTTAAACAACAAAAAAAATCTATTAATCTCAAATATTTTACATTGGTATGGATTTTTGTGTATTGATACAAATTTAACATTATTTTGTTATTTTATATATATATTTGATTATTATAGATTACAGTTTTAAATGAGCTACATATATGTGTATATATATAAATATGTTTGATTATTATAGATAACAGTTTTAAATGAACTGCATAGGTACAATACCTTAAATAAGAGTAGAAACATCTATAATCAAACTTGTAGTCATTTAGCTATGTTTTCAAACATAAATATATTTTAAATAGATAGGTGGTCTTCAAACACTTCAGAGATCTACAGAATATGGCATTTAAGATGTTTTAATATCATAAGGCTTTTTACGACAGTGAGACACATCTGCTCCTGGCAGTACCAATCTACTTCAGAGAAGATGATGGGTATCAAAGAACCTCCATGTGGAGTTTCCTTTCTTTGTGGCAAAAATTAGCCACTGGGCAAGAAACTGTCCTTGCCTAGACTGCTGACAGTGTACTGTCCATATTGGACAAGCAGGACACAAAAGAAAGCTACTGCTGAACTTTGCCAAGATAAGATAGGGCAGTCCTTCAAAATTCCTACTTCACAGAAAAGTCTGTCAGATATTCTAGGCCTATAGGACAAAGATGGATACCCTATAGTTACAGAGGAAACTTGGGTGACTGTCCAGGCAGCCAAATGTCTCTATTGTTCCTATAGTTTTGGAAGTTGCTTACTCTGCACTTCCTGAAACGAGATAGTTATAGTTACAGTTTTTCTTGTTACCAAATTCAGAAAAGAAATTCACAAAATGGTATAAAGCATATAAGGTTGAAAGACATAAAAGCTTAAATTGTTTATCTAAGAAAATGTTTTGAGGTCTAAAAAGATAGTTTTGGGTTGGTAATGTAAGTTGGGATAGAATGTGAATTAAGTACAAAACTTTGGACTCACCAAAATGGATAGATAATGGAGTATTTTCTCTGAATTTACCAAATGCAAATCAACTGGACATTGTGAATATAATTCTTTTTTTTAATATATTTTTATTTTATGTGCATTGGTATTTTGCTTATGGAACTGGAACTGGAGTCTCAGACAGCTGTGAGTTGCCATGTGGGTGCTGGGAATTGAACTCAGGTCCTCTGGAATAGCAGTCAGTGCTCTTAACCTCTGAGCCATCTCTCCAGCCCCCTGTGAATATAATTCTTACCTGACAATTGTTCTTATTGTATATAGTTTTACTGTGTTTGAGTTAAAACCTTCCCTTTTTATCTAGACAAAAAGGGGGAAATGTGGGATATTTTGATCACACTCTGACATTCCAAAGACTGCCAAATTTTTACTTTGAATCAGAGGGCAGAGCTAGCTACTAGCTGACCAAAATTAGCCATAGAGGTGTGAAGGACTGAGGACATATAGAGAGATACAGGAAGTAGTAGGGAGGGGCTTAGAAAGATTCTGGACCCTTTTGGATCGAGGAAGGAAAGAGGAGGAGGTCACTGGTCACTTCTCCGCCACTTCTCTGATCAGATTCTTACCCCAGTATCTGACTCCTGACTTTTTATTTATAAAGAATAATTAGATAAACACTTCACTGAAGGATGCTGTATCCGGCTTCTGATGGCAAAGATCAGATGAGGAATGCAGAGGCCTTCTGAGGACCCAGAATGTGTTGTAAAGCATGTGGCCTAAGTGGCAAGGGCAGCCTGGGGCAACCCTAGGACTTACGTTCCCATATCTAGGAGCTCCTAGATGGTGGTCCAGCCCTCAGCCCCCACCAGAAGTGCCCCAGCACATTTCTTCTTGCTCTCCAGGCTATCACCTCCTCTAGAAGGCTGGGCTTGGTGGACACCAGCCTTGATCTCAGAAGTCAGTGTCCTGTCAAGGTGTCCTCCTTCTGGGTCATCAGCTAACCCCTGGTCCATAGTGTCCCTTGAAATGCACCCCTGTTCTGATAGATGGACTGTAGGCCCAAGGGAGGATTCTCCATGGTTGAGTCCTCCCTTGTTGCACAGGAGACTGCTAAGCAGCAGAGTGAACACAAGGGAAAATGAAGAACGACTATTCCCACAAGAGAAGCACAGTCCAAGCTAGGCAGGGTTTGGGCTTGGGGGAGCAATCCAGGGGCCTCCAGAAGCAATGAAATGTATGATCAGAGGACACCAGGGCACTTTGGCTCAACCAAGGTGGTCTACAGATTGCAGATTCTGATCCTAGACCCAGCCCCTCAGACCCTTGCTGACCTTCTCCTCCTAGTCTGGTACTGGTCATCCCTCTGCAGGGTGTCTTCCTGTGTGAGGAGGTACCTACAGTTGGTTTAATGTCTCTATAAGTCCAGTTCCTGAGTGATACATAGTGAGAAATATGGGTGTTCATCTTGTAAACTTTTGTTTTCATTGTCAGGTTTTTTTTTTTTTTTTTTGTGTGTGTGTGTGTGTGTGTGTGTGTGTGTGTGTGTGTGTGTGTTAGTTTTATGTCAGCTTGATACAGGCTAGAGTCATCAGAAAGGAGAGAACTTCAACTGAGAAATTGTCCCCATAAGATCTGTCTGTAGGGCATTTTCTTAGTGATTGATGGGAGAAGGCCCAGCTCATTGTGGGTGGTGGCCCTTCATTCTATAAGAAAACAAGCTGAGCTGAGCAGTAATGGCACACACCTTTAATCCTAGCACTCAGGAGGCAGAGACAAGTGGATCTCTGAGTTCAAGGCCAGCCTGGACTACAGAACAAGTTCCAGGAAAGCCAGGGCTACACAGAGAAATCCTAGCTCAAAAAACAGAAAGGAAGAAAGAAAGAAAGAAAGAAAGAAAGAAAGAAAGAAAGAAAGAAAGAAAGAAAGAAAGAAAGAAAGAAAGAAAGAAAGAAAGAAAGGAAGGAAGGAAGGAAGGAAGGAAGGAAGGAAGGAAGGAAGGAAGGAAGGAAGGAAGGAAGGAAGGAAAACAAGCAAGTAAGCAGGCTGAGCAAACCATGAGGAGCAAGCTAGTAAGCAGCACTCCTCCATGGTCTCTGCATCCACTCGTGCCTCCAAGTTCCTGCCCTGTTTGAATTTCTGTTCTGACTTCCTTCAGTGATGCACCATGATGTAGAAGTATAAGCCAAATAAACCCTTTCCTCCTCAAGCTGCTTTGGTTATGGTTTTTCATCATAACAATAGAATCCATACATAGATAGTGTGTATGTGTGTGTGATGTATGTGTTGGGGGGGGCACATATGCCATGGACTGCATGTGGATATCAGAGGACAACTTTGTGGAGTGAATTCTCTCCTTCAACCTTACATAGGCTCCAGAAATTGAATTCTGAGGCCTTCAGGCCTGCAGGACAAGCACATTTACCCACTAAGCTGTTGTACCCAGAGTCCCCCCAAAGACCACCAAGAGACCAATCCTAATGCAAAAGCAAAGAGTCTTTTTATTTATGAGTTAACCCGGGTCTCTCCATCTGTCTGATGCAGCAGCTGAGCAGGAGAGACCCCGAGTAACAATCAAGCAGCGTTTTTATAGTGGTTAGGGTAGGGGCTCTGGGGGAGTTCCAACTCTATATAGTTACAAGCTCAGAGATGATTGGTTTAAACTGACTGGAAAGCTGCAGCTGCAAGGAAATAGTCATGTCCTCTACAGTTTATGTCATCGCAGACCCATTTTCTCTGACAGTAAGACATCCCATTTCTTCTCTGCAGGAAACTTGCTCCCCCTGACTGCTATGGTATACAATCTATCATGTCCTTTAGGTTATGGCAGGAAATGTCTGGAACTCGTTTTTTATGTTGCCACAGACTGGCCCACCAGGAGTACCACGACCGTAGGAGAACCAGGGCTTGGGTAGTCAGGAAGGCAAGGATTCGGCGAATGACAGACAGACAACACACTCAGAAGTGGTTTGAATCTGCTGCAGTTTTACTTCTGCAAATCAGTAGTTTATATACAGAAAACTATCAAGTCGTACAAGGAACAACAAGAGCTTGGCAATAATTCAATTACATCATCTTTAAAAAACAGCAAGCACATAATTATTAATCGGCGCTAGATATATCCCACAGAAACTTTATGGCCCAAAGAGCAGTCTGTGGTTTCTAAACTTAGCACAGTCCCTAGACTTGTGCAGATTTCTTGTGGTTGCAGCTGTGTCCCTTATCTTACCCCAGCAGTTTCTATACACTTCTACTTCTCTGGTTCTCATGGCCCACTGGGCCAATTTGGATGTTGCAGACCCTCTCTAAGTCTTTCTTCAGTTCTCCACCACATATCTCTTCTAATATAAAACCTTTTTACCTGCTGGAATATGGACTCTTGTACTTTTACGCCTGTAAGGGGAAGGGGTTCTGCTGTAGTCCTTAAGTTTCCCATGCTGAACTTCCCCAATGGAGGGGCCCACCATCTGCCTCCTATGAGATAACGTTTTCTGCCATAAATCACTTTAGTTGGGATTCCCAGAGGTTTCCTAGTGGGTGAGTGTTCATTCCCTAGAAGTGCCTGAACTTTTATACTTTCTTTATCTGGCAGCTCGGGGTTTTTAAGAAATAGCTCATTCTGCTGTATCTGATTCACCACATCCCCAAAAGTTTCATTTTCTCTCCACTCTATTCCTACAAGAGCTTACAGAATAGGGGGATCTCCTAGGGAATTATTTTCTTGATTATTCTTTCTCATAATCCTAACCAGGTCATCGGGTCCCAGCCCAACAGTCACGCCATCATGAGTCTGATTAAGATCCATGTCCAGCTTCCCATTTCCTCCATAGTTCACAACCCAAGCATTCATTAATTCTGGCTGTGCTTCATAGATTAATTAGAACATTATCAAAAAAGCAGTTATACAGAACCCATAGCCCAGGGAGCTCATGATCCGTGAAGTACATCTTCTTCGAGAAGGAAGCATAATGCAGGCACTCTGCCAGGGACCTCCAGGGAGCTTAGTCCCATAGGACACGTATCTCCCGTCTGCCATATTGACACAATTGTTCACGTCACATGGTGTGGCATTATGTGGCTCATAATTGTCTAGGTCTAGGAGCAGCAGATCCTCTGGTGGGCTTCCCACAGCTTGCTGTTATGATTTATTATTATGATGCGAGGGGGACTCCAAGAGTATCCTGCTGGGCAGATGCAGCGGTGGCCGGGCGACCCACTCCATGCGGGCATGGCAGCGGGGCAGAGGGTGGACATTCACAACCCAGAGGCTGCATCCGCATGGAAATGGTTTATTATAATAGAGAGATCAAGAGACAGAGACATAGAAAGAGGAAGACAGAGAGGGGGGTCGAGGGGTGCACACCTTGTGGGAGCGGAGGGAGAGAGGAGAGAGAGAAATGGAGGAGTTTTTCCTTAAAAAAGAGACTTTTACATCAGGACACAGGGTGGCACCAAGGGGCGGGATTAGAATATTAAGGCCTGCTGCCCCCACTCCGGCCCTTCTCTAAGATGGCTACAACCCTGTCATCCTCTCAAAGCTCTCTCCCCAGTCCCTGTTATTTTTGAGATAAAGTATCACTAGGTAGTTCAAACTGGCCTGAAACTCACTAAGTATCCCAGGCTGGCCTCAAACTCAAGTTAATCCTCCTGCCTCAGCCTCCCAAGTGCTGGAATTATGTGCATGAATCAGTATGCCCAGTGATTTTTTAAAAATGTTAAGTACTATGTGATTCTATCATCCATTTCATGAAATACCCAGGACCCCTAGCAAAATCACAGCCGTGTTCAGCGTGGAACTTTCCACCCCAATTACTGCATTCCTAGTAGTGTGAACACTGGGCACTACTGCTCTGTGCCACGGACAACGCACCGCCAGGAACCTTTGGCTTTGGAGTCACATGACCAGCGTTATTGGGAAGTAGTGAAAAGTGGGAGAGGCCTAGTTTGAAGAAGATGGGGGTTGTCCTTAGAGTTGTCTTGCCCTGGCTCCTGACTACATCCCTTTCCTGTTTCCTGTCTGCCGTGAGGTGAGCAGCCTCTGCCACATACATGTTCCTGCCACCATCTTCTGCCTCACCACAGACAAAGCCAAGGACTGAGGACTGAACAATCAGAACTGGTGTAGGAGGCAGAGGTCTCTGTGCTCACAGATAAGCACTAGGGGAACCTGGAATGTTCGGCACACACACGGCTGTTCCTTCAAGGGAAGGAGTGCAGGATCTGTTGTCTGCCCAGAAGGCTGGGAGTGGATGTGCTTGCTGGCCTAGTGACTCTTGTGCCCGTGTCTCGAGACCCCCCAAGCAAGACCACCACAGAGCTGATATCCAATGCAAGTACAAAGGGTAAGCAAGCCCGGGCTTGGTCCACGTCCAACACCCTGGCTAGCCAGGTGAAGGAGGACAGCCCGGAGCTCTCAGAGTGAAGGGTTTTTAAAGGGAAAAGCCTCAAGCTAGGGATACAAGCCTTTGCATTCCAGGGTCATACTTCAGTTAACAAGAACAGTTAGCCTGGAGCAGAACTACAGAAGACAATACATTTGGAGACTCTCCCAGAACTAAGCCTTTGTTTTAGTTTTAAGGAAGCCTACCCACCTCCACCCCACCACCCCCCTCCCGGCAGGTCACCTTGACCAGAGTCTTAGCTGGGTGTCTGTGTCTCTGGAACTTGATTCAGCTTTTATCTGAGTATTGCTAGAAATGAAATTTTCTTTAAAATGGAGTTTGTCTTGCTCTCTCAGTGACCTTTGCGCTGTTTGGTTAGATACTTTCCCATTACCAGATCCTCCCCAGACCCTTATCGTAAATTCATTTTTCTCAGTCACTCTATAGAACCTGTCTATATGGATTTCACAAAGACTTTCAGTGTAGTCGCATGTGATCTGTGTTTAGCTGACTTTGTTCCTCCAGGAGATCTATGTATGCTTTGTTGTGCATGCGGGATTTAGTTAATCATCACCTGAATAGTGTTCACCCAATGGTGCTGTGCTTACATGTGCCTAAAATAAAATACTTGGAGGCGGACTTCAGAAGTTTGAACCAACATTGGCTCCTGAACTGTTTTGAACTTAACTGCCTTCTTGTACACAGAGACCCCAAAACTGCTGAGCCAGAATGAACTCTTCCTCGGCCAAGTGGTTCCTAGCAGGTATTTTTTCACAGCGATGAGACATTGACATGGGAACTTCCGGTGATTCCAAATGACCGTTCTTATGAATAACACACATGCCATACATAGTTAGGGTTTCTATTGCTATGAAAAGACACCATGACCACAGCAGCTCTTATAAAGGAAGACATTTAATTGGGGTAGCTCGCTTATAGTTTCAGCAATTCAGTCCATTATCATCATGATGGGGAGCATGGCAGCATGCAGGTAGATGTGGTGCTGGAATGGAAGCTGAGAGAGTCCTACATCTTCCAGGCAACAGAAGTCGATTGACACACTGGGCAGTATCCTGAGCATAGGAAACCTCAAAGCCCCCACAGTGGCACACTTCCTCCAAAAAGGCCATATTCACTCCAACAAAGCTACACCTCCTAATAGTGCCACGCCCTGAGATTAAAGGGCCCAATTACATGCAAACTACCACAACACAAGACTTTTTTTATAATAGTTCTGTCCCCTAAAAGCATGGCAGCCACATGTTTCTTGCATCTCTTTAAGTCAAAACAGCCTCACAAGTCTAGCAGGTACAAATCAGAGTGCTCCTCCATCTACAGTGGGTCCCCAACCCACCAGACACTACCACCTAGGGAGACTCGGGGCACGGCAGATATCTACCATCTACCCTCCTGACCACAGGAGCCAATGGCACTGCATAGTATCAGACCACATACCACTAGGGAAAACTAAACTGAAAAGTCCAGGCATGATGTCTATGGAATTCAGAATGTCACTTTTGTGACTGGATAGATGAGTGGGCATAGGGATGGATGGGTGAGTGATGGTGGGTGACTGCAGTGACATGGGATGAGTAAAGAGGCACACAATGACATGCTCTGCTGCCATGCCTTTGCCAACTGAATCCCTCTCAGTGACCTGTGCTTTTCTCTCTGCCTCCACTCGGGGCTGCCCGTTCTTAACAGGTCCATTTGCTGCTCTTGAATCTTTTATAGTCTGGGCAATGTTATGACATTCTGGACAGGTGCCAAGTGTGTCTTCTTCTCGTAAAATGAAAGGACAATGAGCAAGGGGGAGGAAGGATGACCAGCCTGGGCAGTCACAGAAGCCTCGGGAGGGCGGGGGGGGAGGGAGGGGGGAGCCCTGCGCTGGCCTCTTCTCCCTAAGAAAAGTGACATCCTAGTGGAGTCCTGGATGCACTAGCTGGACTAACAGCCCGGGCTTTCACAGGGGGGCAGGGATGGAAATGCCTGACTGTGTCTGGGCAAACCCCACTCATGTCAGGGAAGACCCTCCTGTTCTAGTGAACCAGCAGCTCTGTGCTCACCATAT
Source organism: Peromyscus eremicus (assembly GCF_949786415.1). Classification (NCBI taxonomy): domain Eukaryota; kingdom Metazoa; phylum Chordata; class Mammalia; order Rodentia; family Cricetidae; genus Peromyscus; species Peromyscus eremicus. The sequence goes on along the minus strand of NC_081416.1, from coordinate 122,443,403 downwards.
GCCCTGAAAGGCAGTGTGGTCAGGAACATTCTTCCTTAGGCCTCCAGACTGATGCCTGGCATGCTATGGGACACAGGTCTTCCCACACACACTCAGACTGTGACACCAAGAGAGAAGTCTCTATATCAGGGAGCCAAAGAAAGCTTTTTGAGTATGGAGTATGCACTTTCTAAACAGAAGTCAAGGTCCTTTGAATTCTGACTGTGACAACCTTTCAAACAAAAATGACTTGTAAAGACAATCTGGGCCATAGAGGAAACCCTGGGTCCACAAGAAGGAAGCCACTACTTCTATGAGAACTTCATGATTGGCTGGGAGCTTCCTGGCAGGCAAGGCTGAATAGGATAGATAAATTTCTAATGGAGTTTCCTTTGACTTAAGAGCAGCCTGACTGGGTTCTCTTTCCTAGTCATTTTTCTATCACACATATAAATTACACTCATACACATCTCAGATGAAGCTTTCTAGGGGACAAAAGAACATTATTAATGGACCACGGCTAACTTCTCTATCCTATTCAGCTTAACGTCTTACAGAATCAGTGTTGTCCTTGAAAAGGTACACAAACGAGGAATTGAAGTTAGAGAAGAGGGCCCTTCCTTAGAAGGTTGTTGGTTCCCAAGGAAAGCTGGTATCTAGACACATCTGGCCACTGCCCAGGGAGCCCCCACCACTCCCATGCTGGGCACCAGGCCTTCCAGATCAGGCCTAGAGCTCCACTTGCCTGTAAAGTGCTCGGGGGAAGACAAGGTAGCCAGACCCAGGGATGGGGAGATAAGCAGACACAGCCCTTCTGGCCGTATGGTCAGCACAGAGGCTTGGCTCAATCCCCAGCTCTGGCCTTTCTGAATCACTTAACTCTCCACGATCTCTCTTAGAGCTGGAGATGTAGCTTAGGGTAAAGCACCTTCCCTGGCCCCTGCAACTCAACTTGCCAGGCCTGGCTGACAGCGGTGACCTCAAGGCTTTGCGCGAATGTCATCCCCCAGCCCAGAGTTCCTGGTGACAGCCCACGCCTCTGGAAGCTTCTCTCCACACAAGCCGCTGGCAGCTTAGGAAGCCCGAGCACAGACATTGTTGGAGATCTTCACTCTTCTGCCTAACGCTCAGGACAGCCTGAGCCGCTGCTGCCCGGAGCTGGTGCGGTCAGCTTCCGGCCCAGGAGGGAAGAACCACGCAGCCTGTGGATGAAACACAGGGAGAAGATGAATGGCCACACTGCTCTGTCCTAGCCTGGCCACATTCAAGAGCCCCCAGGGCTAGGACTCAGGCTCTGACACCTTAATACATGAGGCAGACAAGGCTCTGTTGTGCATCCCAGTGCGGCCAGCCTGCACAGTTCAGGAACCAGAGACACCTCTGCCACCCAGCGGGAGGCACACCCTCTTCTGTCACCCTCCAGGTGCTGAGATAACAGGAATGTGAAACCACACCCTGCCCCACCCCAAACCTCCTCACTTAGCACCCACCAATGCCAATGGTATGCCTATTTGAGGAAGGACGGCCACATCAGCCTCCATAATTGATAGTTCCAGGCTGACTGCAATTGAGACTGGGCAGGCTCGCACACTGGTGGGTGCCATCAAATGCTTTCTCCACCACAGTGGGGAAGCCTGGAACAGGTCAGGCCGTGGACCTTGCTAGGCCTTACCCAGGGCAACAGCTCTGCCTTTTCAGGGGCGGTACAGAGCAGGAGGGAAAAGGTCAAGTCCTGTGAAATCCAACTGAGAATAAGGCAATCCTGCAAAGGATCCGCAGGGAATTCTGCTCAGGCAGGGGCCAACTTGTAACTGCCAAGTGGCCAGGGCCACGCTGTGCTTACAGAATTTGTAAGTAAAATGTAAAGAAACAGTAGGTTTCGTGACTACATTTTCCACACACGTCACTGTACTTTGCTCGTATCTGCCCCTCCCACCATCCCCCCTGCTGGTCCCCTCTGTCCCCACAAAATAAATCACCTTCAGCTCCTGGCATACACACATACAGGTAAATCCACGAGAGGATGATGTAACATTGTCTTTCTCCCCAGTCCCCACCCCCACTGCCCTCTCTCGCTGAGCATTTGACAGAAGTTTTCATCCTGAGACCCAGGACAACCCGTTTTAGTCAGGATGGGTGAGGTTCCATCGCAGCAAACACCCCTCAGACGGCGGTGTCTTGGCAGAACCACGGGGCTGTGGTAAGCTTCACCTTACAGAACTCACTTTGGGTCACTCTCAGAGACCCAAAGAGAGCAGTCACCAAGTCACCAGTGAGTGTGTCAGAGGGGAAGCCATGGCAGTGGTGGTTAAGAGCCTGGCCCGAAAGGACACACCATTCCGTTCCTATCTCTGTGGCCAAAACCAGTCACACAGCTTGACTGGCCCAGAGAAGGCAGAAGGTGTAATCCGGTCGTTCGCCCACTGTCTGTAACTCCGACGAGACGGAACTGCTGACAGAGAGCCCTGTGTGTGCTAACTTATCTAACACAGCAATCACATCTGCACAGGTTGGGAAAGCAGGCCGAGATGTGAAGAAATGTATCCAAAGGCCAACAGGGACTGGGACAGAGCCAGGTCTCTGGCTTGGGTCCCTACAACCTCCCCATGTGACCCCAACACCACAAGGCTGAGGAAAACGTGGCATTAGACTCTGGGTCTCACTTAACTTTCCCCCAACCACAGCGTTGGAGAGGCAGGCCTCAGCCTGGCATGTCACCAGATCCTGGTATCAGGACACTGCTCTCCACCCACAAAGCAACCTTTCTCGCCCAGGCTCTATCTAGTTAGGACAATTAACACTGAAGAGTGTGCCCTGTGCCCCAAGACATCCATGGCAGTAATGAATTCACTTCTGTCCTGAGCTCAGTGGCAAGCAGGAAGCTGCCTCTGGTCACTGTGTTCTCTGTTTAAAATGCTGCCTTAGGGACAGGATGGGACAGTTACCCAGAGTTTCACACCAACCCGAGGATGTGTGGAATTGGCCAGCTTCTCACCAATAAGCTTTGTATAAAAGCTGTCAGACCCTCACGCTCAGCCACATGCTGATTCAAGACCCTTAGTGTCCACCTCTGCCTGCCTGGTACCCTGCGTAGACCGACATGCACTCTCAGGAGCTCCACCATAAAGGACAAAGTGACAGTCATGAGTGAGATTGAAGATGACAATCTCTAGAACAATATTCCTGAACCCACCATTCCCATGGAGGTGAGTGGAGAGGGAGGTGGCAGGTATGGCGGTCCCCTACTTAGGGGCAAAAGTCCAATCTTGAACACATACACACACACACACACACACACACACACACACACACACACACACACTACCCTCCTTTCTACATATAAAGCAGATACTGATGGACCCAGGGTAGTAAAATGGGAGGGAGGAAGCCACTGGCTGCTCTTCCAAAAGACGTGGGTTCAGTTCCCAGCACCCACTTGGCAGCTCAGAACCATCTGTAACCACCGTTCCAGGGATCCGTGTCTTCTTCTGGTCTCCTCGGGCACCAGGCATGCAAATGGTGCAGAGACATACAAACCACGCAAACACAGAATTCTTTCAAAACATAATAGGGGCTGAGGATGCAGCTCAGTTGGCAGAGGGCTTGCACACACAAGACCCTGGGTTTGATCCCAGCACTTCATAAGCTGGCATGTGACAGCACACACCTATATTCTCAGCACTGGACATAGAGGCTGCAGCATCAGAAGTTCAAGGTCACCTTTGGCTACATATCTAATTTGAGGCCTGCCTGGGTTACGTAAGACCCTGTCTAAATACTAAAGTTTGTTAGTTTTTAGACGGGGTAAAGATGCTTGCTGCCAAGCCTGATAACCTGAATTCAATTTCCAGAACGTACATGGTGGAAGAAGAGAACTAACTCTTGCTAGCAGCCTTCAGACCTCACATGCCTACACACACACACACACACACACACACACACACACACACACACACACACACGAACACACACCACGCGCACACACACACACATGCACAAATTCATAAATGTTCAAACTAAACTTAAATGGAGTAGTCAAATTCTGGAAGGAAGTTGTAAGGGGTTTAGAAGAGGCAGCAACAAGAAAACCTGCTCTTAACCACAAACAGACATTTCTAAACCGTTACAGTGGTGCTGGGCACAAGGCACAGGTCCGCTCCCCAGCCCCATGTAAAACACTAAAACTCAAATCACTGCAGGTACAGAACACTCTTTCATGCTGTTTCTACCTCCACTTCACACATGGGACACTTTCCTAACTGTTCTCATAGGCTTTGAGGGGTTTGTATTTTAATTTTTACCCCAAACCCAAATATCGCTGCTTTGACTGAATTACTGCTTTCTTTCTCCTGAAATAAATTCTTTGGAGAAGGATGGCAGATGTCTCATTGTCTTGCAAGTGCTGTTTGCCATGCCATCCCACCCAAACAAGCCATGCTCCTGCTGTCCCTACAAAGAGGCCTCTGCAGCCACAAGAGCCAGCACAGACTCAAGTCCATGAGGACAGGCAGTAGATGTCATTCAGCTTCCACATCCCACCACCTGCTCCCCTCCACTTTTGACTATCCACAATTGTGTGTGCCCATAAGATTGAGATGTAATCATGAGATCACATGTACACATTACATGGAATGCGTGGTAAATGGGGAGATATCATAGCTGTTCTTAAGGAATGAATGCAGCTCTTAGGGAAGAAATGAAGTGGCACATAATAGAAACACAGACAAGGAGCAACTGGTCATTTATAGTCAGTAACCTCACGGCCTGGCCAGGTGGGGCTTCCCATCAAAGAGTCATTCATTTGGTGGGTTGACATATGAACACCAGTTATCACCTGCTGTATACTCTCATGGCCCTCGACAATTGTGGAATGACAACATCAAATACTTAATTGACTAATAAATAAATAAATGAGGGTAGATACACCCATCTAAATCCTCACATACTATTTAGCTATGTTAACTTTAAATTTAAAAAAATTTTTTTTTCAATTTAAAGAATAGTCCTTTTTCTGCTTCCCAAAAGCACTTAGTCCTAAAGGAGATACAACCTAAAGTCTATGTTAAATGAAATGATCTAGAAACTAATCAATGGAAAAGACTAATGTTAACATCCGGGCAAGGTTATGCCCCGAAATGAACGAAGTCCCAGAGGGTTCCTGATCTGATGAATCCTACCAGGATATCCAGAGACCACCAGACAAATGAAACATCTGAAGGCTGCTGTGGGATGTTCTGTATGGCAAATGTGTTGCTGATTAGTCAATAAATAAAACACTGATTGGCCATTGGCTAGGCAGGAAGTATAGGCGGAACAAGGAGGAGAATACAGCTGGGAAGTGGAAGGCTGAGTCAGAGAGACACTGCCAGCCGCCACGATGACAAACAGCATGTGAAGATGCTGGTAAGCCACGAGCCATGTGGCAAGGTATAGATTAATGGAAATGTTTTAATTTAAGCTGTAAGAACAGTTAGCAAGAAGCCTGCCACGGCCATACAGTTTGTAAGCAATATAAGTCTCTGTGTTTACTTGGTCGGGTCTGAGAGGCCGTGGGACTGGCAGGTGAGAGAGATTTGTCCTGACTGTGGGCCAGGCAGGAAAACTCTAGCTACAGAAGGCAGATGACAAGTCCATCAAGAGGAAGTTGTCCCAGGAGGGAGAGTAAGCCGGTAACTTGGGGAGACATCAGGACTTTAACTCACGAGGCTGAGACTTTGGGAAAACAGCGAGGATACAACATGACTGATCCAAAGACGCTGCTGTTGTGTTAGTGACTGTAACACATGTTTACACTCACCTTGTTAGCGCAGAATCCAGATGTTGTTTGTCAGGGGGGATAAAAGGCACATCTGCAATAGGAGATAGTATGATGTTGTTTTTGCCATGCTAAGGTTTACATGAGATAGACCATATTACACCCATTTTGCTCAGGAAATATCTGCAATGGATCAAAAGCATTAGAGAGGTCTTCCTGAAATAGTGACAATTCCTTACATGTACTGGATCCTGTATTTGTTGCAGTCACAACGGCTTTCTTATTCCCTATTCCAGAAATAGTTACTGGAATACAAAGAGAGGTCCCAAAAATGGCCTGTACGATGAGCAAAACTACTATTATAGCACAATATTAACAAAAATTAATGTACAGATGAGGGGATTGAGCATCACAGTTTTATAGACTACTATAGATTATTTGTGGCTCAAGCACAATCTTGGTTGCCAACAATTTCCTGGTGTCACACCTTGTCTGTTGTGCACCCTGAGGAAGGAAAGAGACAACACCTATGGGTTCCAAAGTCTTTCATAATTCACCACACAAGTGGGGCTGCTGATCAAGCTGGGCTGCAGGACAAGGGCCCTAAGCAGGGGCAGGGGCGGGGTTTATAAGCACGCAAGACCACAAACCCTTGTTGCCAAGCTACAGCTACATTTTTCACCAATCAGGAGTCACAGGTTAGGCACTTTCCTTGTGTGTCCTATCATTGTCAACTGACACAGAACTTAAGCTTTTCGGTCCAACCAATCCGATTCATTTCTTCTTTCCGTTGTTAGAAACAGCCATCATGTTTTAGAGAACTAAGGGGTATAACAGACTTTTTCTATTGTCTAAGGAAGAGATGGGTCAGCCGTGGGAAAGTTCCCAGCTCCCCTACGGCTTGGGAGCCTGAACTTGGTTTCAATCTACAGGTAAAATGGAGTCTGAAGTCAAAATGGCAGTACTTGGGAGAAGGTGCTTTTGCACGCTCCCTTCACCTGACATGTGTTGGGTTAATGTGTCAGATTTTTCCCATACTATTGATGGTCAAATTAATAATTTATATAACTAGATAGACAAAAACCTCTCAAACGACCTTTGAATGGCTGCCCTGGTTAAAATGGCTTTTCCCTTTCCTTGGGACTGTTTGCTAATCTCATAATTCTCTCATGCCTGCCTGGGCTTGTTAGAGTGGCTACAGAGACAATGCATTCAACCTTGGTCTCTATTACAGGCCTAATTTTTCTTTAAAAAAACTAGAAGGGAGGAGATGTTGGGAGCATAGTATGAAGATCCTTGAGCCCACAATCTCCAGAGAAATTAGGAAAGTTAAGAACACAGGATTGGCTGGGCGGTGGTGGCACACGACTTTAATCCCAGCACTCGGGAGGCAGAGGCGGGAGGATCTTTGTGAGTTTGAGGCCAGCCTGGGCTACAGAGGGAGTTCCAGGAAAAGCACAAAGCTATACAGAGAAACCCTGTTTCGAAAAAAAAAAAAAAAAAAAAAGAAAAGAAAAAAAAGAAAAGAAAAAAGAAAGAGCTCAGGATTATCTTTCCAGTGGAAAAGATGTAATCTGAACAGAGTTTTCATTCTCATCTCTTCCCACAGCTCCCTTCCTCGCCATGACCACCTGCAGGGTCCCCTAAACGGGATAAACTGGGACCACCCGAAAGTTCCTCATTAGAAGGCAATATAGAAGCCCGTGTCCGGACACAATACGGCTGGACTGCTATGTGGCCATTAAAATGGAAAGAGCTCCCTTCTACACAGTGACAGAGGCTAAAGAGTACTGAACAGGGTCAGAATATAGAAAGTCAAACTTCACACACACACTCTACCTGAGAAACACCCCAAGGAAGGGACAGACTTTCACACACATCGTTTTCCTATATTGTTCATGTATAAACGGAATCTGTCAATATATTTAAACTTAAAACTACAATTTAAAGCACAATGTTTTCCTTGGTCTCCTCAGAGCAGACCTTCTGAGGAAGCCTGGCACTCCACCTTGTACCCACGCCATCCCAGCCTTTGAACTCTGCACTACCTACCCAGCTCACCTCTCTGGCTCAAATGTCACCTCCCTGAGGGGCATTCCCCAACCACTTTGTCTCCTCAGAGGCTCTTTGTCCTGTTCCCCTTCCTCACACCTCCCAGTCTACTTTCCCTGCAGCCCGTTTTGGGGTACCTGCATTGATTGGCTCTCCTGTTATCAGCCTCCTCCAAATGAATGGGAGCTTAGGAGAGTGGGGCTCACCCTCTTCTCGATTGAATTCCAGAACCAGGCAGAGGACAGAGGACAAATTATGCCCATGAACACATCAGGAATGAAGAGACAACGATGTCCACTTGCTCCCCTCTCCTGTATGGAAACAGCATTCAACCCTAGCTGAGCTGTGACCACTGACTGCCAGCCCTGCACACCAGAAGCTGAGGTGCAATGTAAACTCTTTGAACCCAACCTTCCTCCTGTGCCACCTCAGGACAAGCCACTCAGAACAGACCACCACACCCTCCTCCTTCAGACTCCCAAGCTGTAAATTCACACGCAGCCGTGTGTAGACGAAGGCACTCACTGCGCAGTCTCTCAGGCCCAGAGGAACTTAAACTCTGGACTCCGGGTGCTCCTGCCTTGGCTCTAGAAAAGAGCTCCTTGCCTGCTGACCTCACTCCTGCCCAAACAAACTGGCCTGGCTATGCAAACCTGGCAAGCAGCTCATCTAGGGGTTTGAACAAGGAAAGGATCTCTTTATCTTAATTAGGAATAATTTCCACTTGGCCTCCATTGACCTTTGCTCAGCCCCTCCTGTGACAGGAACGGGTAGAAAGGGCTACGCTTTGTTTCCCTCCGTCCTGCAGTCTACTCCTGCCCCCATGGCTGACACGGAGAGCACCCACTTGGCAGAGGTGGGTGGAGTGACAGCCAAGGCAGATGTGGTCCTCGGGCGGGCTGCAGCAGCCACAGCCCTCCCACGGCCCTGCTCTGCAGGAGGAGCCACCCAACTGGTCCTGCAGGCACATCCTTGCCAAAGACTGGCACTCAGCCTCCTCCTCCTGCCCCCCTGGGCTCCCCATAATCCCGTCTCCTTCTCTGGGCTCTTTCTCCATCTCTCCACCTTGGCTCTGTGCCCAGACGACATCCCATAATCTCTCCCATTGCTCAGACGGAGGGATCACACGAATACTCCCACACTTGATGTCCAGTTCTCTGCCCAGGACAAGCCAAGGGAGACCTTGGGGATGACTCGTCTATGGGCCACCTTCCATTTAACCCAGGCCTGCTCCCCCTAGGCCTAGACTGGTGCTTCCCTGACCCAGTTTCCTAGGTGTAGTGCAGCCCCAAACTGGGGAGCAATTGGGGGATTGAGGGAAGATGGAGGGAGAAGAGCCCTGTCCCTTTGGAGTACCAGCAGGCCCTGACTCAGTCTCCCCTCATAGAGCTAAGGAAGCTGAGAGCTTGTGTTTGCTGACCTTATTCTACACGCGGAAAAAAGAGGGTCCAGACAGGACAATGGCTCATCTGATGCCCACAGCACTCAGTAGAGCTGGAGCCAGCACCCGCCCAGCTCCTGCCTTCCACCTTGTCCCAGACACTGCCCATCACAGGCTGACTCTCCAGTTCTTCCTGCACACAAGGGGGACACACAGGCCTTATAACTGCTTAGCATTACAGCTTGCAAGACCCTGGGACATTTCAGTGAGACTGTTAGCAGGACCCTCTGGAAAGCATCCATTTTCTAGAAGAGCCCCCTGAGCCCACAGTGGCAAAGGGACCTGCTTATGGTCACACAGGCAGAAGTCAGTGTCCTTCCTACCACTGCTTCAGGTCGGAGGGATCCCACTGTGGGATGAAGAGGTGGAGGTGGCCTAGGGCCTTGGTTGAGCGGAAACACAGTAACCCTACAGACCACAGAACTTGGGGGCAGACCACTGAGGGGAAATGCCTGGGGGGGAAATTATGAATTCATGGAAAGTACAGTGCAATTTCTCAGGTAACTTATTTGGCACAAGGCCTAACGGCGTAGCCCAGGCTGACCTCTGTCTAGGATTAAAGGTGTGTGCCACCACACCTGGCTCTGACTTGGATTTCTAAAACCACAAAGCTGACACCTTTTTTTCTTTTGAGAGTCAGGATCTCACTTGTATCTCTGGCTGTTCTGGAACTTGCAATGTAGACCAGGATGCCCTGGAACTCAGAGAGCTGCTGCCCTCCCCCAGCCCGCTCTCAGTGGCATTTTTAGACTTCTGAGATTAAAGATGTACCCTACTGCCATTGAGACAGGGCTGCATGTAGCCCAGGCTTGCCCTGAACTCCTGATCCTCCTGCCTCTACTTCCAAGGGCTGGAGTACAGGTGTGTGCCATGTCTGCTTTGATCCAGGGCTTTATGCATGCTAGATAAGCACTCCACCAATGAGCAAATCTCAGCCCAAGGGACTGTCACTTTATTTTTTTTTTATTTTTTTTTTAAAGATTTATTTATTTATTATGTATACAGCATGTATCCCTGCAGGCCAGAAGAGGGCACCAGATCTCATTACAGATGGTTGTGAGCCACCATGTGGTTGCTGGGAATTGAACTCAGGACCTCTGGAAGAGCAGTCAGTGCTCTTAACCTCTGAGCCATCTTTCCAGCCCCCGGGACTGTCACTTTAAACAACGGGCCACAAAGTTCTTTACCTTCTGTCATCCTAAGTGGCACCCACCAAGACAGGCCTGCAGAGGAAAGGTTTAAGAGCAACAAAGAGATAAGGAGGGAGAGCACAAGGGTGGGGCCATGGCTGTGGACCCCATGCAGGCCGACCACAGAACAAGCTTCCCACCTCCATTCTGTCTCATGAGGATGGATAACCGGGGAAACGGGAGCTGGCCATGAGCAGCCCACTAGACGCCAGACACCATTCCAGGGAACGCTCCGCAGTGCATGGTCTCATCTCACACCATCAAGACAGCTTTACAGTGACACACAAGCAGCAACTGATCCCCAGTCCTTCCACTGACCCTGTGCTGACGGGAATTAAAGGGGAGCCCTTCCAACCTCCAAGTCCCCTCTGTCCCTCTAATCCCCTCAGTGTCTGCCCTATGTGCTAACAGCCCAGAGAGACCCACAAAGCTGGCAGGTGTCAGCTTTAGATGCCTTGAGAAGTGGTACTAGCAGAGGGTTGCCCAGGGCACTGTTGCTACTAAAGTAATATGGCCTGTAGTGGAAGCCAGATAGAAACAGACTCATAAGTCCTGTGGGGATGCTGTTACTGTAAACTGTGGATGCTTAAGCTGTGCCTCTTCCTGGCGCTCCTCACAAGGGTCCCAAGTAAGTGTTTCCTGGCCCTGAAAAGGATTCACTAACAAGGATCATTTGGTGGGGGTGGGCGTGGAGAGAATCAAACTCCTGCCCAGGACATACCCACACTGCCAGCTAGTGAAGGATTCAGGGCTCAAGCAGTGAGCTGGTTAGCATGGTGAGTCTTCTCAGGAACACACACACCCCAGAAGCTGCATGGGAAGCCAGGTCCTCCAATGAACCTGGAACGCTGCCCACGTTCATCACACTATCACAGCCAAGAATAAACCTTTTGGTCACCTCCCATCTGCCTCTCCCCTGACCTCGCCTGTGCCTAAAGTGGGCATCCCAGAGCTGGCTCTGGAAGAGCATGGATGCATGGCAAGAAAAATGGCTGCAGCCCAGGGTACCGAATCCAGGTTGTGGCAGGCCTTTGCTATCTCTCTTCTCCTCTCTCCAGGAAGCCTTCACTTCTTCACTCCAGCTCCCTGGGACCCTGATCACTGGGGCTCTCTGCACACTGTGGCGTGTCAAGGCCCCCCCATCCATGTGCCAGCACCCCCCCTCCCCTCTCTACATGCAGGGTCTAAGTCTGCTCAAGTGACAGATCAAATAAATGAACCACTAACACCACCCCACATCACGTGCTCGCTGCTCCAGGCCATCCCCCTCCCTCTAAAGACATGGGGAAGGAAGGCTGCTGTCCCTGCACACCACATGCAGGGCCATTTCTTCTCTTCCTGCTCTTGTCTCCGCACACTGGTGCCCACAGGCTCACGATGCCATCAACAGGAATCCAGCCACTGTGGAACATGCAGCTGACCCACAGCTCTTGCTCTGCACAGCACAGCGGACCCAGCTGCAGCCTGAGGCCCAGGACAAAGGTTTCTTCCACCTTCCCCTGCTTCCTTTAAAACGCTCTCCCTGGACTACTTGCTGATAAATGACTCAAAGCTGAAATACCAGTAATTATAGGGCCAGGGACAAAACTGACTCTGCCAGTCTCCACAGACAAAGCCTGTGAACTCAAGAACCCCTGTCTTAAAGGGACCAAATCTACTGTAGGGTAAGAGCACCCTGGGTCCTCCCTCCCATCCCAGACACAAGCCTTCAGCACCATCCATAAGAAGTCCTCACAGCATAACTGTGTCACCTATGAGAGGAGAGGCCCAGCATCCTGGAGGGTCAGGTCCCAAGTCCCCCTCCCTCCCTGTCCTACTCCAGGGGAAGGTGAAACCAAATGGCCCAGGCAACTGGCATTCTTGTCCTGCCTCAGCAGTGAGTCTTGGCCAAAGCAACTTGGACTCAGCAGGACTCACTAATATCCAGATCAGGTGAAAGGCCTGGGCCATCATTCCCCTCCAGCTTCTGTGGTCAAGTTTCTAGGACTTCTGTGGATGGGCGTGGTGGCAGTTGCTTATATGTTTTTTTTTAATTTTTATTAATTTTTTAAAAATTTATTTTATATACCAACCAGTTTCCCCTCCCACCCCTCATCCTGTTCTATCCCCCCACCTCCATGATGCCCCCACATCCACTCCTCAGAAAGGTTAAGGCCTCCCATGGGAGTCAACAACACATGGCATACCACTTTGAGGCACGACCAAGCTCCTCCCCCTACATCAAGGCTGTGCAAGGTATCCCATCTTAGGGAATAGGTTCCAAAAAGCCAGCTCATGTGCTGGGGATAGATCTTGGTCTCACTGCTAAGGGCCACAAACAAGTTACACAATGATCACCCACGTGCAGAGGGCTTAGGTGGGTCCCATTCAGGCTCCCTAGCTGTTGATCTAGAGTCTGTGAGGTCCCACAAGCTCCAGTCAGCTTTCTTTGTGGTTTTCCTTATCACAATCTTGACAACCCCCACTTCCCGACCTTAACACCCATCCCCCACCTCACTTCCCCACCCCCACCTTTTCCCACCCCCCAGCCCCCCACCTCCCCACCCCTCCCCACCCCCGCTGCTCATATAATCTCTCCTCCCTCTCTTCAAGTGTTCTCCCAGAGCTCAGCCCAGGGTCTCTGCATCTGCCTCCATCAGTTACTAGATGAAGGTTCTACGATGACAAGTAAGGTAATCAGCAATTTGATCACAAGAGAAGGCCAGTTCAGGCACCCTCTCCACTATTGCTAAGAGTCTCTTTTTTTTTAGCTTTTATTTTATTTTTATTATTTTTTTCTATTATCAGCTTGATACAGTATAAATTCTTATCTTAATAGTGAAATGTTTCGCTGAAGCTTGCCCAGTGATTGAGTAAAACCAAAACTTATTATAAGCCACAGTCATCCTAGGATCTCCCATCCCTATGTAGCCTCCCTGGTTCTGTGGGTTGCAGTCTGATTGTTCTTTGCTTTATATCTAGTATCCACTTACGAGTAAGTACATACCATGTTTGTCCTTCTGGGTTTGGGTTACCTCACTCAGGATGATATTTTCTAGTTCCATCCATTTCCCACTTATTCTTTCTTTGATTTGGTTTGCCAGTATTTTATTGAGTATTTTTGCATCAATGTTCATGAGGGAGATTGGTCTGTAATTCTCCTTCTTTGTTACCATCTTGTGAGGTTTGGGTATCAGGGTAACTGTAGCCTCATAAAAAGAGTTTGGTAATGTTCCTTCTGTTTCTGTTGTGTGGAACAATTTGAAGAGTATTGGTATTAGTTCTTCTTTGAAAGTCTGGTAGAATTCTGCAGTGAAACCATCTGGTCCTGGGATTTTTTTTGGTTGGGAGACTTTTAATGACTGTTTTTATTTCTTTAGCGGTTATTGGTCTATTTAAATAGTTTATCTGGTCTTTATTTAACTTTAGTATGTGGTATCTATCCAGAAAATTGTCCATTTCTTCCAGATTTTCCAATTTTGTAGAGTACAAGTTTTTGAAATATGACCTGATGATTCTCTGGATTTTCTCATTGTCTGTTGTTATGTCTCCCTTTTCATTTCTGATTTTGTTAATTTGGGTGCTCTCTCTTTGCCTTTTGGTTAATTTGGTTAGGGGTTTGTCTATCTTGTTGATTTTTTCAAAGAACCAACTCTTTGTTTCATTGATTCTTTGTATTGTTCTCTTGGTTTCTATTTCATTGATTTCAGCCCTCAATTTGATTATTTCCTGGAGTCTATTCCTCCTGGGTGAGTTTATTTCTCTTTGTTCTAGAGCTTTCAGTTGTGCTGTTAAGTCATTGGTATAAGATTTCTCCATCTTCTTTATGTGTGCATTTAGTGCTATGAATTTTCCTCTTAGCACTTTTTAGTGTCCCATAAGTTTGAGTATGTTGTACTTTCATTGTCATTGAATTCTAGGAAATCTTTCTTTCTTTATTTCTTCCTTGACTCATTGGTGCTTCAGGTGGGCATTATTCAGTTTCCATGAAATTATAGGCTTTCTATAGTTTTTGTTGTTGTTGAAATCTAACTTTAAAGGCATGGTGGTCCGATAACATACAGGAGGTTATTCCAGTGTTTTTGTACCTGTTGAGATTTGCTTTGTGACCAAGCATGTGGTCAATTTTTGAGAAGGTTCCATGGCGTTTTAAGAAGAAGGTATATTCTTTTTTGTTAGGGTGGAATGTTCTGTAGATATCTATTAAGCCCATTTGAGTCATAACACCTGTTAGATTCTTTACTTCTTTGTTAAGTTTCAGTCTGGTAGATCTGTCTTTTGGTGAGAGTGGTGTGTTGAAATCTCCCACTACTAGTGTGTGGGGTTTGATGTGTGATTTAAGCTTTAGTAATGTTTCTTTTATAAAGTGGGTGCCTTTGTATTTGGGGCATAAATGTTCAGAATCGAGACTTCATCTTGGTGGATTTTTCCTGTGATAAATATGTAATGTCCATCCTGATCTCTTTTGATTAATTTTAGTTTGAAGTCTATTTTATTAGATATTAGGATAGCTATATCAGCTTGCTTTTTTTATTTATTTATTTATTTATTTATTTATTTATTTATTTATTTATTTATTTATTATGTATACAGCGTTCTGCCTGCATGTATGCCTGCACGCCAGAAAAGGGCACCAGATCTCATTACAGATGGTTGTGAGCCACCATGTGGTTGCTGGGAATTGAACTCAGGACCTCTGAAAGAGCAACCAGTGCTCTTAACCTCTGAGCCATCTCTCCAGCCCCCTCAGCTTGCTTCTTAAGTCCATTTGATTGGAAAGCCTTTTCCCAGCCCTTTACTCTGAGGTAGTGTCTTTGAAGTTTGGGTGTGTTTCTTGTATGCAGCAGAAGTGTGTGTGTCTTTTTATAGGTGAGTAGAGACCATTGATATTGATGGATATTAATGACCAGCGATTGTTAATTCCTGTTATTTTTTTATGGTAGTGTTGTGTTTCCCTTCTTTGGTATTTGTTGGTGTTGCCTGAGTTTTCATGGGTGTGTTTAACTTCCTTAGGTTCGATTTTTCCTTCTAGTGCTTTCTCTAGGGCTGGATTTATGGATAGGCATTGTTTAAATCTGGTTTTATCATGGAATATTTTGTTTACTCCATCTATGGTGATTGAGAGTTTTGCTGGGTATAACAGTCTGGGTTGGCATCCGTGGTCTCTTAGTGTCTGTATAACATTTGTCCAGGACCTTCTAGCTTTCATAGTCTCTATTGAGAAGTCTGGTGTTATTCTGATGGGTCTGCCTTTATATGTTTTTTGGTCTTTTTCCTTTGTGGCTCTTAATATTTTTTCTTTGTTCTGTATGTTTAGTGTTTTGATTATTATGTGGTGAGGGGACTTTTTTTTTTTTTTGATCCAGCCTATTCAGTGTTCTGTAAGCTTCTTGTATCTTCATAGGTATTTCTTTCTTTAGGTTAGGAAAGTTTTCTTCTATGATTTTGTTGAATATATTTTCTGTGCCTTTGAGTTGGTATTCTTCTCCTTCTTTTATCCCTATTATTCTTAGGTTTGGTCGTTTCATGGTGTCCCAAATTTCTTGGACGTTTTGTGTTACAACTTTTTTAGCTTTAGTGTTTTCTTTGACTGATGAATCTATTTTCTCTATTGTGTCTTCAACATCAGAGATTCTCTGTTCCATCTCTTGCCTTCAGTTAGTTATGCTTGCATCTGTAGTTCCTGTTCGTTTAGTCAGAATTTCTATTCCCAGCATTCCCTCAGTTTGTGTTTTATTGTCTCAATTTCAATTTTCAAATCTTGAACTGTTTCCTTCATCTGTTTAATTACTTTTTCTTGGCTTTCTTTGATTTCTTCCAATTTTTTGTTTGTTTTTTCTTCCATTTCTTTAAGGAAATTTTTTACTTCCTCTTTAAGGGAGTTTTTCATTTCCTCTTTAAGGGCCTCTATCACCTTCTTAAAGTCATTTTTATGATTGATTTCTTCTGCTTCTTCTGCCTTGGTATGTTCAGGTCTTGCAGGTGTAGAATTGCTAGGTTCTGATGTTTTCATATAGGTCTTTATGTTGTTGCCTGTATTTTTGCACTGGCGTCTACTCATCTCTTCCTCCACTCAGTGTAGGCGGTGTCTGTGTCTGAAGGTGCCTCTCTTGTTCCAATTGATAGTCTTGGTCCACTGGGAACTTCTTGGTCAAATTGGTGCTGTTGGGCTCTGTTTCTCCAGGAGCAGCTTAGTCCAATCAGTGTTAGTGGGTTCTGTCTAAGGGAGAAGTTGTTCCCAATTGGTGCAGGGTGCGCTTATGGCTCCAGTGGTTGTTGGGTTTGTAAAGGTTGTTTTATTTTTTGGTGGAGGAGCAGGGAAAGGTAGCTGTCTGGTCCCTGGGACTCCAATGGCTGGGGCCTAGAGGCTAGAGACCTGGTCTGCCAGTCCAGAGATGTGGCTTACCTGTTACCAGTCGGTGTAGGGTGGGCTTATGATTCTGGAGATCTGGTTCGGTGGCTGGGTGGCGTCTTCTTTTGTGTTCTCAGGTCTCGTTTTGCTCATCTGTCAACTCCTCAGCTGATCTTGTTTCCTCAGACTTCAGAATGTAGGCTTCTGAATCCTCTCCTGAATGGATCTCAGCTGAGCAGGTTGTTCAGTAGGGCAATCTCACCAACACCTCCAAGTTGTTGGGTTTTGCAGGATCGGCAGCTGGGCCCTGGGTTGGCCTCAGGCAGAATGTTTGGGTCCGTTCTCATTAGGAGTCTTAGCTGTGGTCATCCTTGTGGATTCCTGGGAGTTTCCCTGGCACCAGATTTCTCCCTAACCCCATAATGGCCTTCTATCAAGATATCTCTTTCATTGCTCTCCCTCTGTTCCTCTCCAACACTGGCCATCCCAATCCCTCATGTTCCCCTGCACCTACTGCTGACCCCTCGCCCCCCCCCCATTTACCCAGATCTCAACTATTTCCCAGGGCAATCCATATATCCCTCTTAGGGTCCTCCCTTTTACCTAACTTCAAAGAGGTCCAGAAGCAGATCTCCTCCCTTGGTTGCAGCTGGACTGATTTGGGGGTCCTATTGGCCAAAGGGACTGAGGTGTCTGACAGTTGTGGGGTGCCAGGACTCAGGGTGCTTTTCAGGGGCGTGGGTTTAGGGGCTGATGGCAGGTTTATTACCTGATTGGGCACTATTGCTGCCCATAACAGGGTCTGAGTGTGCCTGACGGTAAACATCAGCCTGGGATCATGTCCTGTGCGGTAAAGCCTCAGTCCCCAAGTCTTACCAGTTGTCCAGTCTGCTTTCTTTCCTTGGTCAGTTAATTTAATGACTAAAGAGTTGCAGCACCCCTGCTGGTGGCCCGTGGGTGTTTGAGGAAGTGCTCCTTCTCATAACATGGTCCACAGTCGACCTGCTGCTGACCTACGGTGCATGCTCCTGTCCCCAGTGCTTTCATGTCTCCTGCACTGGCTATTGTAATCAGATCCCCCAGTAAGAGAGGTGTCCGGGTAATCCATCCGGTGGACTCGCACCCCCAGCTGGCACAGTAAGCAGCCTCAGGACCCCTACACTTATGTTGCTGCTCTTTAGTGCAGGAGTGGGTGGGGACAGACATAGAACCCAAGACTCGCCAGGCGGTGGTGGCGCACGCCTTTAATCCCAGCACTCGGGAGGCAGAGCCAGGCGGATCTCTGTGAGTTCGAGGCCAGCCTGGATTACCAAGTGAGTCCCAGGAAAGGCGCAAAGCTACACAGAGAAACCCTGTATCGAAAAACAAAAAAACAAAACAAAACAAAAGAACCCAAGACTCCTGGTCTTACTTCATCCCTCCCACCCCACCCCCCCACCCCCAGGGGAATTACCAGCATACCCTGGAGACAATTCTTTGTGGGATGGGTCCCAGTTTTCCCCCAGTAGGTCACATAAATCTACAAAAATGTCAGGGAGCCATGTGTTTGGGGAAGCCATTGTCAAAGAAGTGCTGTTGGCAATGGCTCCTGTGTCTCAGCATTTACAATCATCCAGGTCTGATTCCAAGGTGTGTGTGGATTTCCTGTAGCTTGGATCCTGGTGGGTAAAATCATCAGTAGGAGTGATATTGCTGCCTGTGCTGCACCCAGAGCTTGAAGGGGTTGTCTGGATCCCTTGAAGCTTCCCATCCTTCGCCCTGGTGCAAAAGGATCACTCGCCCTGGTGCAAAAGGATCACCGGCCTGGCATGGGTATAGTGGATCCACATAGCCATACCGTTAACTTAATGGTAGTGGGTGTGGTCAGCAGAATGATGTAGGGTCCCTTGTACCTGGGCTACAACTGCTGGTGGTGTCTCTTCACATATACCCAATCACCCAGTCAGTACCTACAGGGTTCAACGGGGACACCAGATTCATAGAGGACTCTTAGTTTGGGCCAAATTTTCTTGTGAGTCCAATGGACCCCTCATATAGCATCAAGGAGGTCTTTTCATCCAGTTCTGCCAGCAGATCTTCCTGGAGGTTGGGGATGATGGGGGGTGGAGTGCCAAACATAATTTCAAATGGGGTTAGCCCCATCTGATAAGGGGAGTTCCTAATCCTATACAAGGCAACAGGAAGGAGAACCACTCAGCCTGTGCCAGTCTCTAAGACTAATTTAGTTAAGGTTTCTTAAAAAGAATTCTGTTCATGCTCTCTACCTATCCTGAATGCTGGGGTCTATAAGCACGATGTAATTTCCAATCACACCCCAGGATGTGGCCAAATTCTGACTCAACTGGTACACAAAAGTTGGTCCATTGTCTGACTGGTTTCGTGCCACTGAGCTTGGTTCCTGGATTTTTGGGGTTGGTCACTGCATTGGTGAGTTGGCAAGCCTTGCAGTTGGTAATATTTACAATTTTTTGTTGTGCATCTTTGATTCTTATTCTCAACTGTCTAACTAAGTCCTGCATTCTCCGTGTTCCCATATGTGAGGATGGATGGATCTTGTTGAGCAGTCTCTCTCCCAGATGTTCAGGCAGGATGATTTTGCTGCCTGCAGCTCTCTACCACCCGTCTAGACACTGGGTCATAGGGAGGACTTTGATCCAGGCAAGGCCTTTCTTAGTATACCGAGGATTTTTGGATAGATTAGGTGCCCCTGGGTCCACCAGTACATGGTCTCTTGAGTGCCACCTGCCAGACAGTTTTGTCAGCCAGATTGCTGCCCCTAGGGTCCATTTCCTCTCTGGTGCCCAGGACAATGAATGATGGCTAGTTTCTTGGGTAACCATAGGGCTTTAAGGAAGGCCAGGATCTCATCTTTATTTTTGATAACTTTTCCTTTCGTGGTTACCAGTCTCCTTTCTTGATATATTGCCCCATGCAAATGTACCATGGCAAAAGCGTATCAGCCGTCTATGTAGACATTAATCTTCTGTCCTTGCCTCAGTTCCAATGCCTCAGTTAGGGCTAACAATTCCACCTGTTGGGCAGACATCCTAGTTGGCATTGGCTCTGCCCATATTACCTCCTCTGCAGTGGTGACTGACACCCCTGCATACCTCCAGCCTTCCTGCATGAAGCTGCTGCTGTCATTATACCAGGCAATGGGGTGTCCCACAAGTCTGGCCTAATGCTGTGTGCCTGGGCCAGGATCCTGGAGCAGTCATGCAGCAGCGCTTCCAGGTCAAGATCGGGCAGTGGAGTAGCCAGACTCAGAGTTGAGGGCATCTGGAAAGTTATTCTGGCGGGGTTAAGCAACAGAGTGATAATGAGTCATTTGGGTATTGCTCAGCTCCCAATGGGGGCCTGCTTGAGAACTCCCTCAAGAGCATGGGCGGTGGTTATGGTGAGATTTTGTCCCAAGAACAGTTTGTCAGCACCCTTGACCAGCTGGGCCATAGCCACTATTATGCGGAGGCAGGGTGGCCATCCAGCTGCCATGGGATCCAGTTTATTTGGTGTATAGGCTATGGTCTGTTGCCAGGTGCCAAGTGTTTGGGTTAGGACTCCCTTGGCCCTTTGTTTTCATCTATATATATATAGGTGAAATGGTTTGGTCACATCTGGCAGATCCAGTGCCAGGGCCGAGAGCAGGCTTTGAGTTTTTCAAAGGCCAACTGGTGCTCCTTAGTCCAGGTGAAATCTCACCCTTCTTTGGTGACCTCATGTAAGGGCTTGGCAAGTTCTACAAAACCTGGGATCCACAGGTGACAGAAACCTGTTGAGCCTAAGAACTCTCTCACTTGCCTGGCAGTAGTAGGTGATCTGAAGCACTGTCTCTTTCTGTGCGTCCGAGAGCCACCACTGCCCTTCCTTCAAGACGTACCCGAGGTATGTTACCTGCTGCTTGCAGATTTGGGCTTTCTTGGCTGAGGGGCGGAACCCTAGGTCCCCCAGGGTTTGCAATAGCTGTTCAATCCCAGTCAGGCAGGTCTCTTGATCTGCAGCTGCAATCAGTAAGTCATCAGCATACTGCAACAGACTGATTTCTGTGTTCTGTGCCTGGTACTCTCCCAGGTCCTCATGCAGAGCTTCATCAAAGACGGTGGGAGAGTTTCTGAATCCTTGTGGTAGTCTGGCCCATGCCAGCTGGCCACTGATCCTGACCTCTGGGTCATGCCATTGAAAGGTGTACTGTTGGCTTTTGGAGGCCAGAGGCAGACTGAAAAGGGCATCTTTAAGTCCAGGATGGTATACCTGGGGCAACAAGCTGAGGGGGCTATTCGGGTTAGGCGCTGTGGGGTATATGTCAATCACCCTCTTGTTGACCTCTCGCAAGTCCTGGACTGGTCTGTAATCATTGCTGTGAGGCTTCTTGATGGGCAAGAGGAGTGTGTTCCAGGCTGACTGCACAGGCCTGAGGACACCTAAGTTCAGTAGCCTCCTGATGGGTGGTGTGATGTCCTTTTTGGCCTCTAGGGGTACGGATAGACCTTGACTGGGTCTGCCCCCTGCTTAATTTCCACATGGGGGGTGGGGATGACATGATGTGTCACCAGTCCCACTTCCCCTGTTTCGGACCAGGCCGATGGGAACTCTTGAAGCCGTTTCTCCAGCTGTGGGTCAGATTCAGTGGCTACCTGATGCAGCCTGTACTCTGCAGTCAAATTACTGATCACCAGTACAGGAATGGGTTTCCCATTTTCATTAAGCAATTTAGCTCCTTCGTTAGAGAAATATATCTGGGCTTTCATTTTGGTAAGTAAATCACAGCCTAACAAGGGGTATGGACATTCTGGAATTACCAGGAATGAGTGGGCTACCCAGCCCCGTTCCCAAGTCCACTGTTCTTCGTGTAGTCCATGAATAAGGTTTGACTCTGGTAGCACCCTGAATTCAAGTCTTTTTATCTGCCATGGGTCCATCAGCCCTCAGTAGCAGAGTTCTGAGCTCCCGTGTCCACCATGAAGTCAATTGGTTTCCCCTCCACTCTTAGGGTTACCCTAGACTCGGGGGGTGGGAGGCAAACTCCATCTTCCCTAATCATTGTCCATATCCACTGGCTAAGGACTTCAGCACTGCTCCTAGCCGCCTTTGGGGGGCATTCTTTGGCCCAGTGCCCTTCCTCTTCACAGCCCACACATTGATTCTTTAACAGCTGGGGCCTTTCTCTGTTACCTCTCGGTTTCTCATGCTCCTCTTCAGCCACCAGGGGCCGCAGCCGCCTTTGACGCTCTTCTGGTTCTGCAGTAATGGCTAGCAGCACACTAGCGGGGTGCTGATTATTGCACCACTCCCTTTTAATTTCCTTTTCCTCCGCACCATCCCTTCCATTGTACACTTTCTCAGACATCTTTACTAAATCCCTAATGCTCTTTTCTCCGAGGTGTTCCAGCTTCTGTAGCTTTCTCTTGATAGCCGGAGCTGACTGGCTAATGAAAGCTGGAGTCATTGCAGCAGTATTTTCCTGGGACTCAGGATCATCAGGTGTTTACCTTCTGGAGGTGCTCCAGGATGCCACTGGGCTTTCATCTACTTCCTGTCTAACATCACAGACTTATATTCAAATTCGCAGGCCACCTTGCAGCTGCCTTGAGACCCACCAACAGAGTCTGGCAATAGACCAGGAGGTTGCTCCTACCTTCAGCCATGTCCCACACCAGGCCAACCGGGGGGGGGGGGGGGGAGCTGCATCTATGAGAGCCTGGTTAGCTGTGCGCTCTCCAGTAGGACCTGGAACCAGCTTCCAGGCCTCTGTCCTATCCAGTCTCTCTCGTGTGTCATGAAGAGGACCTGCAAAAGCTGCTGACAGTCATGCCACATGGGGAGATAACGTAAACAATAACAGGTCCAGCCTATATTGTTTACTCCCAGGGTCTGTGGAAGAGTCTAACAACCAGCTGAGGATTCTAACCTGAAGGGTATCAAATAAATCTAAGCACAGAGTTCGTTAGTCCATTCACTTTATTTTTTGAAGTCAATTGTATCTACACAGTTTCTTTTCTGTTCTCATACGTAGGTCCTCTCAGTCCCTCCTGTTGTCGGTGCTCTTCTGCTGTTCTCTGACGTCTCCCTAGTTCTTTCCGTCTCCGTCCTCATCTCTGTTCTTCTCAATCAGCTCCCTTCTGCTGTGAGGTAACCAGTATATATAAACAGTAATTCTTTGGCAAAGCAATGTGTGGCTTGAAGTTTTCAGGGTCGCAGAGAGAGGTGACAAGGATCCACACATAAAGCAATAAATGTCTGCTTCCAATTACAACCCAAAAGGGGAGTGACTAAAGGGGAGTTCTCTGGTAGGGTCAACTAAAGGCTAAGATCACTTAGGGAATCGAGGAATAGCACCTGGCTGGAGGAATTAAAACTTAATCTGCTCAAGAAAGAAGCTTGGCACCTATCACCTGCCTGGCCTTGACAGCAATCTCCTTGGGTCAGTAGGAAGTAACTACCTTAACTCAGTAACTAGCAAATGGCTAAAACATCACCCCAGGAATGTGAGCGGTAAATCTCTTAAGTTAGGGTCTTGTATAAATAACCTGGGGTGAAGGTAAGGAGTTGAGGATTTAATTGCTAGTGGTTCTTTTTTCTGTGGGTGAGATGGCTAATGTTTATCTGTGCACAGTTTTGTCCTTGGAAAAAGGTATCTTAGCTGAAATACTTTTGTCTGGAGAACAAACACAGCTGGGGACAATTATCCAATTATCCCAAATGTATAGGGAAAGTTGTGCCCAAGATTGAGATGCAATCGTGAGATTACATGTACACATAACCCAGAGATGCACGGTAAATGGGGAGATTCATAGCTGTTATTGCATAGAAGTTTACAAGAGACAGCCAGTTCATTCAAAAGGCAGGAATTCCCTAACGCCTTGCTTGATGGTTTCCTCTAACAGAACCCTTAGTTCTGATAGGTTGACCTTCTGAACTCTAGTTGGCACTGCTGAATACTCTCATGGACTTTTGCTACCAGTGGCTCTCAACAGGGAGATGGGTGAAGAGAACTGTCTCAAAGAGGCTAATCAGCTTCTTAGGTTTTTCTGAGAAGGGTGCATTTTGGGGTCTCCAATTGTAAAGATCACTAGTGGCAAAGAGTAGTGGTATAGTTGACTCCCATCCTGGTTGGGGTTCCTGGTGTTGTGCCAGGATCAGGGCTATCTCCCCTACATCTGTAAGCCAGTCCCTCTCTTGCCCCAGAGGCGGAGCATTCAGGGTTGGCAGAGGAGCCAGCTGAACTGGCAGGGGGTGGGAGTGGGGGCTGGCACTGGGATGGCTGCACCAGGATCGGTGGTATAAGGGTGGTGGTGGTGAGATCTTTTCCTCTGTGTTGCTTCCTTGAAGGGCCTCCGGCTTAGGAGCTGAAGGAGCCTTCACGGGTAAGTCTTTGTCAGCAGCAGCCAGGACCATAACCTGTTGGGGCAAGAATGGTTTAATCCAGGAAGGGGGGTTCTCTACTGTCTCTAAAAACCACTATGTAGGGCACTTGGTTGGGATGCCCCACTCGTAGTCTGAAGACAACTTCCTTCATTGCCCCGTAAGGACCACGTCAAAGGTTCCCTTGGGAGGCCAGCCAATGTTGATTGCCAGCCATTCTGACCTGCAAAAGGTGACAAGTTTAGACTTTTAAATCAGAATTGAAAGATTATGAGCATGTGTGTTAACATCTTGGTAGTGAGTTAAGAGTAAGTCCAGAGAAGTTGTCTGTCTCATAGCATTCGTTGCTGTCAGAAACACAAGTACAGAGAAACACAGACACCACAGACCACCAAGGGAACAAGAGAAAGGCTTGCCCCAAAGAGACTGAAAGCAGAGTGTCAAAGAGAATGATGGTTTGCTGCCATGTTGTGGGGGCGACCCACTTGTGCATCCAAATACCATCCTGATCTGAGGCTCTCCATCCTCAAACAAACAGATGTGGGGCTCTCCACCTCCACCACAGGGGTCTGGAACATCTTCCAGCCCTTTGTGATCACGGTCCTGCAGCATGTTCGCTCTGATTGTAATCACCGACTTAGGCCCACCACAGAAACAAAACTAGACAGACAGGACAGACCCACACTTAGAGACACTTACTGGCTGGTCAGGGACCCTGCACTTTGGAGTCCATGGGTTATGGGGGTTCCTGAACAATGCACCAAATGTTGTATCCATTGAAAGACCCCCGGAGGAGATCTTCCCTCAGGAGAGACCCCAAGTCCAAGGAACACACCGAAACCACAGATCAGATGCAAACAGCAAGAGGGTTTATTCAGATACACAAGTACCTGGGGCGACAAAGTCTCTCAGAGGACTTGTGCGCCTTCCTAGGGTAAGGGGGACTTTTTATAGGATCCTGGGGGCAGAAGCGCGGTTACAGAAGCGAGAAGCATAGTTACAGGGTTCCCATTGGTTGATTCAAATAAGGCCAGGGTGAACTTGGGGACATATTTTCAATTCTCGGAAATTGATGTGTGTGGCTGACTTGGCCTTGTGGGTGTTTTCCCAGCCCAACTGTTCATTCCCCAAGGCCAGGTGGCCAATCATAGATATCTTATTTTGACTCAACGGTTTCTCTCCCAAGGCCGGGTGGTCAGGGTGGGTGTTTCCTTGGTCCCAGGCTTTTGCAGCTGGCTGATTATAGTTTATGCCAAGTGGTTTATCTAAACGTACATTTTGCAATTAGGCCAAGGACGCCCTGTTTTTCTGGTACTTGCCTTGCGGAATGGCGTTTCTTATGCTAAGTAAAAGCCTGCTATAAGCGGGGTCTTTCACCATGTTGCAAAAACCCAACAGACCACCAAAGAGCTGGTTCTGATGCAAACACACAAGGGCCTTTATAGTCAGATTCAAATCCAGTCCGCAGCCCTATGCTCCGATGCCACCGATGGGAAGAATGTAGCCCCAAGCTCAGGAGTGGGAGAGTTTAAAAAAAAAAACAAAACACAACCCAGGAGTTACATGCCGCGGCGTTTTGCGATTGGGTAATGGAATATGGGGCAAGGTGATTTTTGAAACTATTAGTTAAACTTTTGACTCAAAATCACAATCTGCTGACAGGATATCTGCATAAACCATTGATAGAATGTCTGCAGGAACATCTGGATCTTGTTAATTTTTACTGCCATGTTTCCTAATTGGCTGCTTCTAGGGTATCTGTTCGAATTTCACTGTCACAGCACATTCCTGAGGTTATTCCTAGAACTGAGTTCAACCCCCGGTCACCAGATGGTCTAAGATGGTGGCCCTTCCCTAAGATGGAGTCTGTAAAGTTAAGTCTATGCCTTCACATGTTGTAGTCTGATTGTCCTTTGCTTTACATCTAGTATCCACTTATGAGTGACTACATACCACGTCTGTCACTCAGGATATTTTCTAGTTCCATCCATTTGCCTGCAAATTTCATGCTGTCACTGTTTTTTTTATGGCTGAGTAGTACTCCATTGTGTCTATCTACCACATTTTCTTTATCCATTCTTTGATTGAGGGGCATCTAGGCTGTTTCCAGGTTCTGGCTATTATGAATGCTGCTGCTCTGAACATAGTTGAACAAATGTCTTCGTGGTATGCTCTAGCATCCTTTGGGTGTATGGGTGGCACTTGCTTATAACCCCAGCACTTAAAAAAGGCTGGTGTCAATCCTCCAGGTGAGAATAAGACCAGTACCACAATTGTGAACCAAACAAAAGTTTTTGTTTTTATTTGGTTTTTCGAAACAGGGTTTCTCTGTGTAGCTTTGAAGCCTGTCCTGGAACTCATTCTGTAGACCAGGCTGGCCTCAAATTCACAGAGATCCACCTGCCTCTGACTCCTAGGTGCTGGGATTAAAGGCATGCGTCATCACTGCCAGCTTGAGCCAAATTTGAAGCAAACTTTAATTAAATACTGGTCAGGATGATAGACTCTAGCCAGGTTCATTCATGGGTTCCCAGAAAATGGTGATGGGTCACATTTCGCAGAGGCTTAAAAAGGCAACCACATAAGGCCACCATATTTCCCATCAGGTCCAATCAAGGTAAATTATACATGCTGATGTACTTCCTGCCTGCATTCCTCCTGCCTACATCCAATCAAGGGCAAGCATACATCCTGATGCATTTCCTGCCTACATACCTCCTACTTACATGTGATCAAGCATACCTGGTACAGTTGAGTCAAACAGATGTGTTTAAGGGAGTGAAACATGGCTTGCTATCTCCCATAAACAATAGCCTCCAGCATTTCAGGGACGTATCTGTTCTTGGGCAAACGGCTTCTAGGCATTTTTGTTTCATGGATCTCTTAGGCACAGTAATTAAAACTTAAAACCTAACTTTGGCTCTCATACTGGGATCAGAGGGTCCCAAGTTCAAGGCCGGCCTGACTACATCACAAGACTAAAAATTAAAGAAATTTCTTAGCTTATACTGTTGAAATGCACTTTAGGGTCCTTGAAATGCAAAGGTTTGAAGTTGTACCCACAGATGTCTGGCATCTTAGGAAGCACAATTCTCCAAAAGGAAAAAGAAGCTTCTGATCGAACGATAAAGAACAGTCAAGTGGGAGCCTGCAGACCACAGTGGCGTTCTGGAGGCCGGGTAATACACATGGGAAGGTAGAGCAAGGAAGGCTTGCTGAAGCCCTGCCAGCTTGGCCACCACCTGGGTAGGCAGGAGTGTGAACTCTGGGAGTGTCACCACTTCTCCCTTGACCAGCACCTTCGAACACAAAAGGATCGTGTGTGGCCGGCCATAGCCAGGCACCACTGTCCAGTCTTCCTTTGTTTTGCCCTTTGGCCTTCAATTGGAACCAGCAACACAGGTACCTTTTTCCTGGAACAGGGGTGCTGTTTACATCCTCAAAGAGAAGCAGCTTCCTCAAGGTAGGATCAACAGTAAGTTTTTGAAGATAGTAGACTCAATGAATCAACTACTCCCAGGGGGAGGGTTGCAGCACCCAGGCAACATCCATTCACAAAACAATTAATTCCCTTGGTAGAAGCTCTAGAGAAAAGGAGAGGAAGGTACCCAAGCTAGGCTGAGAGTGCTCCTGGGGAAGGCCCTATTAATCTGTTAATCCCACCAAATAAGGATAAAGACCACTGACCACAAATATGGCCAAGTTAAAGCGAACTTTATTCTGTGTAGAGCAGAGCCAGCCTGGCAGCTGTCTACCCCGAAAATGGGATTCTGGAGGACAGCCCTAAGCTATTTTTCCCATACCTCTTTTAGAAGACAAAACTGAAGGGAAGGGGATATTGCAAGTGGCATAACCAGGCAGTTAAGGAAATTACAGTGGTTTGAAAGAAAAAGGCCCCCATAGGCTTACAAGGAGTGGCACAATTAGGAAGTGTGGCCTTGTTGGTGTAGGTGTGGCTTTGTTGGAGGTGTATGTCACCAGGGGATGAGCTTTGAAGTCTCAAAAGCCCAAGCCAAGTCTCTGCCCAATGCCCTCAGATCCAGATGTAGAACTTTTCAGCTACCTCTCCAGCACCATGTTTACCTGGATGCTGCCATGCTTCACGCTATGATGAATAATGAACTAAACCTCTGAAACTGTAAGCCAGCTCCAATGAAATGTTTTCCTTTATAAGAGTTGCCACAGTCATGGTGTTGCTTCACAGCAATAAAACCCTAAGACAAAAGTCTTCCTGAAACATCTGGTACAGAACATTCTGCAGTTATGGAGTGGGGTGCAGCCTAATTCCAAGAAACAGAAACTTGAAACTTTAAGTTTTAAAGTAAACAGAAATCTGACATAGCTGGAGTCTCAAAATGGCTCCTGGTCTTAAAATGGAGTGGGGCTGGTTTCTCATTCCTCCCTTGTCTTATGGACCCCTGTAAAATCCTTCATCAGGAGCTTCCATTTCTAACTATTATAACGGTTGCAAGTGCCAGCAAAGGGCAAGTATTTTAGCATTCTCTATTTGGCAGAAGAAAAAAAAATGTAATACACTAGAAGATCGTAAGGAACATCAGGAGAACGTATTAGGGGACCTGAAGCAACTAAAACAAGGGTGGTTAGCCAGAGTGACCAGTAAAATAGGGATTGGTACCAATTGTTGGACTACATATTTGGCTTTTTTTTTTTTTTTTAAGTATTTGGTTTTAAGATTGTTTCTTACCACAGCTCTAGTTTCTCCTAGAGTCACGCATAGCCCTCTTTGCTTCATAAAGAGTAAGTTATGGCCTCTTCTGTTTTATAAAACTATTTCTACCAGAGAATCCACCTGATGTTTCCAATCTACAGACTGAGGCCTTTAAGAACCCTAAATCCTGTTCAACTTTACTGTTAAGAGTTTTGAACCCTTGATCTTGCAGGACCAAGGCTGATATTCCTAATGCTACAAGATCCTGCAATCGCTGCATTCATTAAGAGTGATTCAGATATGAATTCCGTGAAGGGACAACACATAAACCCAAGAGGGCAGCTGTTGTAGCATCCAGTTCATCTTGAGGATTTCAATCAGTCATAAAGTAAATGTTCTAGTTTCAAAAGAAAAAAAAAAAAAAGGAGTGGAACTAATATGGAAACCACCCATTTTAGTCAAGGGTGGTCAAGTGTCATGGCTAGATTCAGGATGCCTTTGTCCCCATCATAAATATCAACTTGAGGAAGGATATGAATGAGGACATAAAAAAGCAGATGTGCCCTGTGTTCAATGCAGGAGACCAACAGGCACTGTGTGATACCATAGGTATATCCATCAACAGGAGGAAAGGAATAGTTGCTGACTCTCAGTACCTGTACCTGTGGTAGTCAGGTTCTGAATGATGGCTGTACAATTATCCAAATAGGGAGAAACCAAAGAGCCTGGTGATTTTGACATGAACATAGTCCTTGTCCATTACATAGGGTTAGCTTGGGCTGGGAACCAGGAACACCAGCAGAGGCTTGTCACAAGACTGTAAGCCATTCCTACATAATGAGGGTTTGGGGTTGAGGCAGAGCCAACAGTCCTTCATCATGTTAGGTGTAGAATGGCTGAGGAAATGTTACCATTTGCATACTCAGAAGTGGAACTTCAGCCAGAGGATAGGCAGAGGTTGTAGGCAGAAGTTTCTGTACACCAGCTGCTGCCAAGTAACCACACAGAGGCTTAATATTAATCATAAAGGATCAACCAATAACTCAGGCTTGTTACTAGATAACTCTTAAATTTTAAATTAACCCATGTTTCTTATCTATGCCTTGCCACGTGGCTTGGTATATTTTCTCAGGATGGTATGCCCATCTTGCTTCTCTCTGCATCTGTTTCTGACTCCCAGACTCCACCCTTTTTCTTCTCAGCATTCTCTCAGTTTATCTCTCCCGTCTAAACACTACCTGTCCAGCTACTGGTCAGTCAGCTTTTTTATTAAACCAATCACAGAGACATACATATATATTCACACAGTGTAAAGGAATAGTCCACATTTCACATTTTTTGTCTAAATAAAGGTTTTAATTCTAACATAAGAAAACTATAGACAATAAGAACAATTAACATGTAAGAATTACATTCACAATGTCCAATACACTTGCATTTGGCAAATTCAGAGAAAATACTCCATTATCTATCCTATCTTGGTGAGTCCAAAGTGTTATGCCTAATTCACTTTCTATCCTAACTTGTATCACCAACCCAAAACTATCCTTTTATGTCTCTCAACCTTATACACTTTACACCTCTTTTGTGAGTTTTTTTTTCTGAATTTGGTAACAAGAAAAACTATTAACTATCTAGTCTTCAACTCCATCAGAGACCTGAGAAGGACATATTAACTTAGTAAACAGGAAGTACAGAGCAAACAACTTCCAAAACTAAGAAATGACAGAAACAGCTGGCTGCCTGGACAGTCACCCAAGGTTCCTCTGTAACGTTGGGGCATCCATCTTCAGCCTACAGGCCTAGAATTATCTGACAGAATTTTCTGTGAAGCAGGAATTTTGAAGGACTGTCCCTCCTTGTCTTGGCAAAGTTTGACAGTCACTTTCTTTTGTGTCCTGTTTGTCCAATTTGGACAGCATACTGTCAGAAGTCAAGGCAAAGGCAGTTTTTTGCCCAGTAGCCAGGCTAGCTTTTGCCACAAAGAAAGCAAACTCCACATGGAGGTTCTTTGATGCCCATTATCTTCTCTGAAGTAGATTGGTGCTGCCAGGAACAGACACGTCTCATTGTCATCAAAAAACCTTATATTATTAAAACATCTTAAATGCCATATTCTGATGATCTCTGAAGTGTTTGAAGACCACCTATCTATCTAAAATTTATGTTTGACCTTGAAAACATACCTAACATGACTACACGTTTGATTGTAATAAGTGACTAATTACTAACCTGTACTTCTTTATTATCCTAAATAGTTTGTAAAAATAACTTTCAAGGACTAGAAATTTATATTACATTGTTAAATGAGCTGTAGAGGTATAATACCTTAAGCAAGAATAGAAGCATGTGTACAGTATGTTCTAACAAAAATAACCTTAAATTTGTACCAATATACAAAAATGTCTTAAACCAAAGTAGAAATATCTATACAGCATAACAAAAATAACTTCAAATTTGTATCAATATATAAAAAATCCATAGCAATATAAAATATTTAAGACTAGTAGTTGCTTTTTTGGTTTAAAAGTAGATTCAATAATCTACCTTTTATCCTATCATTTCTATATCCCCCCCTTTTTTTTTCAGAATGAGTTCCCTGAATCTAATCTTTTTTATTCATCTTTTTTCCAGACCATTACCAACCTCCACAATGTAACCAACCCCCATAAATGAAGATAAATATCCATAACCCACTAAACAACCAAAAACCACCCACCCCACCTCTTGGGAATGTGGGCGTCGTGTTCTTAAAATTGCTTCCTGCTGTCTGGGGGCGATGGCATCTTTAGGGGACCCTGAGAAAATTGGGACAATTGTCAAGTCCTGGGAGAGCTAGCTGTATCACTTGTTGTCCAGTCTCTGTGTGATGGGAAAGTGCAGGGGGCTTATCTCAAGTCCTGGATAGAGTAGTCTGTGAGGCTGGACCATCTCAGCTAGCCACCTTGACTTTGGAGTCCAAAACCGATCTTTGGGTGGTGTTTGTCAGCTTAGATTGTTGTGGGGCCCCATCATCCTTTTGGAGACTTCAAAGGTTGCTGTTAGAAATGGTCACAGTTCACTGCAGAAAACTTAAACATTTTAAATGTCATATGCAGCAGATCTAAAAGAGATTAAAGGACCACAGTTTGTTAAATACATCCAGAGTATAAAAACCTAATTCCTAAGACTGGGTGGTGGTGGCACATGCCTTTAATCCCAGCACTCAGGAGTCAGAGCCAGGTGGATCTCTGTGAGTTCGAGGCCACCCTGGTCTACAGAGCAAGTTCCAGAACAGGCTCCAAAGCTACACAGAGAAACCCTGTCTTAAAAAGCAAAAAAAAACAAACAAACAAACAAAAAAAAAAAAAAAACACGTTTTAAAGAGTCAAAATAAAACCAAAGGACTATGAGATTATGGCAATAGAATAGTCCCTCAATTTTGATTTTTCTTCTGTCCCATATCAGGCGTCTCTTATGACATGAGACAGAGATTTTGGAGATGGCTCAGGGAGGTTAGAACAGGCAAGACAGTAGTTGGTGAGTCTTTGGAACATAGGTGTACTGGAAGAACCTGGGGTATAGGGAGGTCTCTACTGGGACCTATGTTTAGGTTCTTCTTACCGAATATCACTGAATGGTAATTGAGGAAGCAGGATCCAGTCCAACTGCATATAGCCTAATTCCCCAAGTTCTTCCTACATTCCAATGTGAATTTTCAGAAGAATCACAAATGTTCCAGATTTAAGTTGGAAGATACAATGTTACAATGACCTCAACTGACAATTAGAGTTGGTTTTAGAGGGGTTGGGAGTTGTGGTAAAAATATCATGTTCTTGGGGGCTGGAGAGATGGCTCAGAGGTTAAGAGCACAGACTGCTCTTCCAGAGGTCCTGAGTTCAATTCCCAGCACCTACGTGGTAGCTTACAACCATCTGTAATGAGATCTGGCGCCCTCTTCCGTATATACAATAAATAAGTCTTTTTTAAAAAAATCATGTTCTGTCTTCCAGAGGGTTAGTTTTGTATCCCAAAGAGGCATAAAGATAGGCATTGGTACTTCGGCAGAACCTGCTTCCCTGGGCTGGACAGGCATAAACCAGGATGCTTTCCAAGTTTTTGTTTGTTTTGTTTTTTTCCCAATTGTAAATATCCACAGCCCATTCCAAGTAGGAAGGGACAGAGTTTGCAGTAATCAGCTTTCAGATTAGGCTGATTGGAAGTTACAATGGTGGACAACATCTAACTTCCCATTTGCAAGTGGTTGATCTATGTGGGTTATTATAGCTGAAGCTCAAGGGTAAAAACATAACCCAACAGATCAAGACTAACTTTATGGCTTCCATAGTCTAAGGAAAAGAGTAAAAAAGGAAAGTCAGTAGCAAAACAGTAAACCTTAGAGATCTTAACTTTGAGGGGATCCTATTCAGTCACTTTTCATTTTTGACAACCCTCCCCTCTTCCACAGGATCCTCTGGTGCCTTCTTGAGAGGCACTACGAACCTTAACAGCATTGGGCACCCAGAGAATCACAATTTGGGGCCTTTTCATCTTAGTTCCATGCAGTCAGTTTTGAAACGTTGGTCTAGAATAGAACAGTGTCACCAGGTTGGAACCAGTAGTCAGGCAGGCAGTGCCTGACCAGCTGGACAGCCTGGACTTGAGGAAAGCTCTTATCCAGAGTTAAATATAATCTCTTTAGGAATTAAGAGATTAGGTAATCTGTTAATAGCTCTTTATGTACTCTGGGGACCATTGGGGGTGGCCATCCATAAATTATTTCATATGGAGCAGTTTTTCCCAGGAGGAGGCGCAACAGGCCCTTAGCAGGTCCAAAGACAAGAGGTCAACCAAGTTACCAACATATTTAGGAGAATTTCTTTTAAGGTTCCATTCATTTTATCTATCTATCTATCTATCTATCTATCTATCTATCTATCTATCTATCTATCCATCCTGAACTCTGAGGATAATACATGCAATGTAGTTTCCAATTTATATTGAGGGCTTCTGTAGTCATTTGAGACAGTTTAGCCATGAAGGCCAGGTCACTGTCAGACCCCAGAGTTGAGGGGAGGCCAAATCTGGGTATGATTTCCATCACTAATTTCTTAGTTACTATCTGGGTCGTTTCCATTCAGGTTGGAAAGGCCTCTCTCTATCTTACCAAAACAGTGTTGATAAAGACTAGCAAATATTTATATCCCTATGACCCTTGTTTGATTTCAGTAAAGTCCAATTCCCCAAATTCATCAGATACAGAACCTTGACTTTGGTGCCCTTGGGGCAACATATCCATTTTTTGCATTTACCTGAGTGCAGGTCAAGCAGCAATTTGAGATGTTTTGAAGTACCTCCTGATGTCCCAATAACCAAAGATTGGGAGAGATAAGTTCTACTTGAAGGTCTTCTTCATGTACTTGAAGTTCTTCCTCATGCCTTGGAGACTGTGACTCACATAAAGAAGCTAGAGGTCTCTTTAGGAGGCTATGAGACATTCTTGAAACATATGTCCCTGTACTTACACAGGAACAAGATATTCAAAACAAAGTAAATGTAAAAAGGTCAACAAGATTTGGTGGGCTAGAGGAGTTGGCCACAGGTCAGATTATAAGCCCTGTCCCATTATACACTCAGGCAATTATGCGGCATATAAAGCAACAAAGTTAGATTAGCTGAAGTTACCTTAGCCCTACACAAAGACTTATATTGATGAGCAAAGTATGGAGTGCAAAGATAATAAAAGAATGAGATGTCAGGGCCTCCCTTTCTTAGGAAAGTTAGCACATGCAGAGCCACTGTGATATCACATGACTAAGGAACAACAGAATGCCAGAATTAGGCATATACACAAATTCTATGAAGATATAAAATATAAACATTGTATTATGCCAGAATTTGAACAGCTTAAGCCTGAGGATTTTTCTTGGGCACACTGACCATGGAGTTAATAATACACTGCTTGGGACATGGCAATATGCCTGGCTGCCTTGAAGACTTTGTTTTGGTCTAATGTCCTTGTAACCACAAAAGCTAGTCAGCTAGATAGCTGAGAACAGGCTATCATATGCCTCTAGATTCTCAAAAATTAGGTTATAGGATTAATGAGTAAGAATGGTAGCTCTGTTTATTAATGATGTCAAACCTTAGGAAAAGCTGGGCAGTGGTGGCACACGCCTTTAATCCCAGCACTCGGGAGGCAGAACCAGGCGGATCTCTGTGAGTTTGAGGCTAGCCTGGGCTACCAAGTGAGTTCCAAGAAAGGCGCAAAACTACACAGAGAAACGCTGCCTCAAAAAACGGAAAAAAAAAAACCAAAAAAAAACTTAGGAAAAATGATTAAAATGATAACTCTGTCTGTCACAGTTTATTAATGATGACTGAAAGATGAGCAAAAGGAAGTGAAACACATGTCTAAAACAAAAAATGATATGATCTGTGTTTTGGACATCATGATGCATCTCAGCTTACTAAGTTTATATAAATAAAGAAGAACTCTGGCTGCTAGTCAGTCAGGCTGCAAGATCCTCCCAATCACCATGGCCTGGCTTACCTCCTCCTGTCGTCAACTCCTTACATCCTCTTCTAGGACCTACCCCACCAGGGATGGCTCTTGGCAAATGAGGTCCAGCTGGCTACCCTGAATGACATTCTGGATCTTCAGGCAATCATGTATGATTTCCTGAGGGTCACTGTCCAGGAATAGGGTAGCAAGGTTGATAGCCATGGATTTGTCAAAAGCCAATCTATCCTTATTTAGGAGAAGGGCCTGGTATAGGGTTAGAGGAGCATTAGACATCCAGCAGTATCATCTCTTAATGAGAGTCTTAATGCATGTGTCAGATTATGGTCAGATTCTGTCCCAGGGTAAGTTTGTCTGCCTCCTTTACAAGGATTGGTAGCTGCTACGGCTTGTAGACAAGGGGACCATCCTGAGGCCACAGGATCCAATCTTGTTGAAATGTAGGCAACTGGCCTTTTCCAGGGACCCAGGGCTTGGGTCAGGACTCCTTTGGCAATGTCCTTTCTCTCATGGACATAGAGGTGGAAGGGCTTGGAGGTGTCAGGAAGAGCTAAGGCAGAAGCCTGCATAAGCGCCTTTTAAGACCTGCTAACTTTCCTCAGTGTACTCCAAAGGGGTGTTAGCCCCTGCCATGGCTGAGTACAAGGGTCTGGCAATTTCAGCAAACCTGGGTATCCAGAGGCAGCAATACACAATAGCTCCCAGGAACTCTCTAATCTGCCTCTTTGTGGTTTGAGTAGGGGTTCAAATTATGACTTCTATGCAGGCCTTTGATAATAGTCTTTCTCCTTTAATTCATATCCCAAATAGGTGACCCACAGTGAGCAAATTTGAGCTTTCTCTGTGGAAACTTGATAGCCTAGTTGAGCCAGAGTTCTTAAAGAGATCCTGAGTAGCTAAACAGTCCTCCTTAAATTTTGCTCCCAGCAACAAATCATCCACATACTGGAGTAAGGTAACTTTTGGATACTCATTGCAGAAGAGACTTAAGTCCTGGTTGAGGGCTTCATCCAAGATGGTAGGGGAACTGCTGAACCCCTGAGGTAATCCGGTCCAGGTCATTTGCCCTGATATTCTCAGTTCAGGGTCAGCACATTCAAATGTAAAGATAGGCTGACTTAGTTTTGACAAGGGAATAGAGAAAGATGCATCCCTTAGATCCAGTACCGTATAAACCTGCTCAGGCAGCAGCATGCTGAGCAGAGTATAAAGAGGGTTAGCAACAGTTGGGCAAATAGGTTTCTTCCTGCTTATTCACTCCCCTTAAATCCTGTACTGGTTGATAGTGTTGGTCCCAGGCTTTTGGACTGGTAGTAGGGGTGTTCCAGGCTGACTGGCATGGAATGAGTATGCCTGTCTTGAGGAGGCAACTGAGATGTATCTTGATTCCCTCTCTGGTCTCTGTACTGATGGGATACTGTCTGACTCGGATGGGCACGGCCTCAGAAGTCAGCTGAACTATAACTGGCAACACATGCTTAACCAGACCAGGACTGGTTTTGGCTCAGACAGCAAGAACATCCCTGATCAGTTGCTCTTTTAATCTCCCCTCAGGGGCGTGGGTCAGACCCTAGAGGAGAAAAAGAAGGAGGTACTACCGGATTAAGGGACAAGTAATGGTCAGGATTGTGGCTAGGCACCCTAGCTTATCTCCTGAGAATGAGATGGTTGCCTGGAGCTTGCTTAGGATGTCACTTCCCAGCAAAGGGAATGGGCACATTCAAGGCAAACAAGGAATGAATCATTGCCCTCTCTCCCAGATTAACAGTCCATGTTGTAGTCCATTTAGATTTTCTGACTTCCCCTGTTGGCCCCTGCATTTCCATTGTTTGAATGGCAAGAGGCCCTAGGGGTTTTGTAATACCAATTGTGAAGCCCCCATATCGACTAGGAAGTTTACAGGTTGGTACTAATTGAAAGGATTATTACCATAGACTCCTGGGGGTCTAATTTGAAAAAGCTATGGCCCCACTATTGTCCTAAAGCCAAACGTGGCCTTGGCCAGGGAGGACCTACCCATCTCTGTTTGGGGCATTCATGTTTCCAGTGCCCCAATTCCTTGCAGTAAGCACACTGGTCTCTTCGCAGGGGCCTCCCCCTTCTGTTGTATGTTGTTTGGCCAGAACTGAAGGAGCCACAGGAATGTTGCCCATAGATCACATTCTTCAACAGCTGAATTTGTTTTTCAGTCTCTCTATTGTCAAACACTTCCTGGGCTACTTGCAATAATTCTGACCTACTCATCTCAAAAAATCGATCCATTCTTTGAATTTCTTTACGTATGTCTGGGGAAGACTGGGCTACGAAGCTCAGGTTAATCGTGAAGCGGTTTGCTGGGTCATCTGGATCTATGGCTGTATATTCACGGTACGCCTCCAGGAGGCGGTCGAGAAACACTGACGGTGGTTCCTTTGGACCTTGTTTTGTATCTGTCACCTTGGAAAAGTTAGTGGGCTTCCGGGCTGCCCGTTTTAGTCCATTAAGCAAAGCCTGGTGGTAATCACTGAGTAACCTCCTACCTTCCTCTGTCCTATAGTTCCAGTCTGGTCTCTGTGTAGGCAGGACATCCATTCCACAAAGTTCTTTGGCTGCATTCGTCAGAATCCGTTCCCTCTCCCACTTTGTGAAGAGGATATATAAGATGATTTGACACTCATCCCAAGTAGGACGGTGGATGAGGAAGATCAATTCAACTAGAGAGATTAGGGGCTTTGGGTCTGTACTAAAAGGGGGGCACTGCACCTTCCAGTTCAGAAGATCCCTGGTGGTTAAAGGCTCATAGGCTATATAGCTCCGCGTTGTGCTGAAAGGAGGGTTCTGGATGTTCTGGTTATAAAGATCAGTGCTGGTAAAAGGCACACAGGCATCAGAGGGCGGGGGTAGAGCTTGGGGTGGGGGTTGAGGTGGGGGATGTGTTAGGGGTTTGGGTTGAGGTGGGGGAGGGTTTACAGGTTTGGGTTGAGGTGGGGTGTGTGTTACAGGTTTGGGTTGAGGTGGGGGATGTCTTACAGGTTTGGGTTGAGGTGGGGGCTGAGGGAGGTGAGGCGATGGGGAATGAGGAAGGCCATTTCTGACCATATAAACCTTCATCCATGGCGGTGGATTAGATGTTGCTTCTGCCCAAGGCAAAATGTATCCAATTTGGTTCTGCTGGCCAGGTAATCTGCGGACAGCATCTACTACGGCCCATGCCACCTGGGGATCGAAGGTGCCCCCAGAGGGCCATTTGCCCTCGAACATGGGCCATGTATATTGACAGAAGGTCCGGAGACGTTTCTTGGTAATACGGTAGTTATAACACTTCTTAACACTACGGGTGTAAAGTTCATCAAAATTGTCCAGTACACAGTTTAGGGGAGTATCAACTTTACTAGTCTTATTTCCCATTTTGTCGACCAGTCACTGAAAGTCCAAAGTCCAAACCACAGAACGCAGGAAAAAGAGACAGAAAAGACAAAACAGAAAGGGCACAGGGGGCCAAGAACCAGGCAGGCAGTGTGACTTCTCCTTAGATCCCTGGACAGGAGTTCATGTGTCTATTAAAACACCTCACTGTCCCTAAATGGGATCCCAACAGAACCAGGACCAGATGTCATATAAGGAAAACTATGACTTACCCACAGAGGCCTCCTCACACAGGTGCTTACTGGTTTTCTTTTGATGTAGCCTTGGGCCAGCCAAACCGAAAGCGAGCCGCGGCTCTTGGAATGTCTCAAGGGGCACACCCCATGGGAAGTGACTCCAGTCCCTGGGGTTGGAAGAGAAGGGTCTGAGATCTGAATTTGGGTAAGGGGTCTTATATCACCCAAGCCTCCAAACGTTAATCCCACTGAATAAGCACAAAGACCATCTCAGCCTGTGCCCAGCCGCCTCTGTGGCGGCTGTCTTCCCCCTAAGACAGGCAGGGTTCGAGAGAACAGCCCCGAGCACCTCTCTCACAGGACGAGACCCCACGGACGGAGATTTTGCAAGCAGGCGGGTTTACAGAAAGAGAACGCGGCAGCTGTGGAACTCTCCTTGGACCATCGGGTACAAAACGCCTTGAGGCTATGGAGCCGGCGGGGGCAGGCGAGTGCCGAGAACCGGGAACTTAGTTTTGCCTAAGTTTCAACATGGCTGTTGCTCTTACATGGCGCTCCGGGGCTTTCTCCACCCAAATTCCCGGACCCAGGAAGCCGGACCCTCGGCCGCACACGCTGCAGGCCGGCTCCTGCCGCAGGGTGGCCATGCGGGTGGCAAGTCCCGATCACGGCGGCCACGTTCCGCCAGGTCCCAACACAGTACTCACCGTGCCGGCCCACGCGCGGGAAGTCCCAGCTGCCGCTGCCGCCGCCGCCGCGGGCACCGCCGCAGCCCCGAGTCTCTCCCGGAACCGGACCGTTCCGAGCCCGCCAACAAACTCCTTTCTCCCTATTCCCGCCCACGGTGGGCGGTCCCGAAGCGCAGGAGCCAATCAGAGGCCGCGGCTCTATGACGGATGGGACAACAAACCCGTAGTACAGCTGTGTGTGGAGAAAGGGGTGGTCGCCCCGAGCCGCCGTTACCCAGAGAGACGCCGGCAAGGCAGAGGAAAGAGGAAGCGACTCCCACCAGGTTCTTAAAGCGACAGGCCATTGTCTTTCTGCCCTGGTGGCCAGAATTGGATAGAGAAGATCAGTTAAGTGCCTGGCGGTGGTGGCACACTGATCTCTAAGTTCGAGGCCAGGCCCGGTCTATAGAGGGACTTCTGGGACATCTAGGGCTACACAAAGAAACCCTGTCTCAAAAAACTAAAGAAGAGACAGTGAAAAGGGGGGAAGGGGGAGTCAGGGAGGGAGGAAGAGAGAGAGACAGAGAGAGATCCCTTGTGCAGAAATCTGCTTAGCCTGGTAGCATAAACAGTATATAGCATACATACATGGGGCTGGAGGCAGTCCAATGTAGCTGCAGGTTTGACAATAACTCTGGCCCTCTAGATCTCTGAGGACTGCAGGCAAGTTGATCTGTTTTGCATGTCTGGTTCTTGCAGGCATTAGGAATATCACCAACCCTTTCCCAAAATGCTCAGTAAAGTATCTCTGTTTCTCCTGGATCTGGAGATATTTAAGAGGCGCCTTGGCCAGAGGTGACCAGTTGGCCTGATGTGCTGTTAAGGAACTTTCCAAAGGGAAAAGGCGACATCAAATAATAATTTCATCAAATGAATGACAGCCTGCAGTTATAGTTTTAGTGCCTTGCCAATTTCGTGAGGCTACAGCACTTAGGTAATTGTGGGCTGGATAAAGCTTCCCATGCAAAATTGATTCTTAGCAAGTTCATAGCCATTGCTATGGTTCCTTAAAGGCTCTCTGTGAACTTGTACATGCTAACTAACCATCTAGAATCTGGCCCACATTATCACTGTTCCCATCTTCAGCTCTGAGGCCTAAATTAGGTATGGCATACATGAATATTAAATATAGCAAACGAAAAGACATCAGGGCAAGAACATGTGTTGAATTATAGACTTTAGACATGAGCTGAAAGGAAAGGAGAGATAAGCCTGCTCTGCCATCTGCTTCAGTCCTAGCATGGACCCTGCAGCCTCCCACTGTCAGAGCCCCTACCTGCCAGGCCAGCCCAACACACATGGAGTCCTGAGGTGAAGGGGCCCATCACGGTTTCCTCAGAAATCTCGGTGTTATACATAAGTTGGCTTTGCAGTTTTGAAGTACTACCAGCAAATCTTGTAACATTCAGAACTCTCTTATACAGAATATGACAAGAAGGGTGAAATTAACTATGACATAAATAAGACAGAAGTTTGTTTCTGCAAGGACAGCTGGGAAATATGGACTATTATATATTTTCCCTCTTCAAACAAAGTCAGGATTCTGTCAACATGGAAGAGGGAGGGAATGGTGAGCTCCAGGCTAAGGATAGACCTTGACTCAAAGCAGATGGATAGAAGTGCAGGAGGTGGCCCTTGTGAGGTTATTATCTGGCTTCCAAAAGCATACACACACATACACTTTTGCACCAATGCACCTGTTAGTGTCCGCGAATCTGAAATAACCCAAGCAGGCACCAGAGTCCACACAAAGCAAGATTTGTATTGAACTGGGCAGCAGGAAAACAAAAAGCAAAAGAACTGACCGGTCAGGAACAATAGCACAGACTCATAGCTCACTGTATCACCGAATGTTCATTGCAGCCAGTATTTCAGCACAAAAACCCACAAACATCAGTGCCAAGTTACAGTTACATTTTTCCACCAATCAGGATTCAAAGATTGGGGGCTTTCCCTATGTCTTTCCATCATCAGCTGACCCAGAGCGGAAGCTGTTTAGTCCGACCAATCAGATTCATTTGTTCTTTTTGTTGTTAGGAACAACCTAATGTTTTAGAAAATCAAAGATGCATGACAGACTATTTCTTTTGTTTAAGGAGAAGGTTGATCAGCTTTTGGAAAGTCCCCAGCTCCTCCAGGACCTGGGAACTTGACTTTGTTCCACTCTGCAGTTAAAATAGAGTCTGAAGTCAAAATTGGAGTACTTAGAACAAGGTGCTTTTTGCCTGTTCCCACACACATAAACAGGTACACACATAAAAAATGAATAAAGGATGATGTGTCGACCTCAATACACAGTTTCCTCCAAGAATTCATGAAACATTGACCAAGCTGGCTTATGTCTGGAGCCTGAAAACAAACAATACTAAATTTAAAAAAGAATTTAAATTATATAATGTGTTCTTTGACTATAATGGAATCAAACTTAAAACTAGCAACAGAAAGATAATGAGAAAATTTCTAAACACGTAGAAATTTAATAATATACTTCTTTTTTGAAACAGCATCTCTGTTATGTAGCTCTGACTATCCTGGAACTCCCTATGCAGACCAGGCTGGCTTTCAACTCACAGAGATCTGTGTGCCTTTGCCTCCTGAGTGCTGGAATTAAAGGCATATAACACCACACCTGGCTTAAATAATATGCTATTTAATTGCCACAGACAAAAAGAAAATAAATCTTAAAATGAATGACCTTAAATATGCACAAGCTGGACATGGTGGCACATGCCTATAATCCCAGCAATCAAGCATCAGAGGCAAGAAGATCAGGAGTTCAATGCCAATGTCCACTCATAACAAGTGTGAGGCCACTCTGGGCTATGAGATTTTATTTCAGAACACACACACATACACACAATCTCAAGATGTCATTCAAGCTAATGTAATATTAAATGTCACATAATGGGCACATTATTATTATTATTATTATAATTATTAATTGTGTGTGTGTACATATGTGCCACCTCACACTCGTGGAGGTCAGAAGACAACCAGAGGAAGTCAGTTCTCTCTTTTTCCCATGTAGGACTGCAGAGTCAAATACTCAGGTCATCAGGCCTGGGGGCAAGAAATCTCCTCTTTGTATTTTTTCAGGAAAAATTTGTAATCCCCAACAGGGTAAAATTTCTTGTACTACATTAACCATTCCTTCTAAAGTATCTGTATCAGAAGCTGCCAATAAAATGTCATCCATATGCTGGTAAATAATGGATTGAGGAATTGTTTACAAACCATTTCCAGTGGTTGATGTACAAAATATTGGCATAAAGTTGGACTGTTTAACATTCCTTGAGGAAGGATTTTCATTGATAT
Source organism: Peromyscus eremicus (assembly GCF_949786415.1). Lineage (NCBI taxonomy): Eukaryota > Metazoa > Chordata > Mammalia > Rodentia > Cricetidae > Peromyscus > Peromyscus eremicus. Next base: position 122,400,501 of record NC_081416.1, on the reverse strand, counting down.
CTCTTTGCAGGCTGGGCATTACTATAAGTAGTCGATGTAAAAGCAAATTTTCTCTATCTTGTCCTTGTAAAGGGATAGTGAAGAAACAATTCTGCAAATCAGTAACAAAGTAGGCCAATCTTTAGGTAATAAAGAAAGTAAAGGAATTCTGGACTGTTAGATTCCATGGCTTGAATTATCTTATTTCTAACTCTCAAATCAGTTAACAATCTCCATTTTCCAGACTTCTCTTTTATTACAAATACAGGAGAATTTCAGGGACTAGTAGATCCCTCAATGTGCTTACATCTAACTGTTCTTTTACTGGTTGTTCGAGCATCTGTCTTCTGAGTGCTGGGATGAAGGGCGTGCACTACCACTGCCCAGATGAAATAGCATTTCTTTCTATTTTTTTGTGAAGGAACATTTTCCTCTGATGACTAATAATTTTTAGCCAGAATATCTTTTTTTTTTTTAACTTTCCTGTTTTACATCAGATCGAGCTTTGAGCAATTTTTCACTATGCAATGGCTCTAGAGCATTTGAAATTAAATTACATAAAGACCATATTTTTAATGGTAAGGGCTCTCTTCTCTGATGAGCTCTCCTCCAAGCTCTTAACACTTGTTTTTACACCTTCAGTTTTAATTGAACATGAGTTGTCTGAAACCAATGACAATGTCATTTAACTGATACCAAAAGCTCTGTAAGCTATTTTTCCTTCATTTTTACTCTATTTTTTTTTAAAAAACAAGCATTGTAATAACTGCACATATCATTGCTCCTGAGATGGGAAGTTTCCCATGACCCTGCTAACCTGGAGTCCTTCTACCCTGAGAGAGCACTTTTTCAAAAATAAGATTTAAGCCGGGCGGTGGTGGCGCACGCCTTTAATCCCAGCACTCGGGAGGCAGAGCCAGGTGGATCTCTGTGAGTTCGAGGCCAGCCTGGGCTACCAAGTGAGTTCCAGGAAAGGCGCAAAGCTACACAGAGAAACCCTGTCTCGAAAAACCAAAAAAAAAAAAAAAAAAAAACCAAAAAAAAAAAACCAAAAACAAAAAACAAAAATAAGATTTATTCTACGTGCTTTTCACATCATGTATCTTGATCCCATTCGTTCCTGTCCCTTCCCATCTACCCTCCAGTCCTGCACACACACACACACACACACACACACACACACACACACACACACACATAGGAACAAAACAAATTTCAAGAGAAAAAGTGAAGAAAATAAAAATGAGAAAAAAAATTTAAAAAGAAAAAAACAGGGAAGGACTTAAAAATCTGGTCATGGAAGCTGCAGTGTGACCCAGGTCTTGCTGTAGACTCCTTTGGTATACACACAACATACTTGCAAGTGTTCAATGCTAGAAGTCCTTGGTCTGTTTTGAGGCTTCTGGTTTCCACTGCACATTCCATGCTGGGCCCCCACTAGGACTCTTCCTGGACTTCCTGCTGGCGACCTATGTTGTGGAGATCCTGCAGTTTTGGGTCTGCCAGTCAGGTCCCGTCACATGCTCCAGCAGATCATAGATGGGGTGGATGTTGAGGCAGGCCAAGTCATAACCCTGGGTCTAGGCCTGGGCAGCTGTAGGGTTGGTCCACAGATGGGAAATGGCGGCAGCTGTCTCATGTTCATGAATTTGGGGATGGCTCAGCCACACCTCCCCAGCAGGGTTAGATCTGATGTGCTGCTCTGGTGAGGTGCAGGGCCCCACCTCCAGTTTTTTTACCTCCAGTTTTTAATAATGTCCAGATCACTTTTTTCTTCAAGCCTCATGGTGGGCACCAAGTGCTGTTTGTTTCTCGTGGGCCTGTGGAAGAAACAGGGTCACTCTAGGATGAATTTTTAGCCTTTGTAGCTTCTGGTGAACTGACTGATTGTAGCTTTGCAAAAGGCTTTTTTATTGTTACACAATTTACACCCTAGCAAGTCATCTTCCACATGCCAAAACCTCTTATCTCCCCAGAGAGACAAATGCCAAGGTAATTCCCAGTCACATGAGATCTAGGTTTTCTGAGTCCTCCCACAACCAAGTTTTGCATAGGCTTCGAACCCTTTAGAAAACACTCAGGTAAGATTTCCATGCTTCCAACAAAAGGTAGCAGACACAAAAGGTAACACTTCACAAAGGGCATATGAAAGGCCAAGGTGCTGAGGCTTCAGAATCAAGCCAGCTGCAAGGCTCACCAGGATATCCTGCATGAAAAAAAGCAGCGTAAACCAAATTCGAGGAAACGGAAAAGAACAATGAAGAGCAGGAACCAGTGAAATGGAAAATATGAGAAAAAAAATCAATAGAACAAAAAATTCTGGTTGTTGAAAAGATTACTAAAAGTGATAAACATCTAGTGAGACCAACAAAAGCAAAAAGACAGAGCTCACACTTACTAAGAACATTTAGGAGCCGTCCCCACACACCCTTGGCTCTCTCATTATGAATTTAGTGGAGGTGAGCTAGCAGCAGCTTGAGAGGGACAAACATGACAACTTTTTTAAGAAAGGTCCAATTCCTCCAAAACCAAAAATTGGCAAAGGAGTCTATCTAGTCCTGTAACCACTAAAGAATCAGAATTAGTGAAATAACAGATTTCCAAAAAGTAACTGTCCAGGTCCTAAGAGTCTCACTGGGGAATCTGTGAGATGTTTAAAGAAGAAACCAAGGAGACATGTCTTCCAAGAACCAGGATGGAGTTTATTAGTCAAGTTCTCTTCAAAATAGAAGCAATACAACATCTGTCTATCTGTCTCTATCTCCATATATGCATATTCATATATAGCATTTTGTCACATAAAAAAGTGGTGATAGTTATTTGCTGCAGGCTGCAGGAATATATCATAAGAACTCAGCTGGTTATGGCAAAGTCACTACCTGGAGGGATCAGGGAATTCCTCCAGAGGAAGCCAAATCCCAAGGAGTTTTTGGTGTTACTTGGCTTGTTATATATCAGCTGTATTCTGTTATGAAAATCATGTGTGCCTTCATAGTTTTCCCAATTGACTTTTCCCTTAGAAGGACTAACAGTGTGGACTGATCACCCTCTGGACTTACACATTCCAAGTATTTGGAGAACAGCCTCAGGAAAGGCTTTCTCTGGAATCAGATATCTCCCTTAGCCACTTTCAAGGACTACAGGAAACACCACCCAGGTGGGCGCCCAACTTCCCAGGACTAACAGAGATAACAGCCCACCTGCAAGTCTCCTGACTTAAATTCCACAAGGAGACACCGCCCAGGTGGGCCCCAACTTCGGAGGACTAACAATGATAACAGCCCACAAGCAAGTCTCCTGACTTAAATTCCACAAGGAGACACCGCCTAGGAGACCCCCTAGTCTCTGATAGTTATTTTGTTTGTTTTTGGGTTTTTTTGGTGTTTTGTTTTGTTTTGTTTTCCACAGAGTCTCTCTACGTAACTCTGTCCTGGAACTCCATTTAGACTAATCTGTCCTTGAACTCAGAAAGATCCTCTTGCCTATGAATGCTTCCATTAAAGGTATGGGCCACCATGTCAGGCCAACCTGATATATAATTTTAAAAGATTTGTTTGGTTGGTTGACACCATAGCAGGGTGGACAATCCTATAATAGTCATCTGTATGCTAAAGGCCCAAAGAACTCACTGAGTTGCTGAGGCCAAGAATCTGGTACCATCAGGACAAGAGGGAGCAGAATTCAGCCCCATTCAAAGACTGAAGGCCTGAAAGCTCCCTCCATAGCCTTTGGTGGGAATCTGCAGGAAAGGCCAGGGACCTGGTGACTGGTGCCCTCAAGTCAAGGTAGGACCAACAGGCACATTGGATCAGGAAGTATGGACTCCACATGTGCTGTCTGCTCTTCCAGAGGGCCTGAGTTCAATTCCCAGCAACCACATGGTGGTTCACAACCATCCGTACCGAAATATGGTGTCCTCTTCTGGTGTGCAGGCAAACATGTAGGCAGAATACTATACACACAATAAATCAATAAGAAAGAAAGAAAATATTACAGTCTTTGTTGTCTGTAATTAAACCAATGTGTTTCTATAAGAAGAGAAAATGTTGTATGCACAGTAGCAAACACTGCAGTTCATAACATATAATAGTCTCAGAACTGAGCTGAGGTGTTTTAGGCAGCATTTAACAGCATTACAGAGTAGAACGGTGCCTGCAATATGAAGCGCACGTGTGTGTGTGTGTGTGTGTGTGTGTGTGTGTGTGTGTGTGTGTGTGTGTTCAGAAACAAGGCTCTAGTGAAGGGTGAACACTGCAAGGAATACATCTGATCCTGCCCGGTCCCGCGGGCCAGGTTATTTGATGAGACCCGAGGAGGCACCTCCTGAAAGATCAATGGGGGCGAGAGAGAAAGGAGACCAGGCGCGTAAAGGAAGACAAAGTCAGTCTGAGTTGCGTCGAGGTCTCCGTTTATTGACTGGGTGTTGAGGCTTATAAACAGGGCTTCAGGCAGGGAGGGGGAACAGGGGAAGCACGGAGAGAAGGATGGAAAATTCCTAAGGGAGGGTGAGGTCGCTTTGGTCCCAGGCCCCTGCAGCTGGCTGATTAGCAGGTACTCCAGGAAGTTGTACAGCCCGAGGTTAGGCCAGGAACTTCCTGCCTTTGTAAGGTTTGATAAAGTAAGGACACCACTGTCCGGAATCGGTCCCCAACAGTTCCCCCTCTTTTCTCAAAAATGGACCAAGTCCATGTGTCGGGGTGGCTAAGGTCCGAGAGAGTCCCAGTCTTAGGCTACACAGGGGGCTTCCCACGCTCGGCAGCATGCCGTGTTGAGCCGGTCTCGGGCGACCTCTGTATGCTGTTGTCTCCGGCGTGGGCCCTGTACTATTCCCGTCATTGAGTACCCTCTAGCAGGACCGTGGGGACGTTAGGGCCTTAGGACACTGAATCTGAGTCCTTGCTGGGGCTCCTGGCCGGCCTCCTCAGAATCTACTCTGTGATAATGAATCGAGACGTGTTGTGGTAAGGCCGAATCAATCTGATTATTGATAAATCGAGTCAACCGCTGAAAGGCCTAGGGACCAAAGATCAAACCACCCGTGCTGATTTTTAAACTCCCTTTTTCTTTGAACCAGCCTTTCCCTTAATTTTTCCATCGATTTCCTGACAATTACAGTATGGTCGGCATAAAAGCAGCATTCTCCCTTCAAGGCTGCACATAATCCCCCCTCCTTTAAAAAATAGTAAATCCAGACCTCTTTTGTTTTGTAACACAACCTCAGAGAGCGAGGTTAAAGATTTCTCCAGAGCAGAAATGGATCTTTCTATGGCCTCTAGGTCAGTAGTCATAGCCATTTGTGACTGCATAAGGTGGTTGCTCTGCACGAGAGCAGTAGTTCCTGTACCAATTCCTGCAGTGATGCCCCAATACCTAACAAGAGGGCAATAGTTATAGACACAGGTTCTCCAGTGTATCTGCCTCTCTGCTCAAAGAATTCCATATCGGAGACTAATTGGACCACAACATAAGAGTTTTCCCATTATCAATGGCAAAGCGAGCTTCCCCTTATTTAGTTTTTGCCATCTGCAAGTGTGTCATGGGTTCCGAGGTGGATATTGGAATTCTAGCATCCTCAGTTTAGTGGTACCCAGACATGAATCATCATTTAGTTAAGACATCAGTGATATAAGAGCCAACAGTAAGTAATTAGCAGAAGCACAAGGCCAAAAGCCTTATGATGGCTGACAGAGTTCCTTATCCTCAAGGAACTTGGAACTTTATCTCAGGTTCCCTATGACAAGAAATTCCCTTTTGATCTAACATTCTGGGGTGGGGGGGGAAACAGGGGCAATGTTTTCTCTCTTCTGTAATTACTTCCTGCTGACATTGGGACGTTGTCGTCAAGGCCCTGGAAAGCCAGAATGTTAGTCAAAGACAAGAGGGAATGTTTTATTGACCAGCTGAAGAGATGGTATGCATATCGGCTGAATTGGTCCATATCAGCTTTCAGCAAGTTCAGGGCTCACAGTCATTTGCAGTAGGTTGTCACCAGCAAATGATGCTTGGATGTATCTGTCAGCCAAGTGGAAACCTGTTGAGACAGATATAAACTAGGAACAGGAGTTAAAACTTATGAACTTATTTGGAACTTTTAGACCCATAGTCTTAGTAATTTGTAGTATTATCAATTTGCCCTGAAATCCATAGTGTCTTTTCTATCTAGAGAACCAAATATAGATTGGACTGAAATTTCCTTGGCCCAATGAAAAGCATCTGTAAGTCTATATTTACAACCTGTTTATCTTTTTTAAAGAGACTTATTAGCTTTAATTAATTAATCCATTGATCAATCAATTACTAAGCTGAGAAAGCTATAGCTAGTCCAGTCATAAATGTCATCAAAGATCTGAGAAGGATAAACTTTACCTGAGTGCAGACTTTTAAGTCTATTTACAAAACAACATAGACTATTCATTACCCAGACTGTCATCATCCCAGGCTCCTATAGTCTTCATAGTGTTGGCAGGACAGCTGTCAGGACAGCATTGTCCACAATTCAGGTGGCATCTTCTTGTCGTTGTTTCATATCTTCTTTGGAGACCTTGGGAGTCATTGCTAGGAGCTGGGGAGCTCGGAGTCTCTGTTTGCTATAGTAAGCTTTTTATCAAATAATGTAAATGCCATATTTATCAGATCCTTGACAGGTTTGAGGACTATTATCTATTAAATGTATCTGAGCCAAACAAATCTAGGCCTAATCTTGAAAATATCTCTAAGTTTGGTAACAATAACCAGGCCAATTTGTTCTCCTATAGATATATTAGTCAAATATACCTCTTAGTTTTTTTTTTTTTGAAAATAGAACAGTTTATGCTTTAAACTAGTATCTGAATAGCCAGATGACTAGTATTAACTTGCATTTCTTAACACAAAGGACATGCAAACTCAGACATTCAAAACCAAACATACATGTGGCCACATTTTTCATTCATACCTGTAGAGTAGACAGACATTTTTACAACTATGACCCTTTGGAGTCTCAATGTAACAGCAGAATAGCAAGACAAAGAAATATGAAACATGTTTCTTTTTTTTATATATATACATATCTCAAGTCATTTTTTATAAAAACATTATTTTTTATCTTAACCAACAATAATTTGAAACCAATTCTCTTAAATGATGGCAAGTATTTGTAACCCACTGAACTCAAATGACCAAAACCCATGTAAATTTTTGTTTTTCCTGTGGAAACAAAAGCATAATTTTCCCAGTATCTTGAACTGGTAATTTAACATTTCTTTTTAAGCAATATCAGGACAGAGAAGGGCTAACAAGAGAAGCTGCTGGCCGGCAGAAGAGACCTTGAAGTTATCACAGTAAAGGAAGGGAGGGTCAGATTCTTGTCAATTACAGGCAGTCCCCATTGCCCTGTCCAAAGCTCCCATCTTTGCCTGCCTGTATGGAGAGCACGTACCCCACCCTCCTGAGAGCAGCCAGCTGGCTGCAGTCCTGATAGCAAGAGAGTTAGGGAGGGAAGGAGGTGGCCTTTGTTATGCCTCTCTTTCCTCCTCTTCCTCTAGAAAAATAAGGGAGGTTAGTAGACAGAAACAAATAACATTTACACAGACAATTCAAGAACTGGAACATCAGCACTGAGATGACAGCCTCATTCACAGCCAGCAAGCCCCTCCTGCAGTATGCAAGCCCCATCTGGCAGGAGCTACCTGTTTATCTCAGTTCAATCAGGGAGTGGGGATGGGGAACTCAGTTCCCTCTATTGTGGCTCACACATCCTTCCAGTGGGCTAGGCAAAGGTCTAATGGAGAAGAAGGGAACTGTCCCATAGCGTCCGTCACAGTCAAGTCAACAAAGAGAACAATTAATACATTACACACAAGACCAAGGGCACACGAAAAAACTTTGCCCCAACAAAACAACCAATAAAGCTCCAAGAACAATGACAGCCTGATGTGCTCTGGGAGGTGAGGGGGTAACCCTCCAGGCTCAATCACATCAAAAACAATCCAGACTCGAGGATCTCTGTCCTTGATCAAACAGACATCAGGGGCTTCCACATCCCTGTCAGTCAGACATGCACCTTTTTTTTGTTGTTGTTGTTTTGTTTTGTTCATACACTTTATTATTCTGTGACAGTTCTCTCTCTACACAGCTTCTATTCTGCTGTCATGTCTAGCTCCTTTCTTGACTGATTTCTCTATATTTATCTACCTCTAGGTTCTATCTTAATTCCTTCATATAGTTCTGACCCTTCTAGGTTCTCATCTATCTAGTTCTTTCCCCTATCAGCTCCTCTCCCATCTCCTTCTCTCTCATCTGGCTCTTTCTCATCTTGTTCTTCCCCATCTGGCTCTTTTCTCATCTTCCATCTCGTTCCTCTAGTCCTGTCTTCTAGCCTTTCAATCTAGTTCTTCCCCATCTCAGTTTGTTCCTCTCAAGTTCTTACCCATCTAGTTCTTCCATTCTCTTTTTTCTTTTCCTTTCTGTGCCCTGGAAGTCCCGGTATATAAAAGGGAGGGTCCAAGCTAAACTGTGTAAAGCTATTACTTAACATCCACCTCTCCTAGGCGGTGTCTCCTTGTGGAATTTACCTTAAGTCAGGAGACTTGTATGTGGGTGGTTATCACTGTTAGTCCTCGGAAGTTGAGCGACCACCTGGGCGGTGTCTCCTTGTAGAATTTACCTTAAGTCAGGAGACTCGCCTGTGGGTGGTTATCACCGTTAGTCCTCGGAAGTTGGGTGACCACCTGGGTGGTGTTTTCTTGTGTCCTTGAAAATGGCTAGGGGAGATATCTGATTCCAGAGAAAGCCTTTCCTGGGGCTGTTCTCCAAATGCCTGGAATGTGTATGTCTAGAGAGTGATCAGTGCACATTGTTAGCCCTTCTTAGGGAAAAATCAATTGGGAAAACTATGAAGGCACACATGATTTTTATAACAGAATACAGCTGATATATAACAAGCCAAGTAACACCAAAAACTCCTTAGGATTTGGCTTCCTCTGGAGGAATTCCCTGATTCCTCCAGGTAGTGACTTTGCCATAACCAGCTGAGTTTTTATGATATATTCCTGTGGCCTGCAGCAGTTCCCCTTTTTTCATTTAGTTAAAAAATTTTTTTCTTGGAAGAGAAGGAGAGACAGTAAAGTAACAATGATCACAACAAAACATACAAAAAAACCCACAAAATGGCTCTGACAAATTCCCGGGACAAAATACAAGGTGGCACTTCCTCCCATTGTGGGGGAAGATACCCAAAGATGCTCCTAAACCAAATCGTCACCTCTGAGGTGGCCTTAGGGCTCTGGGACGTCTCCCTTCGCCGCCAGGTTCACTGTCCGGACACGTCTGCCCCAGTGAGAGCCTGCAAAGTACAAATCGATCGACCGGTACAAAACAAAAGTAACATGACAGAGACACAGACAGGACAGAGAGCGCTCTTACCAGTAGATGTCAATAAACCTCTGGACACTTGGGTGTCAGGCAGGGGGAGTTTGAGAGAAAATCCTCTGCAAGGGCTAGTAAATGTGAAACACGCCCATCTCCCTCTGCTTCCTTTAGAACATCTCTAATCACACCATAAAAACTAAAAAAGGCATCGGGGACATTTTCCCCATCTCTGAGTAATTTGTTAATATCTTTTCCAACCTTGTTCCAAGTCAGAGGGTGAATTCCTGGTCCATTAATCACTAACCAGGGACATTTCTCCTCCGCATATTAGAAGAATTTTATCAAATCCTTTTTCTTAACTCTTATTCCTCTCTCCCTAAGATTACCTTTTCATCTCCTTTAGAAAAACAGCCTCTTTAGATAAATTTTTGCCCATGATCGATGGGACGACATACTTACCTCAAGACTCTCCCGCGTTGCACGAGTGATGCGGTCCGGGCATCTCTACCCTAATCCTCTCCGGGGCCCCTTCCGTTGTCCGTCGTCCGGCAGGTCACCGTGCCTCGAGCCCCACGTTCGGGCGCCACTTGCCCGGTCCCGCGGGCCAGGTTATTTGATGAGACCCGAGGAGGTACCTCCTGAAAGATCAATGGGGGTGAGAGAGAAAGGAGACCAGGCGCGTAAAGGAAGACAGAGACATTCTGAGTTGCGTCGAGGTCTCCGTTTATTGACTGGGTGTTGAGGCTTATAAACAGGGCTTCAGGCAGGGAGGGGGAACAGGGGAAGCACGGAGAGAAGGATGGAAAATTCCTAAGGGAGGGTGAGGTCACTTTGGTCCCAGGCCCCTGCAGCTGGCTGATTAGCAGGTACTCCAGGAAGTTGTACAGCCCGAGGTTAGGCCAGGAACTTCCTGCCTTTGTAAGGTTTGATAAAGTAAGGACACCACTGTCCGGAATCGGTCCCCAACATGATCCAGTATACACTTGATTCCAAAGGAATTGTGTGGCCTGTACACACCCAGAAACTTCCACTGTTGCCAGACTTTCCACGGACCCCACTTTCAGGTTACAGAACTCACAGTTCAAGGAGCTCTCTTAAGCTCCTGAAGAAGAAGATCCTTACAGAACATGATAATGAACTTGGCACCAAAGGTTGGAACACCAGACGGGGGCAACTTTCATAGGGTTGTCCCTAAAACACTTCTCAGCTGAGAGGCAGAGAGCCAGGGCTCCGGAGGGAACAGTGAGGCACAGACCTTAAATAACTCCCGCCAGTGCCAGGAGAGCAGCTCCCGGATTCTTCAGACACGGCTTTCGTTTTTGGCTGCTGAAAATGTCAGCTCTCCTTTCTGTAATAAAGATGCAGGGTGTCCTCCATCACCCTCCAAGCCAGGATGGAGGAAAGAAAAAGACCCCAACTCTGTTTGCTGAGCGTCTCTGGCTCCACCTGAGGGTTTGGAGATCCCTCCTGTTCTTCTGCTGGATTCTGGTCTCTGTGTCGCTTGTATCACCTGCTCACCCCAGGAGGCCCTCAGAAGCAGGCTTGTGGCACCTTTCTTTGTTTGCTTTTTATTATTTTACTTCACGTATAGGGGTGTTTTGTCTGCATGTATATCTGTGTACCACACATATACCTGGTGCCTAAAGAGACCAAAAGAAGTGACGGGTGCTTGTGAGCCACCACATGGTTGCTGCAGTGGAACCCAAGTCCTCTGGAAGAGCAGCCAGTGCTCTTAACCATTGAGCCTTTCTCATTGTGAGCTTTGAAGCACAAAAACCATGTCCTGGGTGGACTTGCTTCAGTTAACAAAACAGTTAGCCAGAAGCAGAACTACAGAAGCCAAAAAGCAAGGTTAGTACATTTGAGACTTTCCCAGAACCAATGACTTTGATGGATCGGGTCTTTGTGTTTTCATTTTGACAGGTGGTGCTGTCTACGTGCTAAGTTTTATAGCCTGAATGGCCCTTCCATCATGGATTTTGTTGTGCTAAGTTCTGGGTGCCTACTTGCCCCAGCCAGCGGGGTCTTCAACAGGGACCTAAAGGGAGGGCTGGCGAATGAGAGGGACAAGAGACACAAAGAATGAGAGCAAGACAGGACATCTGAGCAAGCTCCAAAATTGTATTTTTCTCTCAAGGCATATATAGGTAGGCAAAGAGGGTTGTGAGCAGGAAGGGATTTAATTATGGGGGTTGCGAGCAGGAAGGGACTTAGTAATGGGGGTTGCAAGCAGGAAGGGACTTAATTATGGGCTGTTCAGCCAGCAGGAAATGTAGCTCTGAGGGTTATCTATCTACTCTTGTCTAACTGCCTAATTGCTTAACTGCAGTTCATTCACCTGGTTTCTGAGAAGAGGTTCTGGTATCTGTGAGAAGAGGTTCTGGTGCTATGGAGACTTAAGCAAGGCCTAGATCTAAGAAAAGAGGAGAGAAGCCCAAATATGGCAGCATGTGTGTGTCAAGGGTCACTTAGGCTTATGGCTCCCGTCACCTACTAAGGACTGGGGCCCTGTAACATTCTGCAATGGTCTTAGAGAGTGAATCAAACTGTGAACTTACCCTGCTCTAAAGAGGTCTAGTCAGTCCTGAGGGCCATTACATTTACTGAACTGATTTACAATTGGCCATATAGTTTAAGATGCTGGCGCCCGACAGCAGTTCAATTAGAATTGAATTGAAGGCTCAGCCAGCGCTGACAGCAGAGGAGTTATCCAGGGGACCAAGACAACACAGACTGGTACCAATTATTTAATTAACATCTGCCTCTCTCTCTCTCTCTCTCTCTCTCTCTCTCTCTCTCTCTCTCTCTCTTGAGATTTTTCCCCCCATGGCAAGATAAGAATTTTTTTTTAAGTTACTCCTGATCAATAAACTAACATAGAAACAACAGCTTGGATGCCGCCGCTGATCCACTGTCTGGGGACCATGTAAGACGTCACTGGATGCCCCCTATTTTGGCATGAAAGGACCAAGCAGATGCCATGACAGGCTGCTCAGTCTTCTCTCAGAGATCAGGCCTCAATTTCAGTTTCCTGAGACTTGAGCAAGCAGTTCCTGGGAGGGCCATGAACAAAAGACATAGTCCTTGCAGTAGCTCCCTTTCTGCATGTACTCTGATTGCTCAGGGTTCAGCCAGTTGTTTACTGTCTGGGACCCCTCACCAACTTAGAGCTATGTGCATGAGTCAAGGACAGAACCTGGGCCACAGAGTCAGTATGTGCTAGGCCAGCCAGCCCCCATGGCAGCTCAAGGACAGAGCCTGGGTCTTGTCCAGGCCTGCCCCAAAATGGATAACTGTAACCCCCAACTAACCCTAGCTAATTAAAAGTTACTAACATGATTGCCACTCAATAAACCAATCCTGAGTCTGTTCCTATGAAGTCTAAAGACCCCAAGACCTCTTGCTTTAAAAACCCTGCCTCATTGCTACTTGGGGTCTCTCCTGCTCTGCTGCTGTGTCAGAGGGATGGAGAGTTAAGAGTTAACTCGTAACAATACAAAGACTCTTTGCTTTTGTATCAGATTTAGTCTCTTGGTGGCCTTTGGGTACAACAGGCAGAGGAATGTGTGGTGGCCACGTCTTTGATGTGTGTATGAGAGAGAGAGAGAGAGAGAGTGTGTGTGTGTGTGTGTGTGTGTGTGTGTGTGTGTGTGTGTGTGTGTGATATGTTTCTATGTGTTTCTGTCATTTCTATTTTCCTGTATTGGTCAGTGGCTTTCACTGGTGTTAAAACCCCACGGCTTAAGAATGATGTCCCTTGCATGGATCACCCTGGGAAGGGGAAATAGATGAGATCTCCTGGGCAAACTGGGGCCGGGAGTGGGGCGTTGGAGGGGGAGTAGAGGGTCTGAGATGGGGGATGGGAACACGAGGGATCTGGATGGCCTAGTTGGGGGAGGGACAGAGTGGGAGAGCAATGAAGAGGTATCTTGATAGAGGGGCCCGTTATGGGGTTAGAGAGAAACCTGGTGCCAGGGAAACTCCCAAGAATCCACAAGGATGACCCCAGCTAAGACTCCTAGCAATAGTGGAGAGGGTGCCTGAACTGGCCTTCTCCTGTAATCAGATCAGTGACTACCCTAATTGTCATCATAGAACCTTCATCCAGTGACTGATGGAAGCAGATGCAGAGATCCACTGCTAAGCACTGGGTTGTGCTCTGGGAGTCTAGCTGAAGAGAGGGAGGAGGGATTATATGAGCAAGAGGCGGTGTGTGTGTGTGTGTGTGTGTGTGTGTGTGTGTGTGTGTGTGTGTGAAGATCACGACGGGGAAACCCACAGAGATAGCTGGCCCGAGCTCAGGGGAGCTCACAAACTCTAGATCGACAGCTAGAGAGCCTGCACGGGACCCACCTAGGCCCTCTGCACACGGGTGATGATAGTCCTGTAGCTTGGTCTGTTTGTGGCTCCTAGCAGTGGGACCAAGATCTGTCCCTGGCTCATGAGCTGGCATTTTGGAACCTGTTCCTTATGGTGGGATGCCTCGCTCAGCCTTGATGAAGAAGGGAGGAGCTTGATATGCCACGTGTTGTTGACTCCCATGGGAGGCCTGCCCCTTTCTGAGGAGTGGATATGGGGTGGGGGGCAGGTAGAAAGGAAGTAGGGGGAGGGAATGGAATGAGAGGAGGGACAGGGAAACTGTGATTGGTATGTAAAATAAATTAAAAATTTTAATTAAAAAAAAAAAAAGAACTCTGTCTCCTGTTGGGAACCCAAATCCTTTTGTCTCTTCCAGAAGAACCATGCCCACCCACCCACAACAAAACAAACAAACATGTTGGGGACCGATTCCGGACAGCAGTGTTCTTACTTTATCAAACCTTACAAAGGCAGGAAGTTCCTGGCCTAACCTTGGGCTGTACAACTTCCTGGAGTACCTGCTAATCAGCCAGCTGCAGGGGCCTGGGACCAAAGCGACCTCACCCTCCCTTAGGAATTTTCCATCCTTCTCTCCGTGCTTCCCCTGTTCCCCCTCCCTGCCTGAAGCCCTGTTTATAAGCCTCAACACCCAGTCAATAAACGGAGACCTCGACGCAACTCAGACTGACTTTGTCTTCCTTTACGCGCCTGGTCTCCTTTCTCTCTCACCCCCATTGATCTTTCAGGAGGTGCCTCCTCGGGTCTCATCAAATAACCTGGCCCGCGGGACCGGGCAAGTGGCGCCCGAACGTGGGGCTCGAGGCACGGTGACCTGCTGGACGACGGACAACGGAAGGGGCCCCGGAGAGGATTAGGGTAGAGATGCCCGGACCGCATCACTCGTGCAACGCGGGAGAGTCTTGAGGTAAGTATGTCGTCCCATCGATCATGGGCAAAAATTTATCTAAAGAGGCTGTTTTTCTAAAGGAGATGAAAAGGTAATCTTAGGGAGAGAGGAATAAGAGTTAAGAAAAAGGATTTGATAAAATTCTTCTAATATGCGGAGGAGAAATGTCCCTGGTTAGTGATTAATGGACCAGGAATTCACCCTCTGACTTGGAACAAGGTTGGAAAAGATATTAACAAATTACTCAGAGATGGGGAAAATGTCCCCGATGCCTTTTTTAGTTTTTATGGTGTGATTAGAGATGTTCTAAAGGAAGCAGAGGGAGATGGGCGTGTTTCACATTTACTAGCCCTTGCAGAGGATTTTCTCTCAAACTCCCCCTGCCTGACACCCAAGTGTCCAGAGGTTTATTGACATCTACTGGTAAGAGCGCTCTCTGTCCTGTCTGTGTCTCTGTCATGTTACTTTTGTTTTGTACCGGTCGATCGATTTGTGCTTTGCAGGCTCTCACTGGGGCAGACGTGTCCGGACAGTGAACCTGGCGGCGAAGGGAGACGTCCCAGAGCCCTAAAGCCACCTCAGAGGTGACCATTTGGTTTAGGAGCATCTTTGAGTATCTTCCCCCACGGTGGGAGGAAGTGCCACTTTGTATTTTGTCCCGGGAATTTGTCAGAGCCATTTTGTGCGTTTTTTTGTATGTTTTGTTGTGATCATTGTTACTTTACTGTCTCCTTCTCTTCCAAGAAAAAAATTTTTTAACTAAATGAAAAAAGGGGAACTGCTGCAGGCCACAGGAATATATCATAAAAATTCAGCTGGTTATGGCAAAGTCACTACCTGGAGGAATCAGGGAATTCCTCCAGAGGAAGCCAAATCCTAAGGAGTTTTTGGTGTTACTTGGCTTGTTATATATCAGCTGTATTCTGTTATAAAAATCATGTGTGCCTTCATAGTTTTCCCAATTGATTTTTCCCTAAGAAGGGCTAACAATGTGCACTGATCACTCTCTAGACATACACATTCCAGGCATTTGGAGAACAGCCCCAGGAAAGGCTTTCTCTGGAATCAGATATCTCCCCTAGCCATTTTCAAGGACACAAGGAGACACCACCCAGGTGGTCACCCAACTTCCGAGGATTAACAGTGATAACCACCCACAGGCGAGTCTCCTAACTTAAGGTAAATTCCACAAGGAGACACCGCCCAGGTGGTCACCCAATTTCCGAGGACTAACAGTGATAAGAGCCCACATACAAGTCTCCTGACTTAAGGTAAATTCCACAAGGAGACACCGCCTAGGAGAGGTGGATGTTAAGTAATAGCTTTACACAGTTTAGCTCGGACCCTCCCTTTTATATACCGGGACTTCCAGGGCACAGAAAGAAAAAAAAAAAGAGAATGGAAGAACTAGATGGGTAAGAACTTGAGAGGAAAAACTGAGATGGGGAAGAACTAGATTGAAGGGCTAGAAGAGAGGACTAGAGAAACGAGATGGAAGATGAGGAAGAGCCAGATGGGGAAGAACAAGATGAGAAAGAGCCAGATGAGAGAGAAGGAGATGGGAGAGGAGCTGATAGGGGAAAGAACTAGATAGATGAGAACCTAAAAGAGTCAGAACTATGAAGGAATTAAGATAGAACCTAGAGGGGATAGTAGATAAATATAGAGAAATCAGTCAAGAAAGGAGCTAGACATGAGAGCAAAATAGAAGCTGTGTAGAGAGAAAACTGTCACAGAATAATAAAATGTATGAACAAAACAAAACAACAACAACAAAAAAAGGTGCATGTCTGACTGACAGGGATGTGGAAGCCCCTGATGTCTGTTTGATCAAGGACAGAGATCCTCGAGTCTGGATTGTTTTTTATGTGATTGAGCCTGGAGGGTTACCCCCCCCCCCCCCAGAGCACGTCAGGCTGTCATTGTTCTTGGAGCTTTGTTGGTTGTTTTGTTGGGGCAAAGTTTTTTTGTGTGCCCTTGGTCTTGTGTGTAATGTATTAATTGCTCTCATTGTTGACTTGATTGTGATGGACGCTATGGGACAGTTCCCTTCTTCTCTACTAGACCTTTGCCTAGCCCACTGGAAGGATGTGTGAGCCACAATAGAGGGAACTGAGTTCCCCACCCCCACTCCCTGATTGAACTGAGATAAACAGGTAGCTCCTGCCAGGTGGGGCTTGCATACTGCAGGAGGGCTTGCTGGCTGTGAATGAGGCCGTCATCTCAGTGCTGATGTTCCGGTTCTTGGATTGTCTGTGTAAATGTTATTTGTTACTGTCTACTAACCTCCCTTATTTTCCTAGAGGAAGAGGAGGAGAGAGAGGCATAGCAAAGGCCACCTCCATCCCTCCCTAGCTCTCTTGCTATCAGGACTACAGCCAGCTGGCTGCTCTCATGAGGGTGGGGGTGCGTGCTCTCGGTACAGGCGGGCAAAGACAGGAGCTCTGGACAGGACAATGGGGACTGCCTGCAATTGACAAAAACTGTGTGAACACTAAAGAGAGAATCTGACCCTCCCTTCCTTTACTGTGATAACTTCAAGGTCTCTTCTGCCGGCCAGCAGCTTCTCTTGTTAACCCTTCTCTGTCCTGATATTGCTTAAAAAGAAATGTTAAATTACCAGTTCAAGATACTGGGAAAATTATGCTTTTGTTTCCACAGGAAAAATAAAAATTTACATGGGTTTTGGTCATTTGAGTTCAGTGGGTTACAAATACTTGCCATCATTTAAGAGAATTGGTTTCAAATTATTGTTGGTTAAGATAAAATATAATGTTTTTATAAAAAATGGCTTGAGATATATATATAAAAAAAAGAATGAAACATGTTTCAGATTTCTTTGTCTTGCTATTCTGCTGTTACATGGAGACTCCAAAGGGTCATAGTTGTAAAAATGTCTGTCTACTCTACAGGTATGAATGAAAAATGTGGCCACATGTATGTTTGGTTTTGAATGTCTGAGTTTGCATGTCCTTTGTGTTAAGAAATACAAGTTAATACTAGTCATCTGGCTATTCAGATACTAGTTTAAAACATAAACTGTTCTATGTAAATAAAAAACTGAGAGGTATATTTGACTTATATATTTATAGGAGAACAAATTGGTCTGGTTATTGTTACCAAACAGAGATATTTTCAAGATTAGGCCTAGATTTGTGTGGCTCAGATACATTTAATAGATAATGGTCCTCAAACCTGTCAAGGATCTGATAAATATGGCATTTACAGTATTTGATAAAAAGCTTAGTATAGCAAACAGAGACTCTGAGCTCCCCAGCTCCTAGCAATGACTCCCAAGGTCTCCAAAGAAGATATGAAACAACGACAAGAAGATGCCACCTGAATTGTGGACAATGCTGTCCTGACAGCTGTCCTGCCAACACTATGAAGACTATAGGAGCCTGGGATGATGACAGTCCGGGTAATGGATAGTCTATGTTGTTTTTTAAATAGACTTAAAAGTCTGCACTCAGGTAAAGTTTATCCTTCTCAGATCTTTGATGACATTGATTACTGGACTAGCTATAGCTTTCTCAGCTTAGTAATTGATTGATCAATGGATTAATTAATTAAAGCTAATAAGTCTCTTTAAAAAAGATAAACAGGTTCTAAATATAGACTTACAGATGCTTTTCATTGGGCCAAGGAAATTTCAGTCCAATCTATATTTGGTTCTCTAGATAGAAAAGACACTATAGATTTCAGGGCAAATTGATAATACTACAATTACTAAGACTATGGGTCTAAAAGTTCCAAAAATTCATAAGTTTTAACTCCTGTTCCTAGTTTATATCTGTCTCAACAGGTTTCCACTTGGCTGACAGATACATCCAAGCATCATTTGCTGGTGACAACCTACTGCAAATGACTATGAGCCCTGAACTTGCTGAAAGCTGATATGGACCAATTCAGCCGATATGCATACCATCTCTTCAGCTGGTCAATAAAACGTTCCCTCTTGTCTTTGACTAACATTCTGGCTTTCCAGGGCCTTGATAACAACGTCCCAATGTCAGCAGGAAGTAATTATAGAAGAGAGAAAACATCGACCCTGTTTCCCTCCCACCCTGGAATGTTAGATCAAAAGGGAATTTCTTGTCATAGGGAACCTGAGATAAAGTTCCAAGTTCCTTGAGAATAAGGAACTCTGTCAGCCATCACAAGGCTTTTGGCCCTGTGCTTCTGCTAATTACTGTTGGCTCTTATATCACTGATGTCTTAACTAAATGATGATTCATGTCTGGGTACCACTAAACTGAGGATGCTAGAATTCCAATATCCACCTCGGAACCCATGACACACTTGCAGATGGCAAAAACTGAATAAGGGGAAGCTCGCTTTGCCATTGATAATGGGAAAACTCTTATGTTGTGGTCCAATTAGTCTCCGATATGGAATTCTTTGAGCAGAGAGGCAGATACACTCGAGAACCTGTGTCTATGACTATTGCCCTCTTGTTAGGTATTGGGGAATCACTGCAGGAATTGGTACAGGAACTACTGCCCTCGTGCAGAGCAACCACCTTATGCAGTTACAAATGGCTATGACTACTGACCTAGAGGCCATAGAAAGATCCATTTCTGCTCTGGAGAAATCTTTAACCTCGCTCTCTGAGGTTGTGTTACAAAACATAAGAGGTCTGGATTTACTATTTTTAAAGGAGGGGGGATTATGTGCAGCCTTGAAGGAAGAATGTTGCTTTTATGCCGACCATACTGGTATTGTCAGGGAATCGATGGAAAAATTAAGGGAAAGGCTGGCTCAAAGAAAAAGGAAGTTTGAAAATCAGCACGGGTGGTTTGACCTTTGGTCCCTGGGCCTTTCAGCGGTTGACTCGATTTATCAATAATCAGATTGATTCGGCCTTACCACAACACGTCTCGATTCATTATCACAGAGTAGATTCTGAGGAGGCCGGCCAGGAGCCCCATCAAGGACTCAGATTCAGTGTCCTAAGGCCCTAACGTCCCCACGGTCCTGCTAGAGGGTACTCAATGACGGGAATAGTACAGGGCCCACGCCGGAGACAACAGCATACAGAGGTCGCCCGAGACCGGCTCAACACGGCATGCTGCCGAGCGTGGGAAGCCCCCTGTGTAGCCTAAGACAGGGACTCTCTCGGACCACCCCGATCATATGGACTTGATCCATTTTTGAGAAAAGAGGGGGAACTGTTGGGGACCGATTCCGGACAGCAGTGTTCTTACTTTATCAAACCTTACAAAGGCAGGAAGTTCCTGGCCTAACCTCGGGCTGTACAACTTCCTGGAGTACCTGCTAATCAGCCAGCTGCAGGGGCCTGGGACCAAAGCGACCTCACCCTCCCTTAGGAATTTTCCATCCTTCTCTCCGTGCTTCCCCTGTTCCCCCTCCCTGCCTGAAGCCCTGTTTATAAGCCTCAACACCCAGTCAATAAACGGAGACCTCGACGCAACTCAGACTGACTTTGTCTTCCTTTACGCGCCTGGTCTCCTTTCTCTCTCACCCCCATTGATCTTTCAGGAGGTGCCTCCTCGGGTCTCATCAAATAACCTGGCCCGCGGGACCGGGCACAAACAAACACCCCCCACCCTCTCACCCCCACCCCCCCACCCCCGACACCTTTCCCACTCCTGGAAGCTGGAGCACTGGCTTATTTTTTTACTTGACACCTGGACAGTCAGGGTTGGTCCCTGTGTGGAGGTGAGTAGGGCAGGGTGTGTGTGTGTGTGTGTGTGTGTGTGTGTGTGTGTGTGTGTGTGCCTTTCATTCAGGGCAGAGTGGGGAAAATAGATCCCCCATGTACTGGCTGGTTTTGTGTTAACTTGACACAAGCTAGAGTCATCAGAGAGGAAGGAGCCTCCATGGAGGAAATGCCCCCATGAGATCCAGCTGTAAAGCATTTTCTCAGTGATCAATTGGGGAGGGCCCAGTCCATGGTGGGTGGTGCCAGCCCTGGGCTGGTAGTCCTGGGTTCTATAAGAAAGTATGCTGAGCAAACCATGTAAGTTTGTAAGCAAACCAAAGCAAGCCAGTAAGCAGCACTCCTCCATGGCCTCTGCATCAGCTCCCTCCTCCAAGTTTCTGCCCTGCTTGAATTCTGTCCTGATTTCTTTTGGTGATGAACAGCGATGTGGAAGTGTAAGCAGAACAAACCCTTTCCTCCCCAACTTGCTTCTTGATCCTGGTGTTTCATGGAGGCAATAGAAATCCTAACTAAGACACCCCAGATGAGCATTCCCGGCCTTGCCTGCTCTAAGCAGCCCCAGGAAGTGGACAAGTTCCCCTGGGCTGAGCCCGAAGGAAAAGAGAAAGTTCCACTCCTTTCCCTTTCATGATTTATGTCTCCTTTCAAACCAGCAATCTGTATAATTGGAAACTCCAAACCCACCATTCTCTGGAAAAAAAGTAGAAAAACCACCCCTGGGCTGGTCAGGGGGATCACGGCCACACAATGCAGCCTGGACAGAACAGATTTCCCTTCTGCTCAACACTGAATGAAACTTTAACCAGCTTTCGCTAGGTCCTTTTGAAAATAATTGAAGATAGCTGTTAGAAAAAATTTTTCTTTGTCGGGGGCTGGAGAAATGGCTTAGAGGTTAAGAGCACTGATTGCGTTTCCAGAGGACCCAGGTTCAATTCCCAGCATTCACATGGTAGCTCACTACCATCCCTAACTCCAGCCCCAGAGGATTCAATACTCTCTGCTGGCCTTTGCAGACACAGGCATGCAAGTAGTACACAGATATACATGCAGGAGAACTAACCATAGACAGAAAATAAAATAAAAATTTAGAAAGAAAAAAGATTTCCTTTGTTACCCAGTCAGCCTCGGATATTAGGGAAAAAGTTATAAAAATCAAAGGTCTAAGTAGGTCCCACTTTCTGGAGGTAGCTCAAAGCTACCTTTTGCACAAACTGAAAACCACCATTGCCTTTTCTGACAGTGAGACACGGACTGACCCAGCAAAAGTCTGGTGTCTTACCCTCTGTCAGAAGAATATCTTCTAGTGGAAAGCGGCTCTCGGTCAAAAGATACAATTAGACTATTTCTCAGATGGACAACAAAGATTCCCAGGGGTATGGGAAGGAACTAACCCCCAAGCTGTGGCCCAAGTTCCTATACTTGTTCAACCACCCTCATCCAGATTAAACAATACCAATGACCTTGTTCCTATAGTTGATCAACTATCCTCATCCAAATTAAACAATACCCAATGCCATTGTTCCTATAGTTGTTCAACTACACTCATCCAGATTAAACAATACTCAATGCCATTGTTCCTACAGTTGATCAGCTACGCTCATCCAGATTAAACAATACTCAATGCCATTGTTCCTATAGTTGATCAACTATGCTCATCCAGATTAAACAATACCCTTGGGGACAGAAGGGGAAAGTGAAGTCCACATTGCCTGGCTAAGAGAGACAGGCATCCTGCTGTCTTGCCAGGGACACCCGAATATGCCTGTCCAGCCTGTTAAGAAACCTGGGACCTCTGGTTCTCATGAGTCTGATTCTTGTGGAGAAATAGGTGTACACTGATTTGGACCTGAAAGATGCATTCTTTCAGGTGGTAGCGCACACCTTTAATCCCAGCATTCGAGAGGCAGAGCCAGGCGGATCTCTGTGAGTTCAAGGCCAGCCTGGTCTACAGAGCAAGATCCAGGACAGGCACCAAAACTACACAGAGAAACCCTGTCTCAGAAAAACCAATTAAAAAAAAGAAGACGGGCAGAGGGGAGTCAACCCATCTTTGCTTTTAAATGGACAGACCCAGAGAGGTTATAACAGGCAATTTACATGGACCAGGTTGTCCCAAAGATTTAAAAATTCACCGACTCTGTGTGATGAGACACTAAGAGCTGACTTCTGACTCCTTGCCCTTCCATCAGAGGTCTCCCAGGAAAATAGATTACAAAAGGGCCATTGAAGGAACACTGCCAGAGTTACAGATCTTGGGCTACAGAACGTCAGCTAAGAAAGTCCAACTTGACCTAGGCACTCTATATATGTTACAGTTGTGTGGCTTGGTCCCCTTGTGGGACTCCTAACAGTGGGAATACAGGCTGTCTTTGACTCCTTTACAGGCCTTTGAGACCCTTTTCCTCATACTGGGTTGACTCGCCCCACCCCGCTGAAATACATGGAGAGGTGCTTAATCTTACTGCAACTTGATATGCCATGTTTTGTTGATACTCATGGGAGACCTGCCCTTTCGTAAACAGAAACAGAGGGGATGTGGAAGGGGGTGGGTAGGAACAGAGGTTGGGGTGGAAGGGGAGGGGCTGGGAGGAGAGGAGAGAGGGGAAACTGGCCGGGATGTAAAATAAATAAATAAATAAATAGATAGATGGATGGATGGATGGATAGATGGATGGATAGATAGATAGATAGATAGATAAATTTATTTATTTATTTATTTATTTATTTATTTATTTATTTATTTAGAAAGAAAGCCCAACTTTGTACATCAGAGTCTACCAGCTGAGGGGAGACAAAAGGAGCCTGTCTCAGAGTAGGGTTACCGCCATCCTTCGGATCCCAACTCCAAAGACTAAGAGACAGGTTAAAAGAGTTCCTTGGTGCAGCTGGATATTGCTGCCTCTGGATACCAGAGTTTGTGGAAATAGCAAGAACTCTATACATCAGCGCGAAGGCGGGCACTGAGCCCCTAACCTGGACTGAGACTAACAAAAGACATTTGAGGCTTTAAAGACAGCTCTGACTTTGGCTCCAGCCCCAGCACTTCCAGACGTCTCCAAACCTTTTCATCTGTTTGCCCATGAAACAAAAGATAAAAGGGTTTTTTTTTTAACCCAAGCTTTGGGGCCATGGAAGCCTCCATGGCATACCTGTCCAAATGATTGGGCCCTACAGCCACAGGATGGCCCACCTGTCTAAGAGCTGTGACGGCCACTGCTACTCTAATGACAAAACAAACAAACAAAATAAGTTAATTCTGGCTCAGGATCTTATATTCACAGTACCCCGTGATGAAGTTGAGGTCCTCCTCCGAGGACCACCAGAACACTGGCTAACGACTGTGTGACTCAGTACTAGGCCGTGTTCCTGGTCCACCCTCAAGTCCGGTTTGAGACACCCATGACCATCAGTCAGTCCTGCCACCCTCTTGCCTGACGTCGACCCTCAGGTGCTCATCCATGACTGTCACAAGATGAAAGATGAAACGAGGTACATGGGAGCTGGGAGCTGTAACAGTTACGTTAACTGAACCGATTTGGACCCAAGCCAGGTACCTCAGCCCAGAGGGCTGAACTGATTGATCTGACCCAGGCTCTCAAATGAGGAAAAGGAAAGTCCACCACAGTATACATGGACAGTCACAGTGCTTTTACCACCATGCATGTCCGCAGTATGATCGATCTATAGAGAAAGAGGGTTTCTCACCTCTGGGGGAAAGGACATTAAAAACAAAGAGAAAATCTTGGCCCCCTTAGAGGCTCTTTGGCTTCCCTCACAAATTATTGTCCTCCATGGCTGGGCCACTGACCTGGCTGCCTGACAAACCGCCCCTAAGACCAGTGGGGCCCATTGCTATTCTAATACCCTGACTGGGTGCTTCCTGAGACTCCATGGTAAAGAAGAAACAGACAGCATAAACCCACAGGTTAATGGAGAACACCAGACTGAAAGATCCTTCTCCCAGAAATAACTGGCAGGACTTTGTAACCAACCTTCACCAGGCTACTAATCTGTGGTTCACAAAACTTTCAGAGTTGCTCAGACCAAGGTATGTTATACCTGGACTGGACAAGACAGCCTAGAGGCCAACACCCCAGCAAACCCTTGGAAAACTGACTTCCCAGAGATCTGGCCTGCCAGGAATTGGCCAGGATTGCTGCCTATGCTTAGACACCCAGCCCTGTGCTACATAGGGCCAGAAACGAACCAGACTATCAGCCCATGGACAAAACTCACTGTGACTGGAGATAGCCCAAATCAGTGCTAGAGGGCATACAAGAGGTTAAAACTTGCTCACTCAAAACCTTTAACTTGGGCGCATCCCCTTATTCTGATGCCTGCTGCTCTGCCTTGTGGGTTAATTCATCTGGATAATGTTGTAGAATACTTGTTTAGCCAGGCAAAGATGGGTTACATTTGTTCATGCTGCATTTGCTAACTGTGTAAAGATGTGTTGCATTTGCCTTCATTAAATAAAATTAACCTGGCCTCAGAGAGGCGGGGTTAGCAGCTGGTTGACAGGAAGTAGCAGGGAGGAGCTTAGAGTGGGTGTTTTTTTAGTTGTGGTGGTGTGGAAGGGAATGTTTCCAGGACACCAGCAAACAGAGAAAGTTAGCCAGTTGCTACTCTAACTCTCTGAGCTCCCAGGTTTTCACCCTTTGAACCTCAAGTTTTATTAGAACAATGGAGATTTAGTTAGAACTACCTTTAGTGGTAGCAACAGAGCCATTGTCTGGGGGAACAGAATTCCCCCCAAGCTACAGCCTTAGCCTCAGCCGCTAGTAGTTTAAAGTACAGGCACAGTGACAAGGTAAAATGGCAGGATTAACAGCAAGGAGCCCCTGAGACTACTTCGTGGGTGTATACTTGTGAGACCAAAATGAGCCATCTTAGAAATAAGACCAAAATGCCTTCACCCAAAAACTAAGGCCTAAGGTTTCTCCTTCTAGGAATAGGCCAATAGTTACTGAAACAAGTCAGTTCAGATTCCAGAAACCAGGAAGTGTAAAAGTACAGAGTCACAAGGTAGTCACGAGGTAATGCCTGCCAGACTATGGAATGTCCTCTCCCTGGTTTCCAGGGTAACTGACCATAAAAATGCCCCCACCTGAGGGCAGCCAATGAGAAATGGTGGCGGGCAACCACTCCCTTAGAAGTAAGATCAAGCCATGATTTCTAGAAAGCCCCTAGAAGCGAGCCAATCAGAATTGTACCCGTACTAGCACCCCTAAAGGATGTAACCTTGTGATTTTTCCCTTTAAAAACTGAGCTTGCAGACAGGCGGGCACTTCATCCAGCCTCCACTATGTTGGATGTATTGGACATCCCTGCCGAAGTCCCTGCCTAGGCTTGTATTGCTTTTGGATATCCAGAATTAAACCTTGCTTTTGCATTCTGGCATGCTCGTCTTTGGTGGTCTCTCTGGGGGTCACGATCTGGGCACAACATACTAATGGTTTGTTTAAATGTAATGCTGTTCTGATGCTTTCCAAACTAAATAGACAGGTTGATCAGGATCTAGAGCAATTAAAATAATGGACTTCCTTGCAGAAATACTCCTTCAAAATTGGAGAGGCTAAGACTTACCTTTCATGAGATAAAACTATATCTGGCTTTTGGAAAAAACCTGTTGTTTCTATGCTAATTAATCAGGAGTGACTAAAAGTAATCTTGCCATGGTTTTAAAAAAACAACTAGGGTTGGGGATTTAGCTCAGTGGTAGAGCACTTGCCTAGTAAGCGCAAGGACCTGGGTTTGATCCTCAGCTCAAAAAAAAAAAATCTATTATATTTCCCCTTCCCAGAGAAATCCATGCATCCCCACTTGAGCCCTGCTGGTTACTTAGCCACTGTGGATTAGGGTCTGTGGATTATAGCATGGTTATCCTTTACTTTACAGTTAATATCTGTTATGGCCTAGTCATGAGTCCCCCAGAGATCACAAGGAGTCTGAATTCGTGTGCAAAAGCAAAGAGCCTTTATTGCAAGCTTAAGCTTGGGTTTTCTGTCCATTCCGACACAGTGGTTGGATCAGGGAGAGACTTGAGCTCAGTCAGGGCAGGGTTTTTAAGGAGTAAAGGATGGGGGTGTAGAGGAATTCCAGATTCAGATGGGGGTTGAACTCCTGATTAGGCAGCAATGAGGTAACAGAAGCCTTGTCAAACAGGGATTGGTACTGGCGTTGCTGCAAGGAAATTGGCAACTTATATACAGATTATGTAAGCCTCCTTTAGGTTCTAGAGCATTTAGTACTTGTTTGTCTCAATTCCGATAGGTTCCCCGAAGGGTAGTTTGTGGCTTTTCCTGGTTATTGTAATGGTGAGGCCTAGTCCCAGTATTGTTAGTCTGCAGCCTGTCATGCTGCACTAATGTTTAGTTAGGCCTCTTTATATCCACTTATAAGTGAGTACATACCATGTTTGTCTTTCTGGGTCTGGGTTATGGTTGGGATGCAATATATGAGAGAAACACACACACACACACACACACACACACACACACACACACACACAAGAACTGGGCATTGGTGGCACATGCCTTTCTTTAGTCTAAGCTCTCAGGAGGCAGAGGCAGACAGGCATCCAGATCTCTGTGAGTCTGAGGCCAGCCTGGTCTACAGAGTGAGTTCCAGTACATCCAGGGCTAACGGAGACAATTGGGATCCAGCCCCTAATAGTCTCCTTTCCAGGGTCAGGGGAAGAATCTATCAACCAGCTGAGAATCTGTTCTTAAAGTCGGCAAATCAATCTATGCACGCAAAGCTCTTTGGTCCATTCGCTTTAATCCCCACATCATCGTCTCTTGCTTTACAGTTATATATCCCAAAAAATCACAATCCTCCCCTCCACCCAGGACACCCAGCCTGAATTTCCTCAGGCAGTGATTGTCCGCTATCAGGATCAAATGGAAGGGTGATAAGAATCACAAAGAGGGGCAATAGTTGTTAATTACTATTTGCAACCCAAAGGGGAAGTGACTAATGAATTAACTAAAGGCTAAATTCGGGTAATATCTAAGAAGAGGGATCTTATGTGCACAACTATAATCTTAAATGTGTTTGGTAAAATAGGTTAAAAATCTATAAGTTGCTAGGTCAATGGGAGAAAATAAAACTGCCTTCCTTTTTCCTGTGGCTCTAAGCTATCTACTGTTTTTCTGCAGGGTGGGGGAAAGTGTACTCAGTCGTTAGTGTACAGCTAGATGCCTCTGGTGATAGTTAAAGGGAGATCTGGAACTAGAGGTAAGATTTGGGAAAGGAGGAAGATAAGCTTAAATGGCACATCCGCCAGGCCTTCTCAAACAGGTAGCCTGGACACTTAAGTCTGTTCTTAGAGAGTACTGAGATATCTCGAATGAGGTACTTTCCTCCAACTGGGGATGGACCTGGCTGGATGCTGCCAGGGAAGCTTGAACTGGGGGTTCTGGCTGAGCATAGCTATTAGCACACAGGTTATCTAAATATTCCTAGAAGTGGTTAGGTAAGGAGTTAGAGGTCTAAAGTTAGTAAGGCTGTAAGAAGGAAGGATCTGAGCTAAATTGTATAAAGCTATTACTTAATGTCCACCTGACCTAGGCGGCATCCCCTTGTGGAATTTACCTTAAGTCAGGAGACTCGAACATAGGCTGTTATCACTGTTAGTCCTTGAAAGCTGGGTGCCCACTTAGGAGGTGTTTCCTGTAGTCCTTGAAAGTGGCTAAGGGAGATATCTGATTCCAGAGAAAGCCTTTCCTGAGGCTGTTCTCCAAATACCTGGAATGTTTATGTCAGAGAGTGATCGGTCCACACTGTTAGCCCTTCTTGGGGAAAAGTCAATTGGGAAAACTATGAAGGCACACATGATTTTCATAACAGAATACAGCTGATATATAACAAGCCAAGTAACACCAAAAACTCCTTGGAATTTGGCTTTCTCTGGAGGAATTCCCTGATCCCTCCAGATGGTGACTTTGCCATAACCAGCTGAGTTCTTATGATAGATTCCTGTGGCCCGCAGCACAGGGCAACACAAAGAAATCCTTTCTTTAAAATAAAAACAAATAAGAGAGAGAGAGAAAGACATTAATCAATGTCTTTAAAGACATTACTTAATGGCTAAGTGTTCTTGTTAACTGAAGTATGTATTTTTAAGCACGTGTTTCTTTTGTGCTTAAAAGATCACTCTGAGACCTCTTGAAACTAAGAAGCTTTTGTAGGGCAAAAGACACGTTCAATAAGAAAAAGACAGCCAATAGAATGGGAAAAGACCTACACCAACCCCACATCTGACAGAGGAATGATCTCCAAATTACATAAAGAAATTAGATATCAAAATACTGAACAATCCAATTAAAAAATGGGCTAAAGAGCGAATTCTTTTTTTTTTTTTTTTTTCGAGCCAGGGTTTCTCTGTGTAGCTTTGCACCTTTCTTGGAACTCGCTTGGAGACTAGGCTAGCCTCGAACTCACAGAGATCCGCCTGCCTGTGCCTCCCGAGTGCTGGGATTAAAGGCGTGCACCACCACCGCCCGGCGAGAATTCTCAAAAGAAGAATCACAAATGGCTGAAAGACATTTAAAGAAATGCTCAACATCCTTAATCATCAGAGAAATGCAAATCAAACCGACTCTGAGATACCACCTTACACCTGTCAGAATGGCTATGATAAAAAACACTAGTGACAGTCTATTTTGGAGAGGATGAGGAGCAAAGGGAACACTCCTCCACTGTTGGTGGGAATGCAAACTTGTACAACCACTGTGGAAATCAGTATGGCAGTTTCTCAGAAAATTGGGAATTGATCTACCTCAAGACCCAGCCATACCAGCCATATACCCAAGGAATGCTCAATCATACCACAAAGATACATGCTCAACTATGTTCATAGCAGCACTATTCGTAATAGCCAGAACCTGGAAACAACCTAGATGCCCGTCAACTGAAGAATGGATTAAGAAAATGTGGTACATATACACAATGGAGTACTACTCAGCGGAGAAAAAAAATGACATCATGAGGTTTGCAGGCAAATGTATGGAACTAGAAAATATAATCCTGAGTGAGGTAACCCAAACCCAGAAGGACTAACATGGTATGTACTCACTCATAAGTGGATACTAGATATAAAGCAAAGAACAATCAAACTGTAACCCACAGAACCAGGGAGGCTATATAGCAGGGGAGACCCTAGGATAACTGTGGCTTATAATAAGTCGCGTGGTGGTGGCAGCGCACGCCTTTAATCCCAGCACTTGGGAGGTGGAGGCAGAGTCAGGCAGACCTCTGTGAGTTCCAGGTCAGCCTGGTCTACAGAGCAAGATCCAGGACAGGCACCAAAACTACACAGAGAAACCCTGTATCAAAACAAAACAAACAGAAGATCACCCTGAGAAGCTCAGTGCTACACTGGAATCCTAAACACCCAGTGTATTTGCCCACTGACCCATCTTGCAGGACTCTTGGCCTTTTGTGGTGTTTGAACCATGGTAACATTCCATCAGTTGCAGAGAATTTCAGCAAGTCAAGCCGCTCTTCTTAGACTGAAGGGAGCTCTGTCCACCGGAGGTCTGTGCAATGAACGCCTCCTTCCAACTGCCAGGGCACTTTTCTGTCCATTCACAAAGCCACTGGGTGTGTGTGTGTGTGTGTGTGTGTGTGTGTGTCTCTCGTGCGCGCCCTCCTGCTCAGGGCCTCCTGAATGTTTGGCTAGCACTCTCTCTCTGAGCTGTCTCCCTTGCTCACTTCAGTGTTCCTGTCTGTAAACTTCTGAGCCTTTTTGTTTTTTTGACTTCTTGGTGCTAGTTGTGACTTTTTGGTTTTTCGAGACAGGGTTTCTCTGTGTAGCTTTGTGCCTTTCCTGGAACTCACTTGGTAGCCCAGGCTAGCCTCAAACTCACAGAGATCTGCCTGGCTCTGCCTCCCGAGTGCTGGGATTAAAGGTATGCACCACTACTGCCCGGCTTTAGTTGTGACTTCTTAATGTTCTCCCATTAGTAACGAGTTAAATAAAAGTGTAAACACACGTTCACTTTATGTCACTAGGGCTTCAGAAGACAGGTGCTCAGGACTCTATCTCATTTGGGCACTCGGGATTTTATTTGACCTTTTCTTGAAAGGTACCCTAAACCACTGAGAGATACTTAAGGTTCCTACCCAATGCTGAGAGGTTAGTATCAAACAGTGTGTAAGGAAAAGTGGCTCTGGGTCTGGTGGTGCACACCTGTAATTCCAACCCCCAGCAGGCTGAGACAGGAGCATCAGGACTTGGAGGTCAGCCTGGACTACACAGTGAGACCCTGTTCCAAAAGCAACACTGGCCCCAGCCCCACAAAACAACACACACACACACACACACACACACACACACACACACACACACCCAAGTCCCCAACCCATGCAAAACAACCCAGGCATGGAATTACAATTTCTAGCACTGTGAACACCACTGTGTCTTGTGTTTATCTCAGGATGGGCTCCTGGGCAAATTTAATTATCTCAATTCTTGTTTTATTGTTTAAGCTTAACGTGCATTACTGGTGAATAAAATGATTTAAAACAACTAAAGAAGCCGGGCGGTGGTGGTGGTGGTGCACGCCTTTAATCCCAGCACTTGGGAGCCTTTAATCCTAGCACTTGGGAGCCTTTAATCCCAGCACTTGAGAGGCAGAGGCAGGCGGATCTCTGTGAGTTCGAGGCCAGCCTGGTCTCCAGAGTGAGTTCCAGGAAAGGCACAAAGCTACACAGAGAAACCCTGTCTTGAAAAACAAAACAAAACAAAACAAAACAAAACAAAAAAAAAAAAAAAAAAAAAGAAAAGAAAGAAAAAGAAAAACAACTAAAGAAACGGAAATCAAAATCTGGGACATATCATCCTTTTTAATCAAATCCTGACTGATTCAGATCCCTTCTCCTTCCAGTCTGGGGGATTTAAGGTGGGAAATGACTGAGCATAATCCTGCCTTCCACAAGGGGAGTGAGGCAGCTGGCCCTTGAAGAGCTCTGGTGAGCAGGTGGCCCTGGGGGACTCCGCTGGTCTGTTGGATGGAGAGATGGAGCCTGTGGTTCAACCTTCTTAGGGTGATTCCTGAGACTTTCAGGATGTGGCTGAATAGACAAGACATTTTAAGGGACTGCTTGTTTGTAAAATGGGAGTTTAATGGTTATAATTTAAAAATGCCAAGTGGTCTAATATTTACATCTGAATCTAGTGGCTGGAGCCACAGGGATAGGTCCCACTGAACAGGTGGCTAGTGAGATCCCTGATTGGTTTGAGTTAAGCAAGAGTTTAAGGTTAGTGCGTTTCTCTATCTCCACCTGAAGAGGATCGTGGACTAGATCCTTGGGGGTGCTGGAGGTCACAGGACCCAACCATGATGTTTCACTCTGCCCAGGTCACCTTGAGTCCCTTCGCTCATGGGGCAAAGGATCCAGAAGGATGTTGCCAGCTGTAAAAGCTGCTCAAGCTTCTGAGAACCGGGGAAACCCCTGGTCGGATAGCCTCTGTCTGGGATGAAATGCACGTCCCTCTCAACTGCTGCTCTGTTTTCAGACTGATTCATAAGTGAACCAGGAAGTGAGCGATGTGAAGGAATGCTGACACCTGCCCGGAGGGCCAGACAGTAGGCGCTGACTCAGACGCCCGCCGCCGGGTCTGGAGGAGAGCTGTCTTCTGCAGGTTAATTGCACAGGCAGCTGGTCGCAGTCTGAACCCTGGCGCTCAGGATGCCGCGCACGCGCCCTCTAGCGGCGAGAACTGCGCATGCTCTCCTTTCTTCTCGCTGGAAGCTCCCCCATTGATGTTTTCCGTCCTTGTCGCGTTCAGCTAGTGCACTCGTGTTGCTCTAGGTGCCTTATGTCTCATTTTGTAGGTCTAAGGTGTATTACCCGTGAATAATGGCACCAAATGTCTTGCTAACTAACGCAGCCAGACATAAAGCGGAACGTGGAGCTGGAGATGGATGGGGGAATTATTTTTAAATTTAAATAAAATACAAGTAGTAGCTCCTTTCCCCAAAATTAGTAGTACTTTCAATGATGCTTACCAGTTTGAAGAATTTTTCATCAAACATACGTCTATTCTTTACCTAGATTCTTTCACTAACATTTTAGTGTACTTCATTTCATATGTATCTCTCCATCTCTCAAGCTATGTTCTTTTTTTTCCTGATGCATTTCGAAGTAGCTCACAAGTATCAGAACGCTTTGTTTCAAACACTTAGCCACCCATTGCAGCCCTCAGTGGTGTGTACGTGTACACATGTGTGCCTGTGCGTATGGAAATATGAGATTGACACTGGGTGGTTTTTTGCTTTTTTTTTTTTTTTTTCTTTTTCTATTTTTATTTGTCACGTGTGAAGGGAGCCCAGAAGGGAACACATCCGGACACCAAACTGTCAGCACAAAGACGTTTTCTTACCCTAGAGGAGAAATGGGGGTTGGGGACTGCCTCTGCTCAGACAAAGACAGACAGCAGATGTCTCTGTAGAAGTGGTTTTTAAGGGCAAAGGGGGAAGTCTTTGTTAGAGTGAGTTGGTAAGTCCTAACTGGGTGTGTTAGCCAGTGTAGCCAAATACTGAATTTTGATTGCAGCCAGTGCTCTTAACCACTGAGCCATCTCTCTAGCCTCCAGACACTGGGTGTCTTTTTTAGCCACCCTCCACTTAATGTTTGCGAGTCTTGCTGAATCTGGAGCTTATTGATTCAGCTAGGCTGACTGACCAGCAAACCCCAAGGATTCTCCTGCCTCTGCCTCCCAGCATGGGGATTAGAGGCGTGTGTCGATTTTTGCCTGTGTATCGGTCACTGTCTACTATGTCATCTCTCTACTCCGAGCTCTCCAGTTTTAATTATTGTAAAATTTATTTTAATTTGTCTGCATTTACACATGTGCACCAAGTGTGTGCCCGGTGCCCTCACAGATCAAAAGGGGAAACTGGAGCCCCTGGAACTGGAGTTACAAACAGTTGTTAAGTCGCCATATGGGTACTGAGAATTGAACCCAGGGCCTCTGCGAGAACAGCAAGTGCTCTTAACTGATGACCTCTCTCTCAAGTCCAAGCCCTTATCTTTATTTTTACTTTTGAGATTATAATATAATTTTATCATCTCCCCTTTTCCTTTTCCTCCTGCCAAACCTCTCCTTGCTCTCTTTCAAATTCATGCCTCTTTTTAAATTAATTGTTTTTACATGTATATATGTATATGCATTTGCAATGATACTCCTAAATATAACATGTTCGGTCTGTGTAATTTTACTTGTATGTATATTTTCAAGGCTGATGACTGGGCACTAACAATCAGTTCGTATGTTCTTCCCTCGGGAAGACCACCTCTCCAGCTCACTGAAGAACCAAAACACCCCTATTTCAAGCAAGCCCCTCACCCCTGCTTGAAATAGGCCTAAGTTTCAAAATTCTCAGAGCTGCTGGCATAGGTCCCAGGAACTCAAAAGTACAAAGGATGTTTGAAGAATTGTCTGGTAGCAACTGATTAACCACAGAATGCCCCAATGCTGGAGATGGTCAAAAGTACTAAGTCAGAATGTTTGAAGGGTCATCCAGTAACAATTGATTAACCACAAAATGCCCCAATGCTGGAGATAGTCTATAAAGTTTGAAAAACAATGGGTCAAAACTGCAAAGTAAGATAACACAGAATTTTTTGAAAGCCCCTAAAACTTAAGCCAATCAGAATTGTACCCATCCTAGCACCCCTAACTGATGTAACCTTGTGATTTTTGCCTTTAAAAACTGAACTTGCAGAAGGGCGGGCACCTCCTCTAGCCTCCGCTGTGTCAGGGTGCTCGACAAAGTCCCTGCCATGCTGCTTGAACTGCTCCAATAAACCTTGCTTTTGCATTTCGGTGAGTTCGTGTCTCTGGTGGTCTCTTTGGGGGTCTCATGCCCAGGGCACAACACTCACCATGCCTGGCTTTAACTAAGTATTTCTTAACTCAAGCAATAGCCCCCTCCCTGTGCCTCTCTCTATATTACTAAATACTATATTAGATTACCAAAAATTGGGTGTATGACAATTTTCAACCTAATACACTCAACCTGCTCTTCACTTTTCTCTTTATCTCCCTAGCAATGGATTTTGGATTAACACCATCTCACCCCTGAATACTTGGAGTTACTCAAGGATTCCCCATCAAGCTGGCCTTGTTCTCATTTGACGAAACATTGCCCCCTTATCGATTATTCTATTCCAAACCTTTCAATACACTAATTCTTGCTTCTGAAAATATATCAGTTCTAAATGGGGGCTGAGGGAGAGCTCAACCAAACCCAACTATGAAAAACCATGGTTTACTCATCTGTTGCTCATATGGGGTGAATAAACGCTATTCTTCCATATTGTTTCATATGACTCTATTAAATTTAGTCATTTACACTTTCTTTACAGCCTCAGTATTTATCCCTCCATCAATTCTTTTATATCTTGTCTTAGGGCTACTATTGCTGTGATGAAACACCATAACCAAAGCAACTTGTAAAGGAAAGGGTTTATTTGGCTTATGATTCCATATTACTGTTCATCATTGCAGGAAATCAGGACAGGAACCCAGTCAAACAGGGCAAAAACCTGGAGGCAGGAGCTGATGCAGAGGTCATTGGGGAGAGGGGTACTGTTGTTGTTTGGCTTTGCTCTTTTGGGGGGCCTGCCATCCAGCTCCCAAATAAATCACACATGGAGGCTTATTCTTAATTATAAATGCCTGGCCTTAGCTTGGTTTATTTCTTGTCAGCTTTTCTTAACCTAAATTAGCCCATCTACCTTTTGCCTCTGGGCCTTTTCTTTTCTTACTTCTGTAATCTTACCTTTACTCTGTGACTTGCTGTGTAGCTAGATGGATGGCTCCTCCTCCTTCTCTGGCTACTTCTTCTTCTCCTTTCAGATTTCTCCTTGTATATATTGTCTCTGCCTGCCAGCCCCACCTATCCTTTCTCCTGCCTTGCTATTGGACTTTCAGCTCTTTATTAGACCACCAGGTGTTTTAGACAGGCAAAGTATCACAGCTTCACAGAGTTAAATAAATGCAACATAAACAAAGTAGCACACCTTAAAATAATATTCCCCAACAGGGTACTGCTTACTGGCTTGCTCTTCATGGCTTGCTCCTCATGGTTTGCTCCTCATGGCTTGCTCCTCATGGCTTGCTCCTCATGGCTTGCTCCTCATGGCTTGCTCCTCATGGCTTGCTCCTCATGGCTTGCTCATCCTGTTTTCTTATAGAACCCAGGACCACCAACCCAGGGATGGCACCACCCACAATAAACTGGGCCTTCCCACATCAATCACTAATTAAGAAAATATCCTACAGGCTTGCAAACTGTCAGATATTATGGAGATATTTTCTTAATAGAGGCACACTCCTCTGATGATTCTAGCTTATGTCAAGTTACATAAAACTGACTAGGATATATCTATTTCATCCCTTTCACAAATATAAAATAAAATATCCATCATATTATTAACTACTCCAATAGTACTTCTGTCATTAAGGGGTCTACTCTCACTGACATTTTTTTTTCCAAAAGAAAAATTATTACTGAACTATTAAAAACAATAGCCCTGGGGCCTGAAGAGATGGCTCAGTGGTTAAGAGCACTGGCTGCTCCTCCAGAGAACCTGGGTTCAATTCCCAGCACCCACATGGCAGCTCACAACTGTCAGTAGCTCCAGCTCCAGGGGATTCATGGCACCAAGCATGTATATGGTGCATGCAGGCAAAATACCCATACACATAAAATAAATACATCTTTAAAAATAAACAAAAGGGGCTGGAGAGATGGCTCAGAGGTTAAGAACACTGCTTGCTCTTCCAAAGGTCCTGAATTCAATTCCCAGTAACCACATGGTGGCTCACAACCATCTGTAATGAGATCTGGTGCCCTCTTCTGGCCTGCAGGGATACATGCAGACAGAACACTGTATACATAGTAAATCTTTTTTTTAATTAATTATAAAAAATAAATAAAACAATTGCATTATCAAGGCTATCTCTAAAGCTATAAGAGCCTTACTAACCTATTCTTCTATATACACTTAATTTTACACTACCTCACTCACTAGCTTCCCATCAACTAACAGCATCAAAATAGTTAACCATCAAGAAACATAAAAAAAAACACCTGAGTATTCATCCCTCTAATTATTCGTAGTACTTTAACCCCCACCCCATCCACTCTCCCTATAATTAGTTCCCTTAACCAGAAATTTAGGATATAATTAGTCCAAGAGCCTTCAAAGCCCTAAGCAAACTTTTAAGTTTAACTTCTGCTACCTAAGGATTGCAAGACATTATCTTACATCTACTGAGTGCAAATCATTGCCCTTACTAAGTCAAATCCTCCTCTAGATTAATAGAGCTGACCCCATGAAATTGTAGTTAACAACTAAATACCCTACAACTGTCTTCAGACTACTCCTCTTGCCTGAGTGGAAGGTGGGAAACATGTCCAGAAAAGGCAGCTGAGCTGGGATCTGAATGGACTTGCAGCTTTTGAACCAGCTTTCCTGCATCACAAGGCTGATTGCATTTTGTTATTTTGCAGCCAGAGGTATCCTCTATTATCATTTTGCTTAGCATTTTGGAAATACTTCTCTTCCCGCCTTCCATCCCACAATCCTTCTCCTCCTCCTCCCCGCTCCCCCATTCTTGAGACAGGGCCTTAAGTAGCCCAAGTCGGCCTTGAACTTTTTATGTAGCTGAGGATGACCTTGAACTTGTGAACCTCCTGTCACTCTTTCTTGAGTGAAGGGGTTATAAAGTACACCACCATTATATATGTGGTGTGTCAGTACTTTGATCCTTTTCATTGCTGGCCAATATTACATTGCGTGGACATGACACATTTTTATACAATTATTCACTAATGGATGGGAAATCAAGGAGTGGATGGAAATCAAGGATCATATACTGGATGCTGTGACTAATGAAAAAGATGCAATCTTCATGTGAATTCCCACCAGAGTGTAGGGCTTGCTACATACATCTTTACCAATACTCACTATTATCTGATTTAAGAGAAATTGTTATTATTATTTTATTTTATTGTTACTATTACTAGTGGGTTTGGTTTTTGTTTGGGGTTTTTTTTTGTTTTTGTTTTTGTTTTTGTTTTTGTTTGTTTGTTTTTTTTTTGTTTTTTTGAGACAGGGTCTCACTATGTAGCCCTGGCTGTTCTGGAACTCGCTCTGTTGGGATTAAAGGCTTTCACCACCACACCTGGCCTTATTATTCCTTTTGGGACAAGATCACACTGCAGCTTTGAATGGCCTGGAACCACTATGTAGTCGAGGCTTGTGATGATGATGATCACGATGACGATGATGATGATGATGATGAACTTGTGATAATCCTCCTGTCTCAGCTTCCTGGACGTGAGGATTACAGACTTGCTTCACTGTGAACAGTCTAAATTTTTGAGAGTTGACCGTTTAGCACATGGAAAGCCACACCTCATCATGGTTTTGCCCTTTTGTGCCTTAATGTTAACAACACTGAGCCCTTTTGATGTTCATATTGGGCATTGTATGCTGTCTTTGAAAATATGCCTGCTCGAATCCTTCTGCCAATTTAAAAATTGGGCTATTTGCCTTTTTGTCATTGCTTCATTGTGGGTTTTATTTTTAAAGATTTATCTTATTATTTTCATTTAAACTTTTAATTATTTTAAATTTTGATTGTGTGTATGGGTGTGTACATGTGAATACAGATACCCTCAGAGGTCAGAGGTGTCAAATTCCCTGAACTGGAGTTCCAGCAGATCATGAGCTGCCCCATTGTGGGAGCTGGGAACCAAATTTGGGTCCTCTGGAGGAGCCATTAAAGCCACACCATCTCTCCAGGGCCCTTGTGGGTTTTAATAAAGGGGAGTGGGCTGGCTGACTAGTTCACTGTCTGTCTGTCTGGAGATGAGTAGGTTGGGAGCCCAGGTTTTCTCATACCTCGATTCATTCACTCACACTTTTTCTACTTCATTGCATATATATTAATAGAGCTTTCCATCCCTCAAGCTCTGTCATTTCTTTGCTCATGCATTTCAGACTATCTTGCAAATATCACAACACTTTCTTTCAAACACCTAGGCATGTGTAGAAGTCTGCAGTTGTGTGTGTGCACACACATGTGTGCCTGTGCATCCATCTCTCCATCCAACAGGCCAGCAGAGTCCCCCAGGGCCACCTGCTCACCAGAGCTCTTCAAGGGCCAGCTGCCTCCCTCCCCTTGTGGAAGGCAGGATTATGCTCAGAGTCATTTCCTGACCTTAAATCCCCCAGACTGGAAGGAGAAGGGATCTGAATCAGTCAGGATTTGATTAAAAAGAATGACATGTCCCAGATTTTGATTCCTGTTTCCTTAGTTGTTTTAAATCATTTTATTCACCAGTAATGCACATTAAGCCTAAACAATAAAACAAGAATTGAGATAATTAAATTTGCCCAAGAGCCCATCCTGAGATAAACACAAGACACAGTGGTGTTCACAGTGCTGGAAATTGTAATTCCATGCCTGGGTTGTTTTGCATGGGTTGGGGACTTGGGTGTGTGTGTGTGTGTGTGTGTGTGTGTGTGTTGTTTTGTGGGGCTGGGGCCAGTGTTGCTTTTGGAACAGGGTCTCACTGTGTAGTCCAGACTGACCTCCAAGTCCTGATCCTCCTGTCTCAGCCTGCTGGGGGTTGGAATTACAGGTGTGCACCACCAGACCCAGAGCCACTTTTCCTTACACACTATTTGAAACTAACCTCTAAGCATTGGATAGGAACCTTAAGTATCTCTCAGTGGTTTAGGGTACCTTTCAAGAAAAGGTCAAATAAAATCCCGAGTGCCCAAATAGACAGAGTCCTGAGCACCTGTCTTCTGAAGCCCTAGTGACAGAAAGTGAACAACGTGTGTTTACACTTTTATTTAACTCGTTACTAATGGGAGAACATTAAGAAGTCACAAGTAGCACCAAGAAGTGAAAGAAAGAAAAAGGCTCAGAAGTTTACAGACAGGAACCCTGAAGTGAGCAAGGGAGACAGCTCAGAGAGAGAGTGCTTGTCAAACATTCAGGAGGCCCTGAGCAGGAGGGCGCGCACGAGAGACACACACACACACACACACACCCAGTGGCTTTGTGAATGGACAGAAAAGTGCCCTGGCAGTTGGAAGGAGGCGTTCATTGCACAGACCTCCGGTGGACAGAGCTCCCTTCAGTCTAAGAAGAGCGGCTTGACTTGCTGAAATTCTCTGCAACTGATGGAATGTTACCATGGTTCAAACACCACAAAAGGCCAAGAGTCCTGCAAGATGGGTCAGCTGACAATTTGTTTGTGTTCTGCACAATGACTAGCTCTCAACTGGTGTAAGTATCCTTCCCGGCACTACGTGGATAAATTTATCTCCTTGGTCATGCATGTGTGTTATGAATGCAATCAACTGTCCGAAGATTCACTGGGTAAGCGGCTTTCAGACTAGCGGTCCTTTCTCATCGTTCACTAGTATAATCAATTCAGCTCCAGTCCAGTGTGCATCTTTACACAGGAGCTGGTTGGTTCCTTGGGATACATTCCTAGGAATGGGAGGAAGACTGGGGTCCAAAGAGTCCACTCCGTGCTGCCTTTACAGGCTTCCAACAGCATTGAGTCCCGAATCCAGGAGCTGTCAAGCCTGATGCTAGAAAGGCTCAGAGACTGTATGATCTGTTGACAAGAAATTACTCCTTGCCCCAAGATTCCATTCCGTCTCCTGAAATTATTCACTCACAAAGCTAACTGCCCGGTCCCGCGGGCCAGGTTATTTGATGAGACCCGAGGAGGCACCTCCTGAAAGATCAATGGGGGCGAGAGAGAAAGGAGACCAGGCGCGTAAAGGAAGACAGAGTCAGAGTTGCGTCGAGGTCTCGTTTATTGACTGGGTGTTGAAGCTTATAAACAGGGCTTCAGGCAGGGAGGGGGAACAGGGGAAGCACGGAGAGAAGGATGGAAAATTCCTAAGGGAGGGTGAGGTCACTTTGGTCCCAGGCCCCTGCAGCTGGCTGATTAACAGGTACTCCA
This sequence comes from Peromyscus eremicus, assembly GCF_949786415.1. Classification (NCBI taxonomy): domain Eukaryota; kingdom Metazoa; phylum Chordata; class Mammalia; order Rodentia; family Cricetidae; genus Peromyscus; species Peromyscus eremicus. The sequence continues at coordinate 122,360,204 of NC_081416.1, read as the reverse complement.
GGAAGTTGTACAGCCTGAGGTTAGGCCAGGAACTTCCTGCTTTTGTAAGGTTTGATAAAGTAAGGACAATGCTGTCCGGAATCGGTCCCCAACAGTTCCCCCTCTTTTCTCAAAAATGGATCAAGTCCATGTGATCGGGGTGGCTAAGGTCTGAGAGAGTCCCTGTCTTAGGCTACACAGGGGGCTTCCCACGCTCGGCAGCGTGCCGTTTTGAGCCGGTCTCGGGTGACCTCTGTAAGCTGTTGTCTCCGGCGTGGGCCCTGTACTATTCCCGTCATTGAGTACCCTCTAGCAGGACCGTGGGGACGTTAGGGCCTTAGGACACTGAATCTGAGTCCTTGATGGGGCTCCTGGCTGGCCTCCTCGGAATCTACTCTGTGATAATGAATCGAGACGTGTTGTGGTAAGGCCAAATCAATCTGATTTTTGATAAACCGAGTCAACCGCTGAAAGGCCCAGGGACCAAAGGTCAAACCACCCGTGCTGATTTTCAAACTCCCTTTTTCTTTGAGCCAGCCTTTCCCTTAATTTTTCCATCGATTCCCTGACAATACCAGTATGGTCGGTATAAAAGCAGCATTCTCCCTTCAAGGCTGCACATAATCCCCCCTCCTTTAAAAAATAGTAAATCCAGACCTCTTATGAGCGAGGTTAAAGATTTCTCCAGAGCAGAAATGGATCTTTCTATGGCCTCTAGGTCAGTAGTCATAGCCATTTGTGACTGCATAAGGTGGTTGCTCTGCACGAGAGCAGTAGTTCCTGTACCAATTCCTGCAGTGATGCCCCAATACCTAACAAGAGGGCAATAGTCATAGACACAGGTTCTCGAGTGTATCTGCCTCTCTGCTCAAAGAATTCCATATCAGAGACTAATTGGACCAGAACATAAGAGTTTTCCCATTATCAATGGCAAAGCGAGCTTCCCCTTATTTAGTTTTTGCCATCTGCAAGTGTGTCATGGGTTCCGAGGTGGATATTGGAATTCTAGCATCCTCAGTTTAGTGGTACCCAGACATGAATCATCATTTAGTTAAGACATCAGTGATATAAGAGCCAACAGTAATTAGCAGAAGCACAAGGGCCAAAAGCCTTATGATGGCTGACAGAGTTCCTTATTCTCAAGGAACTTGGAACTTTATCTCAGGTTCCCTATGACAAGAAATTCCCTTTTGATCTAACATTCCAGGGTGGGAGGGAAACAGGGACGATGTTTTCTCTTCTATAATTACTTCCTGCTGACATTGGGACGTTGTTATCAAGGCCCTGGAAAGCCAGAATGTTAGTCAAAGACAAGAGGGAACGTTTTATTGACCAGCTGAAGAGACGGTATGCATATCGGCTGAATTGGTCCATATCAGCTTTCAGCAAGTTCAGGACTCATAGTCATTTGCAGTAGGTTGTCACCAGCAAATGATGCTTGGATTTATCTGTCAGCCAAGTGGAAACCTGTTGAGACAGATATAAACTAGGAACAGGAGTTAAAACTTATGAACTTATTTGGAGCTTTTAGACCCATAGTCTTAGTAATTGTAGTATTATCAATTTGCCCTGAAATCCATAGTGTCTTTTTTATCTAGAGAACCAAATATAGACTGGACTGAAATTTCCTTGGCCCAATGAAAAGCATCTGTAAGTCTATATTTAGAACCTGTTTATCTTTTTTAAAGAGACTTATTAGCTTTAATTAATTAATCCATTGATCAATCAATTACTAAGCTGAGAAAGCTATAGCTAGTCCAGTCATCAATGTCATCAAAGATCTGAGAAGGATAAACTTTACCTGAGTGCAGACTTTTAAGTCTATTTAAAAAAACAACATAGACTATCCATTTCCCAGACTGTCATCATCCCAGGCTCCTATAGTCTTTATAGTGTTGGCAGGACAGGTGTCAGGACAGCATTGTCCACAATTCAGGTGGCATCTTCTTGTCGTTGTTTCATATCTTCTTTGGAGACCTTGGGAGTCATTGCTAGGAGCTGGGGAGCTCAGAGTCTCTGTTTGCTATAGTAAGCTTTTTATCAAATAATGTAAATGCCATATTCATCAGATCTTTCACAGGTTTGAGGACCATTATCTATTAAATGTATCTGAGCCAAACAAATCTAGGCCTAATCTTGAAAATATCTCTGTTTGGTAACAATAACCAGGCCAATTTGTTCTCCTATAGAACAAATTGTATTAGTCAAATATACCTCTTAGTTTTTTGTTTTTTTGTTTTTTTTAAAATAGAACAGTTTATGCTTTAAACTAGTATCTGAATAGCCAGATGACTAGTATTAACTTGCATTTCTTAACACAAAGGACATGCAAACTCAGACATTCAAAACCAAACATACATGTGGCCACATTTTTCATTCATACCTGTAGAGTAGACAGACATTTTTACAACTATGACCCTTTGGAGTCTCAATGTAACAGCAGAATAGCAAGACAAAGAAATCTGAAACATGTTTCATTTTTTTTTATATATATATATCAAGTCATTTTTTATAAAAACATTATTTTTTATCTTAACCAACAATAATTTGAAACCAATTCTCTTAAATGATGGTAAGTATTTGTAACCTACTGAACTCAAATGACCAAAACCCATTGTTATGCCCAGATTGCCCCCAAAGAAGCCACCTGGAGACTTAGATCGAGAAGTTTGGGATGTTTTATGACCACTTATTGAGGTCCTGTGGAAACAAAAGCATAATTTTCCCAGTATCTTGAACTGGTAATTTAACATTTCTTTTTAAGCAATACCAGGACAGAGAAGGGTTAACAAGAGAAGTGGCTGGCCGGCAGAAGAGACCTTGAAGTTATCACAGTAAAGGAAGGGAGGGTCAGATTCTCTCTTTAGTGTTCACACAGTTTTTGTCAATTGCAGGCAGTCCCCATTGCCCTGTCCAAAGCTCCCATCTTTGCCCGCCTGTACCGAGAGCACGCACCCCCACCCTCATGAGAGCAGCCAGCTGGCTGCAGTCCTGATAGCAAGAGAGCTACGGAGGGACGGAGGTGGCCTTTGCTATACCTCTCTCTCCTCCTCTTCCTCTAGGAAAATAAGGGAGGTTAGCAGACAGAAACAAATAACATTTACACAGACAATCCAAGAACCAGAACATCAGCACTGAGATGACGGCCTCATTCACAGCCAGCAAGCCCCTCCTGCAGTATGCAAGCCCCACCTGGCAGAAGCTACCTGTTTATCTCAGTTCAATCGGGGAGTGGGGGTGGGGAACTCAGTTCCCTCTATTGTGGCTCACACATCCTTCCAGTGGGCTAGGCAAAGGTCTAGTAGAGAAGAAGGGAACTGTCCCATAGCGTCCCTCACAGTCAAGTCAACAATGAGAGCAATTAATACATTACACACAAGACCAAGGGCACACGAAAAAACTTTGCCCCAACAAGACAACCAACAAAGCTCCAAGAACAATGACAGCCTGACATGCTCTGGGGGGGGGGGTAACCCTCCAGGCTCAATCACATCAAAAACAATCCAGACTCGAGGATCTCTGTCCTTGATCAAACAGACATCAGGGGCTTCCACATCCCTGTCAGTCAGACATGCACCTTTTTTGTTTTGTTTTGTTTTGTTTTGTTCATACACTTTATTATTCTGTGACAGTTCTCTCTCTACATAGCTTCTACTCTGCTCTCATGTCTAGCTCCTTTCTTGACTGATTTCTCTATATTTATCTACCTCTAGGTTCTATCTTAATTCCTTCATATAGTTCTGACCCTTCTAGGTTCTCATCTATCTAGTTCTTTCCCCTATCAGCTCCTCTCCCATCTCCTTCTCTCTCATCTGGCTCTTTCTCATCTTGTTCTTCCCCATCTGGCTCTTCCTCATCTTCCATCTCATTCCTCTAGTTCTCTCTTTTAGCCCTTCGATCTAGTTCTTCCCCATCTCAGTTTGTTCCTCTCAAGTTCTTACCCATCTAGTTCTTCCATTCTCTTTTTTCTTTTTCTTTCTGTGCCCTGGAAGTCCCGGTATATAAAAGGGAGGGTCCAAGCTAAATTGTGTAAAGCTATTACTTAACATCCACCTCTCCTAGGCGGTGTCTCCTTGTGGAATTTACCTTAAGTCAGGAGACTTGTATGTGGGTGGTTATCACTGTTAGTCCTCGGAAATTGGGTGACCACCTGGGCGGTGTCTCCTTGTGGAATTTACCTTAAGTCAGGAGACTCACCTGTGGGTGGTTATCACTGTTAGTCCTCGGAAGTTGGGTGACCACCTGGGTGGTGTCTCCTTTAGTCCTTGAAAATGGCTAGGGGAGATATCTGATTCCAGAGAAAGCCTTTCCTGGGGCTGTTCTCCAAATGCCTGGAATGTGTGTGTCTAGAGAGTGATCAGTGCACATTGTTAGCCCTTCTTAGGGAAAAATCAATTGGGAAAACTATGAAGGCACACATGATTTTTATAACAGAATACATCTGATATATAACAAGCCAAGTAACACCAAAAACTCCTTGGGATTTGGCTTCCTCTGGAGGAATTCTCTGATCCCTCCAGGTAGTGACTTTGCCATAACCAGCTGAGTTCTTAAGATATATTCCTGCGGCCTGCAGCAGTTCTCCTTTTTTCGTTTAGTTAAACAATTTTTTTTTCTTTGAAGAGAAGGAGAGAGTAAAGTAACAATGATCACAACAAAACATAACAAAAAAACCCACAAAATGGCTCTGACAAATTCCCGGGACAAAATACAAGGTGGCACTTCCTCCCATTGTGGGGGAAGATACCCAAAGATGCTCCTAAACCAAATCGTCACCTCTGAGGTGGCCTTAGGGCTCTGGGACGTCTCCCTTCGCCGCCAGGTTCACTGTCCGGACACGTCTGCCCCAGTGAGAGCCTGCAAAGTACAAATCGATCGACTGGTACAAAACAAAAGTAACATGACAGAGACACAGACAGGACAGAGAGCGCTCTTACCGGTAGATGTCAATAAACCTCTGGACCCTTGGGTGTCAGGCAGGGGGAGTTTGAGAGAAAATCCTCTGCAAGGGCTAGTAAATGTGAAACACGCCCATCTCCCTCTGCTTCCTTTAGAACATCTCTAATCACACCATAAAAACTAAAAAAGGCGTTGGGGACATTTTCCCTGTCTCTGAGTAATTTGTTAATATCTTTTCCAGCCTTTCCAACTTGGGCCCGGCAGAATGGCTCCCGCAAAGAAGGGTGGCGAGAAGAAGAAGGGCCGTTCTGCCATCAACGAGGTGGTGACCCGAGAATACACCATCAACATTCACAAGCGCATCCATGGAGTGGGCTTCAAGAAGCGTGCCCCTAGGGCACTCAAAGAAATCCGGAAATTTGCCATGAAGGAGATGGGTACTCCAGATGTGCGCATTGATACTAGGCTCAATAAAGCCGTCTGGGCCAAAGGAATAAGGAATGTTCCATACCGTATCCGTGTACGTTTGTCCAGAAAACGTAATGAGGATGAGGACTCACCAAACAAGCTCTACACATTGGTAACTTACGTACCTGTTACCACATTCAAAAATCTACAGACAGTCAATGTGGATGAGAACTAAGCTGCAGAGTGTCAAATAAAGTTGGAGAACTACCTTCACAAAAAAAAAAAAAAAAAAAAAAAAAAAAAATCTTTTCCAACCTTGTTCCAAGTCAGAGGGTGAATTCCTGGTCCATTAATCACTAACCAGGGACATTTCTCCTCCGCATATTGGAAGAATTTTATCAAATCCTTTTTCTTAACTCTTATTCCTTTCTCCCTAAGATTACCTTTTCATCTCCTTTAGAAAAACAGCCTCTTTAGATAAATTTTTGCCCATGATCGATGGGACGACATACTTACCTCAAGACTCTCCCGCGTTGCACGAGTGATGCGGTCCGGGCGTCTCTACCCTAATCCTCTCCGGGGCCCCTTCCGTTGTCCGTCGTCCGGCAGGTCACCGTGCCTCGAGCCCCACGTTGGGCGCCACTTGCCCGGTCCCGCGGGCCAGGTTATTTGATGAGACCCGAGGAGGCACCTCCTGAAAGATCAATGGGGGCGAGAGAGAAAGGAGACCAGGCGCATAAAGGAAGACAGAGACATTCTGAGTTGCGTCGAGGTCTCGTTTATTGACTGGGTGTTGAAGCTTATAAACAGGGCTTCAGGCAGGGAGGGGGAACAGGGGAAGCACGGAGAGAAGGATGGAAAATTCCTAAGGGAGGGTGAGGTCGCTTTGGTCCCAGGCCCCTGCAGCTGGCTGATTAGCAGGTACTCCAGGAAGTTGTACAGCCTGAGGTTAGGCCAGGAACTTCCTGCCTTTGTAAGGTTTGATAAAGTAAGGACAATGCTGTCCAGAATCGGTCCCCAACAGCTAACGACTGCAGAGTGGAATTAGTAGAGACCAACACATGCCAAACAGCTCAACTTAAGGGATCGTGTCTTCAATTTTGTCTTCACTACCCGGTGCCGACCCCGTCCTCTTCCACGCTACCCGGTGCCGACCCCGTCCTCCTCCACACTACCCGGTGCCGACCCCGTCCTCCTCCACACTACCCGGTGCCGACCCCGTCCTCCTCCACACTACCCGGTGCCGACCCCGTCCTCCTCCACACTACCCGGTGCCGACCCCGTCCTCTTCCACACTACCCGGTGCCGACCCCGTCCTCTTCCACACTACCTGCACCACGGTATGGCTCTCCCTCCCAGCCTCCTTAGCTGCTTCTTAGCTGCAGAAAGGGCTCTTTCTGAGCATGTATCTTTGAAGCTCTCGGCTTCCCATGCCCAGCTCTTCCTGCCAGGAGTTACATGATCACTCCTTAGCAGACAGTTTTAATGTCATGATTCACGATTGCCCTGATACACCCGTCAGGCAGGGACACTGGAAACTGACAGTGTAGATTTTTTACCTGAAGTCCGCTGTTCTCCCTCAAACAGAAATACTGAAGGCGTTCCTGAAAGGTTTTTTGCACCCTGATAAATCTCTCTGCCAACTCAGCAATCCAAATCAAACCAAATCAGACTGAATTAGAAAAGGGCTGGAGAGATGCCTCAGAGGTTAAGAGCACTGACTGCTCTTGCAGAGGTCCTGAGTTCAATTCTCAGCAACCACATGGTGGCTCACAACCATCTGTAATGAGATCTGGTGCCCTCTTCTGGCCTGCAGTCATACATGCTGTATACATAATAAATAAATAAATCTTAAGAAAAAAGAAAGAAAGAAAGAAAGAAAGAAAAGAAAAAGCCCTGGTTTAATGGGTAAAGCAGTCCCAGGTGATTCTCTGGCCCCACAGAGAGAAGACAGGGACAAGAGACTGGAAAACCACTTGTCTGTTTTCTGAGATGCAGCTTATATACCCTGTGGGAGTGGTCTTGAGCCTTCTTGGGGGAGAAGCTATGTTTGGCGAGCTTTGAAGGGGCAGATTTGGGGAAAAAGATGGGGAAGAGGAGCTGAGGTGGACCTTCCACCAGAACATTCCGGACTCTTTGGGTATAGGATGCCAGTGTGCCAGGGGCTGAGGTGGAGTTCCCACCCAAACAATTCCCTCTTTGTTAATCCAAAATTACCAAAAAAAATCCACTCTTTTTCAGTTCTCAGACAGTATATAGCAAAGAACCAGCCTTTCTCACTTGTTTCCATTTCCTTTGGGTTAGTCACCTACTAACAGGATTTCTGCATTAGCTGGTAGTTTCTGTTTTTAAATGTATTTAAGAATCTTAATAGTGATATGGAATCAACCCAGAGATCCATCAGCAGATGAGTGGGCAAAGAGAATATGGTGCACACAGGGAAATACTATGTCCTGCCGTCACAGCATTAGAACTGGAGGACACCATAGTAAGTGATATAACCCAGGTCCAGTGGGTCTCATAGACACTCAGAGCAGAAAGATGGTTTCCAGCAGCCGAGGTAGCAGAAGGAAGCAGGGCGGGGAGTTCACGCAAATGAATACAATGTTACATTTGGGCCCTAATTCAGTAAAGCTGGCTTCCGGCCGAGGAAGAGACAGAAAAGACAGATACATGGCTGTGGGAATTCTGATCCCCTGAGAAGCTGGCTGCCAGCCAAAAGGGCAGGCCTCAGAAGAAGCCAAGCCTGACTCCACCTCGTACCGTGGGATCCTGCCCTGCAGATCTCTGAAAAGGGAGCATTTCAGTATGATGGCCCCAACATGCTAAGAGAGGAGTCACCACCAGCGTCCCCAGTGAGTCACTCAGCATCCCTGAATGTTTCCCAATCCCACTGGAAAGACGAAGGGAGGGACATGGTCCAGTGTGGTGGGGCACAGAAAGAGGACAGCTAAGGTGATGGGGGCGTGGCCAGTGGTAGCACTTCCTAGCATGCACCAGGCCGGCTGTAGGTTCTGTCCCCAACACTAAAAACAAACGCAAAATCCCTAATTCAGGCATGGGGCTGAAAGCTCCTAATTGCAGCACTTCGGAGGTCAAGACAGGAGGGTCAGAGAGGCGGTCCAGGCCTGTTGGAAGCACAGCTTAGAGTGAGCATTGGAGAAACCAGGATTGTCGACCACACAGGCCGATTTTCTTCACAGAAAGGAAGGAAGGAATGATGCCTGGTCACCTGGAGAGTCAGTGAAAGTGGCCAAACAACTTGGTGGATCCTATTAGGGACAACCTCTGCCTGAATCCCCCAATATCCTGAGCGTCCTTAAGCTCTAATCCTGGGCTTTGTCTCTCCATGAATGGAACTCATCCCTATGCAGGAGGGCCCATGACTTTGCATCCTCCACCAATAGAATCCATCCTTGTCTTCCTCTAGGCCCTACCCCTGAGCTCTGTTTATCAGCCAACAGAACTCATTCTTACTGTAAATGTCACAGGTGCTTTGCTATCTTGCTGGGGAGTTTCTATGTAGCTCTGCCTAAAGCTTTGTTGTGATAATTATCCCATGGAACCCTCCTTCAAACGTATTATTGTGCTTAAATAGGTAAGAAGAATAAACCACCAGGTCAGAGTCTGGAAGTTTTTTAACCCAATGCCTGCAAAAATGGTACCTTATCTCACCAGGCTCTTCTTCCAGCTGGCATCTGAGGCTTGCTGGGGGTAGCTGACAAAGGCCAACTTGGCTACGAGGCCAGCCTGGCTAGTGTCTCAATACAAAACCAAAGTCAAACAAGCAAGCCAGCCTGATGTGGTGGCATACACTTCAATCCCAGCACCCTGGAGGCAGAAGCAGGCTGATCTCTGAATTCTAGGCCAGCCTGGTGTACAGAGTTCCAGGACAGCCAGGGCTACACAGAAAATCCCTGTCTCCAAAACAAACCAAGCCAACCAACCTACCAACCAAACAAAAATTGTCTCAAAAGCACCTAGTAACTGTGGGGAGGCTGACTAAGAGTGGCATTTCTCCTGGGGGTGAGGAAAAAGGAGGTACCTGGGGTGAAGAAGGAGAGCGTAAGAACTTCTTGTGTTTCTACCAGGCACTCTCTTCCACCCCGCTGCTTTAATATGTTGTTTTAATAAGCATAATAAAAATTGTGGGGAAATGTCTTCTTTTCACATTTCTTCTTTAAACATTATGAGTACTATATATCCACATAGGGCTAGAGCTAAGGATATGCGTAGCTCAGTTGTTTGGGAGCACTATATATCCACATAGGGCTAGAGCTGAGGATGTATATAGCTCAAGTTGTCTGGTCCAGCACTCAGGAAACTCTAGGTTCAATCCCCAATACCACATAAGCCAAGCATAACACATGCCAAGTTTCTAGCACTTGAGAAATGGAGGTATTATGCCCAGATCACAGAGACCCCCAAAAGACCACCACGGAGACCAAATCCCACATGTAAAAGCAAAGAGCCTTTATTTCAAGCTCCAGAGCTTGGTCCCTCTGTCTGTCCAACACAGCAGTGAGAGCAGAGAACCCTGAGCTCAAGTCGGGCAGAGTTTTTATCATAGCAGAGGTTGGGGTGGGGGGATTTCCAGGGTCCAGGACCCTGATTGGCTGACAATTGTCGAGGGGTATCTGTAAAACAAAAAACAGGTGTGTGCTAGACTCAAGGACCTCTGGCCACCCTATCTAATGATTGGAATGTTTGGGATGTCAGGTACTTCCTCACCCCTGGGTGGTATCAGTTTAAGGCTGTGTCTAGGCCGCTAAGTCTGTCATGGCTGCTGTGTGGTCATGCTATTTTGGGGCCCCTTCACAGAGGCAGGAGGAACTGAAATTCAAGGCCATCTTTGGCTGCATAGGGAGTTCAAAGCCAGGTTGGAGCACACAAGGCTGGCTCCCTCCCTCTCTCTCTCCTTCCCTCTCCCTTCCCCAGCTCTCCCTGTCTCTCTCCCATTTCTCTTGCATGGTTAGACATACAGACTAGGTTAGTAAACAGACTTGCATATGGCAGGTGTGTGTGGTTTTAAGATCATGTAGTGCAAATGTGCAGACAAGTGGGAAAAAAAAATCTTTTGGCAGCCCTGTAGACATAACAATGCAGTCACCAGTTTCTTTTATATCCATCGCTATGCTAGGGTGTGCCCAGCTGGGAACAGGAGTACCCCTGAGGCTGGAGAAGGAGGAATGTGACCTTGGTTGGATGTCATGAGGGTTGGAGATTAGTGGTGATTAGCTAGCCATTTGAGCCCACTGCCTCCCTGCTGACAAGTTTTCAGATTCTAAGATGGAGACTCAGTTGTTTTACGGACTTGTTTGTGACACGCTTCCAGTAAACAAGAGCTTCAGGGCACCAGACCAGCCTCACAGGCCCCAGCGTTTGCATGCACATTGCTCTTCGTGTGGTTTCCCTCTGTGGTTAAAGCTGTGAAGAATGGACAAAGGGGTGAGTTCTGTCAGAGGTTACGGACGGACACACTTGACACTTGCCTAGTGTCTACATTTGAGGGTGGGGGGAGACTCACTCAGTCTACCAATTGAGCAAAGGGCTAAACGTGAATTCTTTACGCTGCAGCTATAGGCAGATGGACAGATGAGAACAGTGTCTTGGGCTCCCGTGCCTAGAATCCACATGATGAGGCGGGCCAGTGGATCCTAGAGCAGATTGAGTGATGAGCGAAAGGGCTGGCTTAACATTTGCATCTGCAGAGCTCCTGGAGGGACAGATACAAGCCTGCCCACGTTTTCAGCTACTCTATTGCTGCCTTCCTACGTTTCCCAAACTCGTCCTCCTTTGGAATCAAGTTTACTCTTTCCTACACCAATTCTTCCTCTTGACCGGCTCACACAGAAGGAGCATGTCACCCACCATCTCACCCAGAAGTCCTAGATGTAGATTTGTTAATCCCACCAATCGAGAAAACTTAAAATGTCACTTTGGCTCTCACGGATTCTTGGGTTATAGGACATTTTCAGGTGAGCAGAGCGCCCAGCATGTGTCACAGCATCTACAGGACTCCTGGGGGGATCCCCCCACACCTGAGCTCTGCTGTCACATCCAGATGATCTTCCCAGAAAAGTCAAAGGTTGCCCCTGAACCAGAAAGGAAGAATGGTGAAAGAAGAAAAAAAAAATACTGCAGAGGAGAAGGAAAGAAAAAAAAAATGTGTGGTGTGGAAAGAAATTGAACATAAAATAAATACAAAGAAAAAAAAGTCCAGAGCATTGATCTCCTTGTCGACAGGGTGAAAGACCCTAGCCCTTCAGGCTTACACCCCCAAGCCTCAGGAAGAGAGAAACTTCAAGCACCAGGAAATGAGAAACTAAAAATCTAGTTCCCAGGGCCACCTGACTCAGCCACTACTCAATCACCCCTGTAACAATATAACAATGTAAAGAGATTTCTGTTAAGAGATGTGCTCAACTGTAACTGGGATAGTTGCAGGTGTTCCAGGAAGGACCACCATGACCTGTGTGTAAGCTCCACTCCCGCCCTGATAACCCCCTTGAGGTTTACGTAACTGTACCCCCTCTGTGATCACCCCGTGATCAGGCCATGAAATTGTATGGGAATTGTAATCTTGTGAGTTTTGTGGGGTTTTCCTTTAAAAGCCCTTATGGGGCTGCAGTAAGATGCAACTCTTGCTCTTGGGAGCAGAGAAGCCCTTATATAGAAGCTTAATAAATCCTTGTGCTGTTGCATCAACTGGACTGGAGTCTGGGTTCTTGGGGCACCCACTTGAGACCCTAAACTTTGGGGTCCAACAAGGGTAGGGAATTGTTGGGGACCGATTCCGGACAGCAGTGTCCTTACTTTATCAAACCTTACAAAGGCAGGAAGTTCCTGGCCTAACCTCGGGCTGTACAACTTCCTGGAGTACCTGCTAATCAGCCAGCTGCAGGGGCCTGGGACCAAAGCGACCTCACCCTCCCTTAGGAATTTTCCATCCTTCTCTCCGTGCTTCCCCTGTTCCCCCTCCCTGCCTGAAGCCCTGTTTATAAGCCTCAACACCCAGTCAATAAAGGAGACCTCGACGCAACTCAGACTGACTCTGTCTTCCTTTACGCGCCTGGTCTCCTTTCTCTCTCGCCCCCATTGATCTTTCAGGAGGTGCCTCCTCGGGTCTCATCAAATAACCTGGCCCGCGGGACTGGGCAAGTGGCGCCCGAACGTGGGGCTCAAGGCACGGTGACCTGCCGGACGACGGACAACGGAAGGGGCCCCAGAGAGGATCAGGGTAGAGACGCCCGGACTGCATCACTCGTGCAACGCGGGAGAGTCTTGAGGTAAGTATGTCGTCCCATCGATCATGGGCAAAAATTTATCTAAAGAGGCTGTTTTTCTAAAGGAGATGAAAAGGTAATCTTAGGGAGAGAGGAATAAGAGTTAAGAGAAAGGATTTGATAAAATTCTTCCAATATGCAGAGGAGAAATGTCCCTGGTTAGTGATTAATGGACCAGGAATTCACCCTCTGACTTGGAACAAGGTTGGAAAAGATATTAACAAATTAATCAGAGACGGGGAAAATGTCCCCGACGCCTTTTTTAGTTTTTATGGACTTTTGTTTTGTACCGGTCGATCGATTTGTACTTTGCAGGCTCTCACTGGGACAGACGTGTCCAGACAGTGAACCTGGCGGCGAAGGGAGACGTCCCAGAGCCCTAAGGCCACCTCAGAGGTGACGATTTGGTTTAGGAGCATCTTTGGGTATCTTCCCCCACAATGGGAGGAAGTGCCACTTTGTATTTTGTCCCGGGAATTTGTCAGAGCCATTTTGTGGGTTTTTTTATATGTTTTGTTGTGATCATTGTTACTTTACTCTCTCCTTCTCTTCAAAGAAAAAAAAAATTGTTTAACTAAACGAAAAAAGGGGAACTGCTGCAGGCCGCAGGAATATATCTTAAAAACTCAGCTGGTTATGGCAAAGTCACTACCTGGAGGAATCAGGGAATTCCTCCAGAGGAAGCCAAATCCTAAGGAGTTTTTGGTGTTACTTGGCTTGTTATATATCAGCTGTATTCTGTTATAAAAATCATGTGTGGCTTCATAGTTTTCCCAATTGATTTTTCCCTAAGAAGGGCTAACAATGTGCACTGATCACTCTCTAGACACACACATTCCAGGCATTTGGAGAACAGCCCCAGGAAAGGCTTTCTCTGGAATCAGATATCTCCCCTAGCCATTTTCAAGGACTAAAGGAGACACCACCCAGGTGGTCACCCAACTTCCGAGGGCTAACAGTGATAACCACCCACAGGCGAGTCTCCTGACTTAAGGTAAATTCCACAAGGAGACACCGCCCAGGTGGTCACCCAGTTTCCGAGGACTAACAGTGATAACCACCCACATACAAGTCTCCTGACTTAAGGTAAATTCCACAAGGAGACACCGCCTAGGAGAGGTGGATGTTAAGTAATAGCTTTACACAGTTTAGCTTGGACCCTCCCTTTTATATATCGGGACTTCCAGGGCACAGAAAGGAAAAGAGAAAAGAGAATGGAAGAACTAGATGGGTAAGAACTTGAGAGGAACAAACTGAGATGGGGAAGAACTAGATCGAAGGGCTAAAAGAGAGGACTAGAGGAACGAGATGGAAGATGAGGAAGAGCCAGATGGGGAAGAACAAGATGAGAAAGAGCCAGATGAAAGAGAAGGAGATGGGAGAGGAGCTGATAGGGGAAAGAACTAGATAGATGAGAACCTAGAAGGGTCAGAACTATATGAAGGAATTAAGATAGAACCTAGAGGTAGATAAATATAGAGAAATCAGTCAAGAAAGGAGCTAGACATGAGAGCAGAATAGAAGCTGTGTAGAGAGAGAACTGTCACAGAATAATAAAGTGTATGAACAAAACAAAAACAAAACAAAACAAAAAAAAAACCACAAAAAAAGGTGCATGTCTGACTGACAGGGATGTGGAAGCCCCTGATGTCTGTTTGATCAAGGACAGAGATCCTCGAGTCTGGATTGTTTTTGATGTGATTGAGCCTGGAGGGTTACCCCCCCCCCCCCCCCCCCTAGAGCACGTCAGGCTGTCATTGTTCTTGGAGCTTTGTTGGTTGTCTTGTTGGGGCAAAGTTTTTTCGTGTGCCCTTGGTCTTGTGTGTAATGTATTAATTGCTCTCATTGTTGACTTGACTGTGACGGACGCTATGGGACAGTTCCCTTCTTCTCTACTAGACCTTTGCCTAGCCCACTGGAAGGATGTGTGAGCCACAATAGAGGGAACTGAGTTCCCCACCCCCACTCCCCGATTGAACTGAGATAAACAGGTAGCTTCTGCCAGATGGGGCTTGCATACTGCAAGAGGGGCTTGCTGGCTGTGAATGAGGCCGTCATCTCAGTGCTGATGTTCCGGTTCTTGGATTGTCTGTATAAATGTTATTTGTTTCTGTCTGCTAACCTCCCTTATTTTCCTAGAGGAAGAGGAGGAGAGAGAGGCATAACAAAGGCCATCTCCGTCCCTCCCTAGCTCTCTTGCTATCAGGACTGCAGCCAGCTGGCTGCTCTCATGAGGGTGGGGGTGCGTGCTCTCGGTACAGGCGGGCAAAGATGGGAGCTTTGGACAGGGCAATGGGGACTGCCTGCAATTGACAAAAACTGTGTGAACACTAAAGAGAGAATCTGACCCTCCCTTCCTTTACTGTGATAACTTCAAGGTCTCTTCTGCCGGCCAGCAGCTTCTCTTGTTAACCCTTCTCTGTCCTGATATTGCTTAAAAAGAAATGTTAAATTACCAGTTCAAGATACTGGGAAAATTATGCTTTTGTTTCCACAGGAAAAATAAAAATTTACATGGGTTTTGGTCATTTGAGTTCAGTGGGTTACAAATACTTGCCATCATTTAAGAGACTTGGTTTCAAATTATTGCTGGTTAAGATAAAATATAATGTTTTTATAAAAAATGACTTGAGATATATATATATACATATAAAATGAAACATGTTTCATATTTCTTTGTCTTGCTATTCTGCTGTTACATTGAGACTCCAAAGGGTCATAGTTGTAAAAATGTCTGTCTACAAGTATGAATGAAAAATGTGGCCACATGTATGTTTGGTTTTGAATGTCTGAGTTTGCATGTCCTTTATGTTAAGAAATGCAAGTTAATACTAGTCACCTGGCTATTCAGATACTAGTTTAAAGCATAAACTGTTTTATTTTAATATAAAAAAAAAACTAAGAGGTATATTTGACTAATATATCTATAGGAGAACAAATTGGTCTGGTTATTGTTACCAAACTTAGAGATATTTTCAAGATTAGGCCTAGATTTGTTTGGCTCAGATACATTTAATAGATAATGGTCCTCAAACCTGTGAAAGATCTGATGAATATGGTATTTACAATATTTGATAAAAAGCTTACTATAGCAAACAGAGACTCTGAGCTCCCCAGCTCCTAGCAATGACTCCCAAGGTCTCCAAAGAAGAAATGGAACAATGACAAGAAGATGCCACCTGAATTGTGGACAATGCTGTCCTGACACCTGTCCTGCCAACACTATAAAGACTATAGGAGCCTGGGATGATGGCAGTCTGGGTAATGAATAGTCTATGTTGTTTTTTAAATAGACTTAAAAGTCTGCACTCAGGTAAAGTTTATCCTTCTCAGATCTTTGATGACATTGATGACTGGGCTAGCTATAGCTTTCTCAGCTTAGTAATTGATTGGCCAATGGATTAATTAATTAAAGCTAATAAGTCTCTTTAAAAAAGGTTCTAAATATAGACTTACAGATGCTTTTCATTGGGCCAAGGAAATTTCAGTCTAATCTATTCTTGGTTCTCTAGATAGAAAAGACACTATGGATTTCAGGGCAAATTGATAATACTACAATTACTAAGACTATGGGTCTAAAAGTTCCAAATAAGTTCATAAGTTTTAACTCCTGTTCCTAGTTTATATCTATCTCAACAGGTTTCCACTTGGCTGACAGATACATCCAAGCAACATTTGCTGGTGACAACCTACTGCAAATGACCATGAGCCCTGAACTTGCTGAAAGCTGATATGGACCAATTCAGCCGATATGCATACCATCTCTTCAGCTGGTCAATAAAACGTTCCCTCTTGTCTTTGACTAACATTCTGGCTTTCCAGGGCCTTGACAACAACGTCCCAATGTCAGCAGGAAGTAATTACAGAAGAGAGAAAACATCGCCCCTGTTTCCCCCCCCACACCCCAGAATGTTAGATCAAAAGGGAATTTCTTGTCATAGGGAACCTGAGATAAAGTTCCAAGTTGCTTGAGGATAAGGAACTCTGTCAGCCATCATAAGGCTTTTGGCCTTGTGCTTCTGCTAATTACTGTTGGCTCTTATATCACTGATGTCTTAACTAAATGATGATTCATGTCTGGGTTCCACTAAACTGAGGATGCTAGAATTCCAATATCCACCTCGGAACCCATGACACACTTGCAGATGGCAAAAACTAAATAAGGGGAAGCTCGCTTTGCCATTGATAATGGGAAAACTCTTATGCTCTGGTCCAATTAGTCTCTGATATGGAATTCTTTGAGCAGAGAGGCAGATACACTCGAGAACCTGTGTCTATGACTATTGCCCTCTTGTTAGGTATTGGGGCATCACTGCAGGAATTGGTACAGGAACTACTGCTCTCGTGCAGAGCAACCACCTTATGCAGTCACAAATGGCTATGACTACTGACCTAGAGGTCATAGAAAGATCCATTTCTGCTCTGGAGAAATCTTTAACCTCGCTCTCTGAGGTTGTGTTACAAAACAAAAGAGGTCTGGATTTACTATTTTTAAAGGAGGGGGGATTATGTGCAGCCTTGAAGGAAGAATGCTGCTTTTATGTCGACCACACTGGTATTGTCAGGGAATCGATGGAAAAATTAAGGGAAAGGCTGGCTCAAAGCAAAAGCGAGTTTGAAAATCAGCACGGGTGGTTTGACCTTTGGTCCCTGGGCCTTTCAGTGGTTGATTCAGTTTATCAAAAATCAGATTGATTCAGCCTTACCACGACATGTCTCGATTCATTATCACAGAGTAGATTCCGAGGAGGCCAGCCAGGAGCCCCATCAAGGACTCAGATTCAGTGTCCTAAGGCCCTAACGTCCCCACGGTCCTGCTAGAGGGTACTCAATGACGGGAATAGTACAGGGCCCATGCCGGAGACAACAGCATACAGAGGTCGCCCGAGACCGGCTCAACATGGCATGCTGCCGAGTGTGGGAAGCCCCCTGTGTAGCCTAAGACAGGGACTCTCTCAGACCTTAGCCACCCCGATCACATGGACTTGGTCCATTTTTGAGAAAAGAGGGGGAACTGTTGGGGACCGATTCCGGACAGCAGTGTCCTTACTTTATCAAACCTTACAAAGGCAGGAAGTTCCTGGCCTAACCTCGGGCTGTACAACTTCCTGGAGTACCTGCTAATCAGCCAGCTGCAGGGGCCTGGGACCAAAGCGACCTCACCCTCCCTTAGGAATTTTCCATCCTTCTCTCCGTGCTTCCCCTGTTCCCCCTCCCTGCCTGAAGCCCTGTTTATAAGCCTCAACACCCAGTCAATAAAGGAGACCTCGACGCAACTCAGACTGACTCTGTCTTCCTTTACGCGCCTGGTCTCCTTTCTCTCTCGCCCCCATTGATCTTTCAGGAGGTGCCTCCTCGGGTCTCATCAAATAACCTGGCCCGCGGGACTGGGCAGGGAATCCCAAGTGCTGAGGGAGATGACTCACTTTAATGAAACCAGAACACTTTGCTCAGGACCTGGAAGACAGTGGGAATTCAATACGTGGTTGTCTCCCAATACAGAAATGCCTGGGCCACTCACTTGTGAAGCAGGCATTACAGGTTCTTGGCTACGCTGTCTTGACGGGAGAGGGGGCTGAGGACTTGGAATCATGGTCACATTACCCTGCCTTGAAGCCCTGTGCTGAGAACAACAAACAGACCCCTTGGAAAACAGAATGCAGGGCCATTTGCATTTCATAGAGAGCATTGGAAGCCTTCCCATGTGGCCTGGCTTTGTTGCAGTTTCCACCGAGGCTGGTCTGAAGCTCAGAATGAAAGGAGTCGCTTGGCCATTGCCAAAAAAGGAGCCAAGTTTCCACTTGGCCCTGCAGCCTCCTTTGTTTTGACTTAGACAGGAGGGAAGCCAGTCACTTTCTCTGGCACAAGCGCCCTGCCAATTCACCAGCTGGGGGAGAGGTTGAGATCTTCTCTTTGGGGGAGACTACTAGCATCACATAAACATCTCAGAAAAAGGCTGCAAAAGAGAAGATGGAGAGGGACATGGGAACAGACAGATGGCTCGAGGGCTGTCAGAATTCACATCAGGGGGCTGTCTCAGCATCTCAACCTCCATGTTCACACACCCACACCCTCCTTTCTTATCCTTCCTCCTCTCTACTCTCAGCTCAGGAACAGCCTCTCAGATCTTAAGACCTTTTCAGATGAAGCAGGCAAATAATACTCACTTCTCTAACTCACCATCCACCCTGCTCCAGCATCCTCAGGGTCCTGATGAGTCTGTGTGGAGGGGAGGCCCTGATGCCCATCCACCCAGGTGACCAGCTTCCTGGTTCCACAGCTCAGCACTGGCTCCTCTAAAGCCTCAACTCGAGATTTCTCTTCCTGTGCTTTGTGTCCTTTCTTTCTTTTTTCTTTTCTTTTCTTTTTTTTTTCTTGTTTTTTTTTTTGTTTGTTTTTGTTTTTCAAGACAGGGTTTCTCTGTGTGGCTTTGCGCCTTTCCTGGGACTCACTTGGTAGCCCAGGCTGGCCTCGAACTCACAGAGATCCCCCTGGCTCTGCCTCCCGAGTGCTGAGATTAAAGGCGTGAGCCACCACCGCCCGGCTGTGTCCTTTCTTGAATGAGACCCATGCGCTTATCTCCTGATGAGGTCTGACTCCCTCTCAGCCAGGACTTCCCCTCCTGCTCCAGGAACACATGCCCAGATGACCACGGGCAACCTCTGACACCAGGTCCTAGCAGTCTCTGGGACTTTTCTGCCTTCTAGGCTGCCGTGGAAACCAGGAATCCTTCCCTGATAAGAGCATGACCTTGAGCATGCAACAGAGGCTTTCCCTAAAATAGCCATAAGGGGGTAGGTACCCTTTTGGCCTCAATGCTATACCGGAAAGTCTCTACTTCTTTGTCCTCAAGCTACTTCCTGTCGCAGAGGGAGAGAGGACTGGGAAGGGGAGAGGGCATGACAGTCGAGGTAGGGTGAGGAAGGCAGAGAGTGGAGGAGGGAGTGCAGTCTGCCCTCACAAACAGCATCGTGAACTCCCTGATCTCCCATCTTCCCATAATCCAGTTTATCATCACGTCCCGTTTCTTCAGTCTGGCCTGGGTTCTGAACCTGTTCATCAGCTGTGTGACCTGGCATTTTAGTCAGGATTCCACCACCTGATATAATCACATTTTAAGGGGGAAAGCTTATTTTGGTTTCTGAATTCAGAAGTTTCTACGCATAGTTTGGTCAGCTCATTGCTTCAGGTCTGTGGCAAGGCAGTGCACTGTGACAGAAGCATGTGATAGGGGGTGACTTTCACTCCATGACATCCAGTAAGTGAAGGGAGATACAGAAGGGGGGGGGAGTCCCAGTAGCCCCTGCTGGAGTATAGCCCCTCCGTGACTAACTTCCTCACACTGAGCCCCACTTCCTAAAGGTCCCATTATGTCCGAGTGGCACCAAGCTTAAGCTTCCGATGGGCCTTTGGAGGACACGTGTGATCCATCCCATGGCAGTAGATGAGTGACTCATCCTCTTGAAGTCAAGGCATTGGGACATCAGCAGGTCACCTTACCCGTCATAGTGAGCTGGGACACTCGTGCCACATCATTGTTGGTGTGTTCATCCTCTGATGGAAACAGACATATCTTCCCCCTTCCACATGGACAGTCATAAATCTCCAGGGTGGGGTGAGAGGCCTGGGGCAAGTCCCACCCCACCTGGTAACCATGCTTGCCACAGTTCACTTGCCCTATTCAGGTCCTACTTCCTTAGAAAGACTGAGGTCAGGCACTCGCTCTAAGAGCTGGGTCCACAGAGGCACTGTCTTTCCACAGTTGAACTATCAGCCTGACTCATTCAGAGCCTGGATAGAGCATGGGGGCGAAAACAACAGAGAATGATTTATCGGTGTCCTAGTTAGGGCTTCTATTGCTGTGATCAAACACCATGACCAAAAGCAAATTGGGAAGGAAAGGGTTTCTTTGGCTTACCCTTCCATACCACTGTTCATCTCTGATGGAAGTCAGGACAGGAACACAAACAGGTCTGCGACCCTGAGGCAGGGGCTCATGCAGAGGCCATGGAGGGATGCTGCTTACTGGCTTGCTCCTCATGGCTTGTTCAGCCTGCTTTCGTATAGAACCCAGGACCACCAGCCCAGAGTTGGCCTTACCCACAACAGTCAGTCATTTTAAAATGTCCTACAGCTGTATCTTTTTATTTATTTATTTTTTAATTTTTCGAGACAGGGTTTCTCTGTGTAGCTTTGCGCCTTTCCTGGATCTCGCTCTGTAGACCAGGCTGGCCTCGAACTCACAAAGATCCACCTGCCTCTGACTCCCAAGTGCTGGAATTAAAGGTGTGTGCCACCATCGCCCGGCTCAGCTATATCTTATGAAGTCATTTTCTCAGCTGAGGCTCCCTCCTCTCAGATGACTCCAGCTTGTGCCAAGCTGACATAAAACTAGCCAGCACAGTAGGTCTTTGCACTTAGCAGTGCTTAAGAGAACTTGTTATAGGATTAAACCAACCACCCTACTGGAGCCTCCTCCAAGGTCCTTTTTCCTGGCTGAAAGAATTCATTGCCTTGGTCCTCTATGGTGGGACCTGAGAGGCCCACCAGCTACTGAGTCCTCCTGAGGATTTAGAGCCTGGTCACAGTGGTGACGTGTGTCTGTTCTTTTACCTGTTTCTTACAGTCGTATTCCAGGTAACTACCTCCAAGGACCAGCGATTACCAGGAAAGCTGGCTACACTGGTTTCTCCCCTGTTTCCTACTTCAAAGTCACTCCAGGCAGAGCTGAGCATCCATGAGATGCTATATTCTGGAACTTCTTGCCAAAATTTGCCTCTAGCACCTGGAAGGTTGTTTCATGGCAAGCTTTAAAAACTGGTGGCAAGTTGGGTGTGGTGGCACAGGCCTTTAGTCTCAGAAAGACAGAGGCAGGCAGATCTTTGTGAGTTTGAGGCCAGCCACCTCTACATAGAGAACCTTCTCTCAAAGAAAAACCCAAACAATAAAACATAAAACTTGTAATAGCCAGAACCTGGAAACAACCTAGATGCCTGTCAACTGAAGAATGGATTAAGAAAATGTGGTACATATACACAATGGAATACTACTCAGCAGAGAAAAACAATGACAGCATGAAATTTGCAGGCAAATGGATGGAACTAGAAAAAATCATCCCGAGTAAGGTAACCCAAACCCAGAAGGACAAACATGGTATGTACTCACTCATAAGTGGATACTAGATATAAAGCAAAGAACAATCAGACTGCAACCCACAGAACCATGGAGGCTACATCGCAGGGGGGACCCTAGGATGACTGTGGCTTATAATAAGTTTTGATTTTACTCAATTACTGAGCAAGCCTCAATGAAACATTTCACTATTAAGATAAGAATTTATACTGTATCAAGCTGATAATAGAAAAATAAAAAAAAAATTAATTAAAAAAATTAAAGGGGGCTGGAGAGATGGCTCAGAGGTTAAGAGCACTGACTGCTCTTCCAGAGGTCCTGAGTTCAATTCCCAGCAACCACATGGTGGCTCACAACCATCTATAATGAGATCTGGTGCCCTCTTCTGGCCTGCAGTCATATATGCTGTATACATAATAAATAAATAAATCTTAAAAAAAAAAAATTAAAAAACCCATAAAACTTGTTAATAAAAACTGGGCAAAAGTGCCTTGAGCAATTTGAGATTTCAGAAGCTGCTTGCCATGTGTAGTGTGCTGCTGCTGGTCACCAGTGAACATGTATTTCCCATCTTTCTTTCTTCCCTTATTTTTTTTTAATGAAAAAGCCATTTTTTTATTTTAATTTTTTTACTGAAAAAAAAAAAACAACAGTTTTTTTTCCCTCTTCCTTTAATTGGCACTTGCCATTTTGAGCTATTTCAGCCTTGTTTCAAAAGGTGTTAACTTTTTTTTTTTCTTTTTCTTTTTTTTTTTTTTTTTTTTTTTTTTTGGTTTTTCGAGACAGGGTTTCTCTGTGTAGCTTTGCGCCTTTCCTGGAACTCACTTGGTAGCCCAGGCTGGCCTCGAACTCACAGAGATCCACCTGGCTCTGCCTCCCGAGTGCTGGGATTAAAGGCATGCGCCACCACTACCCGGCTCTTTTTTTCTTTTTTAAAGACAGGATTTCTCTGTGTAGCCTTGGCTGTCCTGGAGCTCACTCTGTAGCCCAGGCTGACCTCGAACTCATAGAGATCCACCTGCCTCTGCCTCCCAAGTGCTGGGATTAAAGGTGTGCACCACCAACCACCTCCAGGCTTCAAGAGGGTTACTCTTCTAGACTGGAACTCAAAGATCTGCCTGCCTTTGCCTCCTAGCTGGGATTACACTTGTACCACCATGCCCAGACAAAAGAGGATTAATCTTAACCTGAAGATAACAGATATGGATTCAACCCAAACATGGTTTTGCTGTTCTTTATTAGTGATGGGCTTAAATATGGGCATGTGACATATTTTTGGCTAATAAGACATGAGGGAAGTCTGTTGAGGGAAAGATGTCCATGTTTTTTTATTTGGTTTTTGTTCGTTTGTTTGTTTGTTTGGTTGGTTGATTGGGTTTGGGTTCTCACTATGTAGCCCTGGTTGGCCTTGAACTCAAAAGATCTGCCTGCCTCTGCTTAGAGTGGTGGGATTAAAGTCATGTGCCACCATACCTGGAAAAGTTTCATGTTCTTTAATATGCCCCTGTCTAGAAAGCTCAAGAGGCCTCAACTTAAAAAAAAAAGAACTACGGGCAACTAAGGAATGCTGAGGTTGGAGAAATTAGACACACACACACACACACACACACACACACACACACACCCATACATACACACACACAAACACACATACACACACCATGAATTTGAAAAGGAGCAGGGGAGAGGGTACATTGGATGGTTTGGAGGAAAGAAAAGGAAGGGGGATATGATATAATCTCAGAAAATTATTCAGAAAAAAAGTCCTCTTCCTGCATCAGGACCTTGGCTCAGAATATACTGCCTGGACCTACCCCAGTTGTGACCATCCAGAAGACTCTGGCTACTAGGAATGCTTCAGATATACAGGAGCCTTTAATCCCAGCACTCAAGAGGCAGGGGCAGGTAGATCTCTGTGAACTCAAGGTCAGCCTGGTGAGCACAGAGAGTTCTGGGAAAGCCTGAGCTGCATAGAGAGAGACTGTCTCACAAAACAGTACAGACATGTAAGAGTGCAGAGGCAAGAGACTGCAGAGAAGGGGAAACTGGGCTGGGGAGATAGATGGGTCGCTAAAGAGTTTGTACTGCAGAAATGAAGACTTGAGCAGGCATCCAGGCTTGGTGGTGTGTGGGGGTCCACAGATGTTTCCTAGTGAGATCTGAGCTTGCTTTACCCAGCAGAGCTGCATCAGAGGATGGCTTGACCACGTGTGTGGTTACCAGGTGATTGGAAAGGCTGTGTTGGGAGGAGGTCTTTTGCTCCACTCCCCTGCCCCCCCCCCCCCCCCCCACCACCACAGAGGTGCACACCTGTGGCTCGCACCTGGGAAATGTTGACAGAAGAACCCCCTGAGCTAGCTGGTCAGCCACTGTAGCCTGTGAGCTCCAGACCAATGAGAAAGCTGGCCTCAAAAGAGGTGGATGCATTCCCTAGGATGGTGCCCAAGGTTGTTCTCTGGCTTCTACATATTTGTACACACACATTAAAAAGCAAAGAAGTAAAATTGGTCGGGCGTTGGTGGCACACGCCTTTAATCCCAGCACTCGGGAGGCAGAGGCAGGCGGATCTCTGTGAGTTCGAGGCCAGCCTGGGCTACCAAGTGAGTTCCAGGAAAGGCGCAAAGCTACACAGAGAAACCTGTCTCGAAAAACCAAAACCAAAACAAACAAACAAACAAACAAAAAAAAGAAGTAAAATTGGAGCTCAGAGGGCCCTTCAGCTTGCCATAGTAATGGCCTTCCTGTTAAACTGGTAGACAATGTACACAGGCTTGTTTGTTAAGTCAAGGCCTTCCTGGACCTCATTTTCTATCTACAGTGTATAAAATGGTTAGCTTTCCTCAGGCTACCTAGGAGGGTTGCTTTCACAGGTTGATAGATAGGGTACCAAGTAACAGCTAATAGAATTGTCACATTGGCGTTCAGTCTTATTTCATGTGTTTTAAAAATTCCTTTGGTTGCCTGTGACCGTGATTCTAGTCAAACCAGGCTTAAGTATACAGCCTATCTCACAACACCTCAAGCTTAGAGTGTGGTTGGGTTTTGAGAGCAGACTAGAGTCTGGGACCCAGACACCAGATACCTGTTCTCTGTTACATTGATTCCTGTCTCCAAAAGTCTGTGTCCACCCAGACTCAGAACAGGCTCTTATCTGAAGTAGTACCATTGCAGTTAAAAGGAGAGCATTCTGGGTAATGGTCAGCCCTAATGCAGTGGCGAGTACCCTTGTATGAAGAGACACAGATATGGAGACAAGTGGGGAGAGAGTGTCAAGTGGCAATAGGGAATTATTGAAAAGATGTGTCCACAGCCAAGAATGGCAGAATGGATTGGAGAGGGGGTCAAGAGTCCCCACCTCTAACTGAGGAGCTAGTGGCAGTTGATGGCTGCTGGGGAGAATCTTTTTTCATTGAGGATGTGGCCATTAATAGATTGCCCGCGCTCCAGAGGATGGGCCTATACTTCAGTGCATATGGGCAGCACTATTGGACTTAACAGGTTATGAAAAAAAAAAACATAAAAGAGGACATGAAGTTGGGAGGGGAATGTGTTGGGAAGTAGAGGAGAGTAGGCATGATCAAAATACATCGTATACAGGTATGAAAGTCTCAACTAATAAATAAAAATGTTACATTGATATTTTAAAAAGAAACAGCAGAAATAATGATTCATAGAGCCACCAGAACTCACGGGAGGCAATGAAGAATCATCTCCTGAGCCTTTAGGGCAACCACTGTCCTGCTAACATCTGGATGGCTGACATCTAGCCTGCAGACCAAATACATTTGTTATTTAGAGCCACCCACCCACCTTGTAGTCCTGGAGGGTGCGACTTCCACCTCCAGTCTCTACTCTTCCTTCTTAGAACGGGTGAGCTCTCTTTTTCCTCTCATTTTAGACAAAGCCCAGTTTTCCTTTTCCTTTTTTCTTTTTTTGAATATTTATTTGTTTATTATGTACACAGTGTTCTGCCTGCATGACAGAAGAGGGCACCAGACCTCATTATAGATGGTTTTGAGGCACCATGTGGTTGCTGAGAATTGAACTCAGGACCTTTGGAAGAACAGCCAGCGCTCTTAACCTCTAAGACATCTCTTCAGCCCCGCCCAGTTTTCTTAAGCCAGTAGATCACAGAGTTGGCACCTGTCAGTCAAGCTTCAAG
Source organism: Peromyscus eremicus (assembly GCF_949786415.1). Lineage (NCBI taxonomy): Eukaryota > Metazoa > Chordata > Mammalia > Rodentia > Cricetidae > Peromyscus > Peromyscus eremicus. Next base: position 122,334,338 of record NC_081416.1, on the reverse strand, counting down.
AAAGACAGGCAGTACTGTTTGTCTCTCAAATCCGATGAACTAGGAAAGAACTTCCATTAGTCCTAACAATCTCCACATAGTGCTTGGCCCTTCTCTTAGTGCCGTGTGAGAGGCATTCAATAAATGGTAGTATTTTAACTGGCACTGGGAGTTCTTACCACATGTAATGAGTGTCCGGCCTTTGACATCGGCTTCTGTGAAGATTCGTAGTGGATGACAGCGTTGTTGGGTAGAAGCAGCTGGTACTTAAAGCCATCTGGTGAGCTGTGGCCAAGTCCAGCTACACCTCCATAATGTGGAGCCACCCCAACAATAAATGGTTAAACAGGCTGCATTTGCAAAACCTACCGGCTGGCTGAGAAGTGAAGAATCCAAGGTGAGGGCCAGCAAGATGGCCAAGTGGGGAGTGGTGCTTCCTGTCAAACCCGATGACCTGAATTTGATCCCCAGGACCAACGTGGTCAAGGGAGAGAACAGAACCCTGAAAATTAACCTCTGACCTCCAGTCATGTAGCATGACATGAACACACACACACACACACACACACACACACACACACACACACTATAACTAAGTAAATATATATGTTTGTTCCTTTGTGTTAATTTAAGTATCCAAGACAAAGCAAGTTCTCTGTCAAGGCAGACATTTACTTTATCACATTTACTTCTGCATAGGTCTGACATTCATCCTGAGCGGCTCACTTTTAGAGTGTGTGCAGTCTTGGTTGGTGGTCATGGCGGTTCCGGGGACAACAGAAAGCGCCACCATTTTTTCTGTTCCTCCCCTACTTCTATGTTCCACCTAACTAATATGGCCACGTTGTCGTGGTTTATCAATCTACCATTGACATGCAGTTACACCCTTGAATGCCTGGAAGGGGCCACAGAAGCACCAGGCAACATCAGGGACACAGAAATTTTCAAAAGTGGCCAATGACGCCGGGCAGTGGTGGTGCACGCCTTTAATCCCAGCACTCGGGAGGCAGAGCCAGGCGGATCTCTGTGAGTTTGAGGCCAGCCTGGGCTACCAAGTGAGTTCCAGGAAAAGGAGCAAAGCTACATAGAGAAACCCTGTCTCAAAAAACCAAAAAAAAAAAAAAAAAAAAGTGGCCAATGGTTATCAACAGGCATCTGGGCTCATTTGTGGTCTGTTGCTGTGATAGAACATTGACCAAAGCCAGCCTGGGAAAGAAACGGTTTATTACAGCTTCCATGTTAGAGCCCATCAGCAAGGGAAGCTAGAGCAGGAGTTCAGGAGGAAGCAGGGGCTGAAGCAGGCGCCACAAAGAAATGCTGCTTAAAGCTTGCTTCCATGGCTTGCTCAGCTTGCTTAAAAAAAGAAAAAAAAAAGTTTTGTAATTACTGTTTAACAAGGGAAAAATGCAGTCTATTTACACCAGCAGCCATATGGTCAAAGGGAACACACAGAATTAATCAGCTATTTGTATAGGATGGATTAAGGACTCATCATATACATTATATATCATATATATATATATATATATATATGTAAAATAAGGATCTCCAAAACAAAGTACAATGGTGAATTTCACATTACCCTCCCCCAGTGATCCCAGTAAGTAATACCAGGCAGCAGCCCCTGAGCATACAGTTCAGCTTGTTTTTTACACAACCCAGGCCCACTTGCCCAGGTGTGGCACCCCCACTGTGGGCTGGGGTTTCTCGAAGGAATTACTAATCAAGAAAATGGCTGAGTGGGGTGATACAAGCTTTCTTTCTTTCTTTCTTTTTTTAATTCATCTATTTATTTTACATCCTGGCTGCAGCCTCCCCCCACCCCCCTCCCAGACCCTCCCCCAATTCCTTCAGCCTCCCCACCCTCCCCAATCCCCTCCTCTTCTATCTCTATCCAGGAAAGGTCAGGTCTCTCATGAGTATCAACAAAACATGGCATATCAAGTTGCAGTAAGACTAAGCACCTCCCCGTGCATTAAGGCTGGGCAAGGCAACCCAGTATGAGGAGTAGGGTCCCAAAAGCCCATAAAAGGGTCAGAGACAGCCCCTGTTCCCACTGTTAGGAGTCCCACAGGAGGACCAAGCTCCACAACTCTGCATATACGCAGAGTGCCTAGGTCGGTCTCATGCCTGCTCCCTGGTTGTCGGTTCAGTCTCTGTGAGCCCCTATGAGTCCAGGTTAGTTGATTGTGTGGGCCTTCCTGAGACGTCCTTGATCGCTCTGGCTCCTACACTCCTTTCTCCTCCTCCTCCACAGGGTTCCTGAACACCTACCTGATGTTTGGCTGTGGGTCTCTGCATCTGCTCCATCAGTTGCTAGATGGCGTCTCTATAGTGACAGTTGGGCCAGGAACCAATCTGGACACAGGAGATGGCCAGTTCAGGCTACTTATCTGCTATTGCTAGGGGACTAAGCTGGGGTCCTCCCTGTAGACTCCAGGGAGATTCCCCTGCGCCAGGACCCGAAATGCACCCCCAAGCAGTCCACCTCAGCCCTCTCCCCCTCCGTGCCTCGCCCCTAACCCGATGGCTCGTGTTCCCATCCTGGCTGGCCCTCAGTCCAATCAAAATCTCTTCTATTTCCCCTTCCCTGGGAGATCTGGGTGTTCCCCCATGAACCCTCCTTGTTATCTAGTCTCTCAGGGTCTGAGGATTGTAGTATAGTTATCCTTTATTTTACAGCTAATATCCACTTATGAGTGGTATAAAAATACCATGTTTGTCTTCCTCCATCTGGGTTACCACACTCAGAATGATTTTTTTTTTTTTCAGTTCCATCTATTTGCTTTCAAATTTCCTGGTGTCCTTGTTTTTAACAGTGGAGTAATACTCCATTGTGTAAAAGGTGGTACAGGCTTTTTTTTTTTTTTTCCTTCCGAGACAGGGTTTCTCTGTGTAGCTGTGCGCCTTTCCTGGAACTCGCTTTGGAGACCAGGCTGGCCTCGAACTCACAGAGATCCGACTGGCTCTGCCTCCTGAGTGCTGGGATTAAAGGCGGTACAGGCTTTTAATCTCAGCAGTTGAGAGGCAGAGGCAAGTGGATCTCTGTGAATTCGAGGCCAAGCTGGTCTACATTGTGAACTCCAGGGCAGCCTGGACTACAAAAAGAGACCTTGTCTCAAAAAAAAAAAAAAAAAAAAAAAAAAAAAAGGCTGGACATGGTGGCATACAACTTTAATCTCAGCACTCAAGAGGCAGAGGCAGGTGGATCTCTGAGTTGCTGGCCAGCCAAGGCTACATAGTGCAAACCTGCATAAAAAATTAAATCACTATCATTTCAATTCCCTAAAAATAAAAAAACCCCACTTCACACCCACAGAGATGGATAAAAATGCAGAAAAAGACAAGTTTTAGTGAGGATGTAGAGAAACTGGAACCTTTGTAGTGAGAATGTAAAAATGATACAAGCACCGTGGAGAGGATGGTGGTCTCTCAAGAAGTGAAAAATAGTATAGCCATACAACCAATCAGTGCTGCTTCTGTTTACATACCCCAAACATCTGAAAGTGGGACCTGGAAGAGATACTGTGACCATCATGTTCAAAGCAACACTATTCACACTAATCTAAAAGAGGAAAAAATAATTAAAAAATATATATCTGATCAGTTTGCTTGGGTTTCCATGATGAAATACTGTTAGCTAACTGTCTTAAACAACATAAATATATTTTCTCAACATTCTGGCTTGATGTCCAGTATCAAGTGTCTCCTGAATCAGTTTTTGGTGAGGGCTCTGTTCCTGGTTTTCCAATAGCCACCATGGCCTAAGTGAGTTCTCTGGAGTCTCTTCTGTCACAACATGGCAGTGTCCTTATGACCTCCTTTATCCTTAATTACTCCCTTACTCCAAATACAACCGTACTAGGGCTGTGTGTGGAGTCTCGATAATATATGAATCTGGGGGAATAACAAACACTCAGTCCTCAACCATTTAGTCTCCAAAGGAGGGAAACTCTGATGCCTGCTACATGGATGGACCAATCACCATAGGGTTGGTGTTTGGTGTTTTACCAATCACCTAAGACCAACACCATAGGATTCCAGAGTGGTACCTAGTGTATTGATGTTCACAAAGAGAAAGCACAATGGTGGTGGTTTAATGGGAGCAGAGTTTCAGCTCCACAAAGTGAAGAGTATCTTGGAGATCGGTTGCCCAACAATGTCAATGTACTTACTACTAAATCATATACCCCCAAATGGTTGAGGCTCTGTGTGACCTTTATCACGGGTGAGAAACGTCTGCGGAGATGCTCAGCCGGGGAAGTGCTTACCTCACAGGCACTGGAATTCTACCTGCAGAAGCCATGGAAAGGCTAGGCATGGTGGCCCCGGTTTGTAATCACAGAGCCAGGAAGGCAGAAGCACATGAAGCCATGGGGCTCACTGGCCAGTCAGCTGAGCCTGACCTGCAGGTTCCAGGCCAAAGAGAATGTTTCAAAAAGCAAGATGGATGACTCCTGAGGAAAAACGACCAAGTCTGTTGTCTGGTTTATACTGTAGAACTGAAGTAGAAACAAATACCTCACAGGTTAACGGAAGACCAAAACCCAAAATTTACCTCGCAGGTTAAGAGTTCTGGGTAGCCAGGCGGTGGTGGTGCACACCTTTAATCCCAGCACTTGGGAGGAAGAGCCAAGCAGATCTCTGTGAGTTCAAGGCCAGCCTGGTCTACAGAGCAAGATCCAGGACAGGCACCAAAACTACACAGAGAAACCCTGTCTTGAAAAACAAAACAAAAAACAAAACAAAAACAACAACGACAAAAAAAGAGTTCTGTGTACAGCCAAAATAGTTAAAAGAAGTTTCTGTTTGTTGTTCCTGGTCTGGTATGAACTGCTTGTAACCCCTCATGCACTTGATGTATATCCTTGCCTTTGTTCTTCTCCTTTTCATTGTATCCTTTAACAATGAATAGCTGCCAACTGTCTCACACCCTGAGAACACCTTATCTCTCCTCTAAGAGGGATTTCAAGAGGCCAGTGGGGGCTGGCTGCTCTCTCAAACTCTCTCAGCTAACAGCTGGCTGGCCAGCATCCAGGGCACCCAAATACAGCTTGCTTTCGCTTGGATAGTTATGGACTTGATCCTTTCTTTCTCGAGAATCTCAGGATTAACAACACATATGTGTGTGCACATACACACTGGCACACACACACACACACACACACACACACACACACAAGTAATAACGAATAATAAATCCTCATGCAGAGCATTATTAAACTTCTGCCCCACATGGAGTGCTGGGATAGTGAACAGCATGTTTTTTGAAATGAGATAGACCTGGGTTTACCTCCACACATGAACTTGGAAAAGGTAAGTACTCAGCCTTCAAAATGTATCTTAAATCAAAACATACATTTCATCCTTTGGGGGACTAGATCTTATTGAACACCAGGTTCTTCCCTAGAGACGTCCTTGGGCTCCAGTAACACATTTCTGGTGTTACTCAGCAGATCCATAGCCAGAAGAGAATGGAGGGATATATTCAGAGCTGATCAACTACCTTGGACAAGATTGCCAAGAAACACTCCAGTGGTCAGGCTGTGTTAATGGTTCCTAAATAGAGCCCCACCCTAAGCAGGGCTTGGTAACTTGAAGCCTTAACTGTCTGGTGTACACGGTCTGTGCTCTGCTCACTGTGCTGGGGGAGGGGTGGGAGTGAGGACGCTCCGTGTGGATGCTCCAGGCAACGCTTTGTTACAACGAGGCCATCCTGTCTCTGATTTAAGAACCAAAGGGCAATGCCGCTGCTCTTAACCATGTCAGGACTGTTTCCTCAAGAAGGGGCTTCTAGATCTAGCAGGCACACCTAAGACCCTCCGTGGCTGCTTAGCCCAGCCGTGCAGGGACAACATAGCAGCCGTCAGCTCCCGTCGGAGAACAACTGCAGTTCACCCCATGGGATGCTCTTCCTGGAATGGCCTCTGCAATCATTTCATAGTTCGCACTCTGCCTTCAAAAGTGAAGAAGCTGAGGCCCAGAGAGTTGGGAGACGTGCTTAATGCAAACGAGAGCACAGATGGGGGATGAAATCTAGGCTTTCTGAGACCAAATACACACACGTTCTGACTCCAACACACTGCCTCAGAAAAAAGTGCTCATGAGCTTCTGTCATCTGTGCTCAGGGGCTGCACATGCCAAGCTTTCCTGTATCGCTTCAGTTTTAAGGCATGCACTGTCAGAGCAAGCACGTATAAAAACGGACTTTCTTGACTATGGTAACCCAGTCTTTGACTCCTCTGTACCGTTCATTATCATTGTGAGCGTCGTCTCATCGCTGGTCCACCTCTCCTCTGTCATCCCCATTTACAATCAAGTTGTAAATTCCCTGACAAGGATTGGTTGGCCTGTTTGCCATCCCACATCTGATAGATGTGAGGCCTGGATAGATGGAACTTAGATCACCGATTGTGCAAGGGTGACGTGTGCTCTCCGGGGACACGTATTTATCTCATATCTTCATCTTACAGGACTGAAAGCACCAGTGAACATGCAGGGCATTTCCAAGATCTGTCATTACAGAACACAGTTCTACAGATACCTTGCTTGTCATCTGATTTTGACTTTTTGGCTTTTCTTGCCTTGGGGGATTTTGTTGTTTTATTGTGTCTGTCTGCTGCTTGGTTTAATAAAGCCAAAGCTTTGAAAGTATGTCAGCCCTGCACTTGGGAGGTGGAAGCAGGAAGATCAGAAGTTCAAACTCATCTTCAGCCACGTAGCGTGTTAGATGCCAGCCTGAGCTACAAGAGGTCCTGTATTAAAAACAAAACAAAACAAAACAAACAACCACCCCCCAATATCAGGAAACAGAAGACTAAATCAAATAGCATGTCCCAAGTTTTAATCATAAACTGTCAAAGATGAACATAAGGAGCAAGTAGACAGAACACCTCCATCCTCTGGCCACTCTGCCTCACCACACACGGACCCCTCAAGTGACGTATTCTCTAGGCAAACAGCTGAGTAACATGGATGGAACATTCCAGAGCAAAGATTCCCTGATGTCCAGCTTCCACTCAAGAAGCCCCCTCTGTGAAATTCCTACAGGAGGAATTTCACTATCCACAGCAGAATCATGCACACAGTTGTTCTCTGAGCAACCAATCTCTCCAGAAGACACACATGCAAGACAATGTATGTGAAGGTGAGCTCACAAGACTGGTCCTCCCAACTGTACTTGTGTAGCCAGAGAACAGAGCCAAATGCCAACTCTAATCATACCAAGACGTGAGGAGAGGCCTAGAAACTGTTATGGGTTCATCTCCATGATGCGTTGTCAAGAGAGGAGGAAGTAGAGTACAGAACAATACTTAGGAAGCATACTACCTTCTAATACTTCAGAAGCATACTACCTTCTAATACTTCAGAAGCATACTACCTTTTAATACTCCAGAAACATGCTACCCTTTGTGTAAAAATTGGGAATTATGGATACAGAAGCACGTTTGTCATAAGCCGTGGAAGGATAAGACACAATCTTCAAAGCCTCCCCTCAGCACTCCAGTTAAGAGGCAGAGAAGGGTTGATGTGATAAAGGAAAACAGGAGGTTTTAAGAACCATCTATGCATTCTCCACAAGAAACATACCTTATACGTAAAGACAAGTGGAAAGAAATGGGCAGGAGTAGTTGGAGGAGCAGCTTGGGTGGAGTGCTCTCCTAGCAAGAACGATACGATACTGGATTTAGTTCTCAGTGTTTCTGGCAGGGAAAAAGGGGTTGAGGGAGGGAAGGAGGGAGAGAGAGTGAATGAGCAAGTGGATAGGAGTTAGGCCTTGTGGCATAGGCCTACAGTTCCAACTACTAATGAGGCGGAGGCAGGAGTATCACTTGAGCCCATTAAGTTCAGGTCTAACCTAGATGGGATGGTGAGATCCCACATCAGAAACGGAAAGGAAGCCAGGCATGGTGGTGCACACTGTTAGTCCCAACACTTAGAAGGCAGAGGCAGGCGGGTCTCTGTGAGTTCAAGGCCAGCCTGGTCTACAGAGCGAGTTCAAGGACAGGGCTACACAGAGAGACCCTGTCTTGAAAAACCAAACATACATACATACATACATACATACATACATACATACATAAATAGCTCATGACTTCAGAGCACTAGTACACTTGGAGATGGCAGCTGGCTGCCGAGTCTACTGGCTTGTCAAGGCTTCCCACAGCTTGTGTCCACCGTCCCTGTGCTTATCATTGGAGGACCAGCATCCGAGTACCACATCTATCACAGAAAATGTGCCTGGCTTCCCACCTGCAGCTTATCTAAATGAACCACACATCACTTACCAGGGTCACAGTTACACACACACTAAATATTAATAATGGGATCCTTAAGTTTTCAACTGGCAAATAATGTCCAAAATTATGTTTTTAAGCATCATATTCACTGTCAGTGATCTTGCTCTGGGATTCCCAGACAGCCAAGCCCAAAGCAATCCCAAGGTGCTCCAATAGGGACTCACAGCAGGTGAGGTAGTCAGGGAGGAGAGCCAATGTGAGGCACTGGCAATTGGGCCCTGCCTGGACCGTCAGCTTCCTAGCTCAGAAACAGAGGAAAGGCAAACCGATCATTTAGCTTGGGTCTACATGCGTCAAAGATGAACTAGGGGTTGCACTTATGTGAACGCACACTGGGGATCCATGAAGTGTTGTCTCAGACTGGCAGGGTGGCTCTCTAGGTGTGAAGGAAGAGTCACCCAGCACAAAAGAAAGGTGCTGTGCACCTAGACACTGCTCAGACCTGATAAAAAGATGCCTCCAGCAGCCAGAGTTGGAGCTACATGGGAGAAGGAGATGGAGAATCCAAAGTAGAGCAGAGGAGGGGTTCACCACAGCTTGGCTACAGAATCTCCATCAAGTAGTCCACTTACATCCAAAATATTGAGCGTTCCCTACCCACCCCAAATCAGGAACAAGATAGGTTGCCTTTGGGGACCACACTGTCACCCATATCTCAGAGGTCATAAGCAATGCCATAAAATAAGAGAAAAAATAACCATGAGAATTGGAAGGAAGAAATAAAACCATTATCCACGGAGATGATGGTTACATGAACTATTATACTTAAATAAGTCAGTTTATCAAGGACACTGAAGGTTATATTTCTAGGTCAGAGCATCAAACTAACACAGAATGAAAATGTAAGATAAGTGCCATTTTACAACAGCGTCAAATGTTTCCATACTCAAGAATCCATCAATGTTCATCGAGCAGTTCAAGGCTGAGTGTTTCAAAAGCAAAAGACACAACAAAAAATACTGACATTGCAGAAAGCAATGGCTAATGGGCTCTGGGTCCTATATGTTCTGTAAATTTCCCTCTAAGCCCAAATCATTTAAATAAACTAGTGCTTTTTCCTGAAAGGCAATATTGGGAGAATAATCGGAATTATTGTGTAGATTGAAATAAAAATAAGTAAAGAAATAATGATGGGGCTGGAGAGTTGACACCGTGGTTCAGAGCACAGGCTGCTCTTCCAGAGGACCTGGGTTCCATTGCAGCAACCATGTGGTAGCACCAGGTATATTTGTGGTACACAGATATACATGCAGAAAAACACCCCTACACATGAAATAAAATAATAAAAAGCTGACAAAGAAAAGTGCCACCAGCCTGCTTCTGAGGGCCTCCTGGGATAAGCAGGTGATACTGAATGGGCTTCGACGATCAAGTTAAACAGCGACCAGAATCCAGCAGAAGAACAGGAGGGATCTCCAAACCCTCAGGTGGAGCCAGAGATGCTCAGCAAAGCAGAGTTGGGGTCCCTTTCTTTCCTCCATCCTGGGTTGGAGGGTGATGGAGGACATCCTGCCTCTTTATTACAGAAAGAAGAGCTGACATTTTCAGCAGCCAAAAACGAAAGCCGTGTCTGAAGAATCCGGGAGCTGCTCTCCTGGCACTGGCGGGAGTTATTTAAGGTCTGTGCCTCACTGTTCCCTCCGGAGCCCTGGCTCTCTGCCTCTCAGCTGAGAAGTGTTTTAGGGACAACCCTATGAAAGTTGCCCCCGTCTGGTGTTCCAACCTTTGGTGCCAAGTTCATTATCATGTTCTGTAAGGATCTTCTTCTTCAGGAGCTTAAGAGAGCTCCTTGAACTGTGAGTTCTGTAACCTGAAAGTGGGGGCCGTGGAAAGTCTGGCAACAGTAGAAGTTTCTGGGTGTGTACAGGCCACACAATTCCTTTGGAATCAAATGTATACTGGATCAGAGGTATTCCTTGCAGTGTTCACCCTTCACTAGAGCCTTGTTTCTGAACACACACACACACACACACACACACACACACACACACACACACACACGTGCACTTCATATTGCAGGTACCGTTCTACTCTGTAATGCTGTTAAATGCTGCCTAAAACACCTCAGCTCAGATCTGAGACTATTATATGTTGTGAATCACAGTGTTTGCTACTGTGCATACAACATTTTCTGCTCTTATAGAAACATATTGGTTTAATTACAGATAACAAAGACTGTAATATTTTTTTTTCTCTCTCTCTCTTTTTTATCGATTTATTGTGTATATAGTGTTCTGTCTACATGTTTGCCTGCACATCAGAAGAGGGCACCAGATCTCGTTATAGATGGTTGTGGGCCACCATATGGTTGCTGGCAATTGAATTCAGGCCCTCTGGAAGAGCAATCAATGCTCTTACCCTCTGAGCCATCTCTCCAACCCTGTAATATTTTCTCACCGTCATTTCTCAGTGTTGGGTGATGGTTGGTTTTAGTATCAAATCTCCACAAATTTGAATCACTGGAGAACATGGATCCTTATTTGAAAAATCTGTCCTGACTGCTTTGGTTGATGCAGGTAGATGTACATGGAGTGTGGATGTCGCTTTCGGCTAGCATCCCAGATCAAAAAACAAAACAATAACAACAACAGGTCAGAAAGAAGCTTGTTCACCTCTTGCTCACTCATCCTTTCCTTTGCTGAGGAATTGATCCACCCATTGCTGCTGTTGCTGACTCCTTCATTGCTACCAGAATCAATGTTTCCAGACTCCATCGCTGACTAAGGACCAGTGGCTTTCCAGGAACCTTCCACATTTTGGGTGTCAGATTGGGATTGTTGAGGCACCCATCTTTGTTCACTGAGCAACTACCAGGGCGTTGGCATCCCTAGTAACATACAGCCAGCCACAGGGGGATTCCTCCTGCTGCTGAGGCACCCGGTCCCAAAGACCTAGGGACCACCAAGTTCTCATTATCTCAGGTATTAGACAACTGTTTTGTTTTATTGTGGTTTGGTTTTGGTTTTTCAAGAGAGTTTCTCTGGGTGTAGCCCTGGATGTGCTGGAACTCACTCAGTAGATGGGGCTGGCCTTGAACTCACAGAGATCTATCTGCTTGCCTCTGCCTCCAGAGTGCTGAGATTAAAGGCATGCACCACCATGCCCAAAAAATTAAATTTCTTTTTTTTTTTTTTTTTTTGGTTTTTCGAGACAGAGTTTCTCTGTGTAGCTTTGCGCCTTTCCTGGGACTCACTTGGTAGCCCAGGCTGGCCTCGAACTCACAGAGATCCGCCTGGCTCTGCCTCCTGAGTGCTGGGATTAAAGGCGTGCGCCACCACCGCCCGGCTAAATTTCTTTAAGATCTACTCTCAGTAAATGTTTGCTTTACATCTCTGTTTCATACATCTATGTACCTGGTGTGATGTTTAGTTGTAATTGTCAGCTTGACACAATCTAGAATCACGTGACTAGAGTCTCAATAAGGGATCGTCTAGATTAGATTATTCTGTGCAGTTGTCCATGTATGGTGGGAAGGAGTACTGATTACATTAATTGATGTGGGAAGATCAGCCCTAATGGTGGGAGGCACCTTTCCCTGAGTTTGGGTCCTGGATTGTATGAAGAGGGAGAAAGCTGAGTAGTGGGCATGCATACATGAACTCATTACTCTCTCTCTCTCTCTCTCTCTCTCTCTCTCTCTCTCTCTCTCTCTCTCTCTCGGCTATAGAAGGGGGACCAGCTCTCTCAAGCTTTGACCCCTGGAACTTCCCTGGTATCATGGATCATAATCTGCAATTGAGTTCAAACAAACCCTTTCTCCCCTAGGTTGATTTTGTCAGGGTGTTTTCTCACAACAGGAAATAAAACTAAGACATTTGAGGTCATATAAGCATTTCTCAGATGGAAAGGGGCCTTTGGGGAAAGACTTAGGGAGCCTTGCATTAGACACTAGGGCATGAGGTCTATGCTGAATTTTTGGGAGGTTGTCCTGCTCTCAGATGATCTACCTATTGAAATATTAGAAGCTAGAAGAATATACAGGCTCTAAATTTTTTCTTTTCTTCTTTTATTCTTTCTTTTTTTTCTGAGACATGGTTTCTCTGTGTAGCCCTGGCTGTGCTGGAACTCGCTCTGCAGACCAGGTTGGCCTTGAACTCAGAGTTTAATATATATATATTAAAGCAACTCAAATGCCAATATCATTAAATATCTACAAAATGGGACACAAGGACTAGTCTAAGGCTGCTCAACCCACCCTTTGCTTCCAAGTGAATGGCAGGGCTGTTTTTTTTTGTTTGTTTGTTTTGTTTTTTTGTTTCTTGAGACAGGGTTTCTCTGTGTAGCTTTGGAGCCTGTCCTGGAACTCACTCTGTAGACCAGGCTGGCCTCGAACTCACAGAGATCCACCTGGCTCTGCCTCCCGAGTGCTGGGATTAAAGGCGTGCGCCACCGCCACCGCCGCCGCCGCCGCCGCCGCCGCCGCCACCACCACCACCTGGCGACAGGGCTGTTTTGTCTTAGGTGGATTTTCCTGTGCTTTGTTGGGAGGTGCAGTTTCTCAAAGGAGAAGAGCCGTGGGGTTTCTGGAGTCTTCATGGCCCTGCGGGGTTCCCAAAGTGGGCCTCCCTGTCAGCATCTAAATGGGAACCACGTGGTATGGATTACACGAGATGGTAGGAATTTAATTAGTTTGAAAGAACAAAAGGTCCTTGCACGAATGTCGTCGCCACCTGATTCTCTAAAGGTTTTTGAGGATCTCCCCAGTCACTCCTTTTATCGTCTCTGTTTTCGCCATCAGAGAACGAGTCACGGTTCCCTGGAGCCACACACATCCCAACTCCTACTCCCTTTCCTCAGCCAACCTAGTCCCTACGGGCAATCTGCCACAGACAACTCAAATGGGGTTGTTCTCTGCCACCTGCTCCGGATCCCAGAAACTTGTTTCCTGCTGAGGCTCACAGATGCCAACCCTCTGCCCATGCTCTGGGTACCAGAGATTGGTTAAGGAATGGGATGCAGACCTGAGGATGGGTGAGTCTTCACTGGTTCCATCCTCCTCATCAGGACCAATGTGCCTGAAAGATGAATTAGCCTGCTGTATTTCAGTCCCAGTTTCCTCCACGGATAGAGAGACCCGCAGGCTTCTATGGCCTGTTTTGTTTGTCGTTTTTTTTTTTTTTTTTAGTTTGAAGTCTTCCTGAAAAAGGAATAGCTTTTCTCCATTATTATTAGTCCGCGGGTGATGAAAATCTTCCTCATGAAACATGCAAAAAATTCAGTAATGACCATTATTAACCCAATTCCCTCCAGCTTTCTCATTGGGTGGCGGCTAGAAACTGTTAGAAATTCAAGTTTTCTTACCCAGTGCAAGACTAAATTTGATACTTCAGATGTCTCCTGCAGCCACACAGGCCTTTAGACTTTTGTTTGTTTGTTTTTGTTTTTCAAGACAGGATTTCTCTATGTATCCCTGGCTCACTCACTCGCTCTGGAGACCGGGCAGCCCTCCAACTCATAGAGATCTGCCTGCCTCTGCGGCTGGCTTTAGATCCTTTCCTAACAAATGCTAGAATTGAGAGAGCAATGTGAGGAACCAAAGCTTTGCTGAGGGAGAATGACAGCATTAATAACAGTATCAACAACAGGGAACTCCGTTTTCCCTGAACTTAGTCTGGCAGAAAGTAAGGTAGGTGAAACGACCCGAAAGCTCGCGTGTCATGCAAGCAGTGTCCGTAGTGAGGCCGTGGGGTCATCCACCGATGGAGTCACACTCTGAATAGACCTCTGAGAGACGGAAGTGCAGACAGTGGGGCCTGATTTAGGGGACTAAGTCACAGGGGCTTGTCCTAGAAAGACACCTCACCTCTTCTGGTCACTCTCTTTGCTCCCTGGCAGCCATGACTTGAACAGTTCCTTCCTCCACAGGTCTCCACCACCATGACGCTCTGACCTCAGGCCTAAAGTGACGACACCAGATAACCACAGTGGAAACCGTTCTAGGCACCAAAATAAACCTTTTCTGTCTTTAAATTATTGTCTCTCAGCTGCTTGTCAGAGTGGTGAAATTCTGTCAGACCATGGGAGGTCTTTGGGAAGTTTGTATGTCCTCACAGTTCACATTGCCTTCTGTGGAGTTCTAGAAGAGTGAAGGTTGCCCCTCCCCGACCTCGACCCCCCCCCCTTTCTGAGGGTAATATCACTTATCTACTCAACCTCTAAAGCTTGGAGTCAATAGTAGTTGCACAAATGCACTTTCACAGCTTTTACATGGATGTCGAGGATCTGAACCCAGGCCTTCATGACTCTGCAGTAGGCACTTTAACAGACGGGCAGCTCTCCAGCTCTGAGGTAGTCTGAATGTAATTGGCCCCCATAACCTCATAGCCAGTGGCACTATTAGGAGGTGTGGCTCTGTTGCAGTTGGTATGGCCTTGTTGGAGAAAGTGTGCCCCTGTGGGGTTGAGTTTTAAGGTTTCCTGTGCTCTGGTTACAGCCCAATGTCTCCATCGACTTCCTGTTTCCTGCAAGCCAAGTTGTAGCCATCACGGTCTGCCTGTACATGGCCAGGCTCCCTGCCTCGCTCCCAACCATGATGATAATGGACTGAACCTCTGAAAATGTAAGCCAGCCTCAATTAAATGTTTTATTTACAAGAGTTGCTGTGGTCATGGTGTCTCTTTACAAAAATAAAATCCCTATCTAAGACAGGCCCCTTGCCTCGTTTTTTCTGGAAGTTTATAGTTTTGTGTTTTAAGTCTGTGATTCTCTGTGGATAAGTTTTGTGTACGATCTGAGGCTTAGGTTAAAGTTTACTGTTTTGTTGTGTGTGTCTGTTTTAGTTGCTTCAACAATTGTGTTTAAACAGTAATCCTTCTGCTGAGGATAACAAAGAAAGAGACCACCACTCCAACAGAGTGTCTGGACAAGGCAAACTTGGCTCCTGATCCAAAGGGTGCTCTCAGAAGGACAAGCACATGGAGACAGGGAGTGCGTTTGGTGTTTACTCCAACTCAGGTGGTGACTGTGTCTTTTCCCCATTGGCTGGGGTCAGACCTCGCTCTTTTATTCCATTGGCTAGTCTGAAAAGAATTGGTGAGCAGGAAATGAAGAAAGGGGTCAGGGCTCCAGGCCCTCAGATTCCTGGAATGCAGTAGGAGGCCTTTGTATAAACCAAGGTTTACCGGGTGGGGGATTAAAACCCTGGCATCTAAGTCTCACAAGATGAGTGAGACAAAAATATCTGAATCCCTTGTCCTAAGCAGGAGTTTATAGTGTGTGATAGAAGAGAGTGGCATTTGATTTTTCTGTACTTCTTGCATTGAACTGATTCCTTATCTTTGTCTAAAATGAGGTGAGCACATTTATGTGGGCCAATTTCAAGTTTCCTCAGTCTATCCCATTGATCTGTGTCCCCTTAGGGGCCTATAAATAAACATTTTTACTTCCGGGCAGTGGTGGTGCATGCCTTTAATCCCAGCACTCGGGAGGCAGAGGCAGGCAGATCTCTGTGAGTTCGAGGCCAGCCTGGTCTACACAGCAAGATCCAGGACAGGCACCAAAACTACACAGAGAAACCCTGTCTCGAAAAAACCAAAAAAAAAAAAAAAAAAAAAAAAAAGGTTTAAAAAAAAAAAAACCCAGCCGGGCGGTGGTGGCGCACGCCTTTAATCCCAGCACTCGGGAGGCAGAGGCAGGCAGATCTCTGTGAGTTCAAGGCCAGCCTGGGCTACCAAGTGAGTTCTAGGAAAGGCACAAAGCTACACAGAGAAACCCTGTCTCCAAAAACCAAAAAAAAAAAAAAACCAAAAAAAAAAAAAAAACCCACATAACACATTTTCCCACAATTGGTAAGTGTTTGGATCTGAAGAATGATTTTTCCCACTTATTCTTTTTTTTTTACATTTTTTAAAAATTTTATTTAATTTTTTCTATTATCAGTTTGATACAGTACAAATTCTTATCCTAATAGTGAAATGTTTCACTAAGGCTTGCCCAGTGATTGAGTAAAACCAAAACTTATTATAAGCCACAGTCATCCTAGGGTCCCCCCTGCTATGTAGCCTCCCTGGTTCTGTGGGTTGCAGTCTGATTGTTCTTTGCTTTCTATCTAGAATCCACTTATGAGTGAGCACATACCATGTTTGTCCTTCTGGGTTTGGGTTACCTCACTCAGGATGATATGTTCTAGTTCCATCCATTTCCCACTTATTCTTTCTTCTGAATCTTAGACTAAACCCTCTATGAGCTTTTCATAGATGCTCTCAGTCAAGTAATATGCAGTTAAGTTGCTGAGAGCTTTGATCATAAATAGCTGGAGAATTTTGTCACAAGCTTTTAAAAGTTTGTTTATAAGGCAGAGTATGTTGATTAGCTTTTGGATAGCAAATTAGCCTTGTATGCCTTGAATTAATCCAACCTAGTCATGGATCTAGATCACTGAACTCTGCTGGTGTTTTGGAGAGGGCCCTTGTGCTCAGTTCATGAAAATACTCCTATATACTTTCTCTCCGCCATTTGTTTTGTTTTACTCGTTTTGATGACAAGGCAAGAGTGGGTGTTCATAAAGGAAGTTGGGCTGTTACTTCCTGTAATGATTAATCTGGGTTGTCAGCTTGATTGTCGTGAGAAATGGGGGGAAGTAAAGCACCCCTCTGGGTGTGTCTGTGAGGGCGTTTCTAGAGCAATTGGGCACATGAGTCAGCAACTGAGTTGGGGCAAGACCCACGCTGAGTGGGGATGGCTCTGTCCGGCAGGCTGAGAGTGTTGATGGAGAAAAAGGACAAGGAGGAGGAAGGCAGTCAGCACACGTGGAGTCCAACTTCCTGATCCAGTGTGCCTGTTGGTCCTACCTTGACTTGAGGGCATCAGTCACCAGTCCCTGGCCTTTCCTGCAGACTCCCACCAAGGGCTATGGAGGGAGCTTTCAGGCCCTCAGTCTTTGAACGGGGCTGGACAGCTGCTCCCTCTTGTCCTGGAGGTACTAGATTCCTGGCCTCATCAGCTCACTGAGTTCTTGGAGCTCTTAGCACACAGATGACTATTATAGGATTATCCAGCCAGCTATGGTGTCAGCCAATCTAACACATTTTTAAAAATTATACATGAAGTTGACCTGGCACGGTGGCACAGACCTTTTTTTAAAATTTAATTTTATTGACTTATTTTTATTTTATGTGCATTGGTGTTTTGCCTGCATGTATGTCTGTGTGAGGTTGTCAGATCTCCTGGAACTGGAGATACAGACAGGGTGCTGGGAATTGAACCCAGATCCTCTGGAAGAGCAGCCAATGCTTTTAACCTCTGAGCCATCCCTGCAGCCCCCCCCCCCCCCCTACATCTTTAATGTCAGCATTCTGAGGCAGGGGATTTCTCTGAATTCAAGGCCAGCTTAGTTTACTGAGAGTTCAAGAACAGTCAGGGCTCCATAGAGAGACCTTGTCTCAAAAAAACAAAAAACAAAAAATAAAAAACAAAAAACAAAACCCAACAAAAAAGAAAAAATACACAAAAACAATAAACAACAACAAAAAGAAAAAACTATCATCACTTTTTTATGTGACAAAATGCTATATATGAATATGCATATATGGAGATAGAGACAGACAGACAGATGTTATATTGCTTCTATTTTGAAGAGAACTTGACTAATAAACTCCGTCCTGGTTCTTGGAAGACATCATGTCTCCTTGGTTTCATTTTTGAAACACCTCACAGATTCCCCAGTGAGACTCTCAGGACCTGGAAATCTGTTATTTCACTAATTCTGTTTCTTTACTGGTTACAGGACCAGGGAGATTCCTTTGCTAATTTTTGGTTTTGGAGGAATTGGACCTTTCTTCAAAAAGTTGTCATGTTTGTCCCTTTCAAGCTGCTGCTAGCTCACCTCCATTGAGTTCATAATGAGAGAGCCAAGGGTGTGTGGGGACGGCTCCTAATTGTTCTTAGTAAGTGTGAGTTCTGTCTTTTTGCTTTTGTTGGTCTCACTAGATGTTTATCAGTTTTAGTAATCTTTTCAACAACCAGAATTTTTTGTTCTATTGATTTTTTTCTTCCTCATGTTTTCCATTTCACTGGTTTCTGCTCTTCATTGTTTCCTTCCATTTGGTTTATGCTTTTTGTCATATAGAAATATCATCATTTGACTGAAATATTTCACTCTATCTATCTATCTATCTATCTATCTATCTATCTATTATGTATATGATGTTATGCCTGCAGGCCAGAAGAGGGCACCAGATCTCTTTACGGATGGTTGTGAGCCACCATATGGTTACTGGGAATTGAACCCAGGTCTTCCGGAAGAGCAGCCAGTGCTTTTAACCACTGAGCCACCTCCAGCCCCAATATTTCACTTTTTAATTAATTAATTGTGTGTATGTACATATGTCCTGCTTCACACGTGTGGAGGTCGGATGACAACTTGTGGAAGGTCAGTTCTCTCTTCCTCCCATGTAGGACCGCAGAGTCACACACTCAGGTCATCAGGCCTGGGGCAAGCGCCTGCACTACTGAGCCATCTCATAAGACCCAGCTGAAATATTGCATCGACAGGAACTCCGTTTACAGAGATCTGCCATGTAATACTTGTTGTGATACACAACTTGGGAAAAAGACTGTAATGTGTGTTTTACTTATGTGTTCTATGGTGATATTTTATTTGTACTGAAATGTGATTTTATGTATGTTAATAAAGTTGTCTGGAGATCAGAGGTTATAGCCTTTAAGCAGAAGTCCGGCAGTGGTAGCACACACCCTTAATCCGATCACATGGCAGACAAAGTCTCTGTGTGGTCAAGGACACAGCCAAGCATGGTGACAGGAGCCTTTAATCCCAGTACCAACCATAGAGACCTAAGGTCTGTATAGACAGGCAGTGACGAGGAAGTCATGTGGTTGGGTTTAGAGCCAATGAGAAGTCAGAACAGAAAGGCAATAAAAATACAGTCACACAGGAAGAAGGCCTCTCTCTCAAGGGAGAAGCAATGGCGGTGAGGTGATCAGATAAGGTAGTCGTGGCTCTTCTCTGATCTCTTGGCTTTAACTCTGTATTTGGCTCTGTGTTTCTTTTTTAATAAGACCATTTAGAATTTTGTCTACAATGTTCTGCTCACCTGATAGAGATTTCACAATATGCTCACTTACTTTTCTATCAGACTGAAAATTTAAAAAATCACTCTTTAAAAATTAGTTTACGGGGGCTGGAGAGATGGCTCAGGGCTTAAGAGCCCTGGCTACTCTACCAGATGTCCTGAGTTCAATTCCCAGCAACCACAAGGTAGCTCACAACCATCTACAATGAAATCTGGTGCCCTCTTCTGGCCTGCAGGCATACATGCAGGCAGAACGCTGTATACATAATAAATAAATAAATAAATCTAAATATATATATATATATAAAATTAATTTACTTGCTGATCTCGTCCATGTATATAATACACAGTAGTCATATTCATCTCTCTACCCTCTAGCCTTCTCACACCCTACAGCCCCCTCTCCTCCCTTGCCCCTTTCTCCCCTCGTCTTGAAGTGGGAACTTAACCTTCTGATGTACTGAATGCTGTCAATATCCCATGACTCCTTGGGCTGCACCTCACATTTTGATACTTTGTATATTCATTCGGTAGTAGTCCAGTGTGCATATTATCCATTGTCTGTGATATTATCTCATATAAATGATGTCATGAAGAACTTCAACTCGAAAGCTCCATCATTTCCTGTGTAAAAATAAAAAACAAACACAATAACCCTCCAAACCTCCAGTGTAGGTCTGTAACAATTCAGAGATAACCTGTCAATCTTGGGGGACAGTCAGTGAAACCTCGAATGGGCTGGGGATGTAGCTCAATAGCTTACCTAAGGACCTAGGTTCAAACTAAGTCCCGAAAAAACAGTGGAAGAGAGAGGCATGGAGACTCTGCCTGCCAAGCTGTGTTTAGGCTTCCTGGCAATCTGGTCTTCTCACGAGAGGGAGACGGTCCAGGCGTTTGCCAGCTGGTGCCCAAATCAATCTTCTTTCTGATATTAAGCAACACTATCTCATGAAGGAGATTCCTGCTTGATCTGTTGATTTTATAGGGAACTGGACTTTTGTGACTTGTTGTAAAGCTGATACATAACAATACATTTATGGGCTGCGATGTGGGATTTTTGATAGATGTGCATGATGTGAGATGATCAAAGCAGGGTAATTACCATATGCAGCACTCCAAACACTTGTCATTTGTGATGGGAACATTCACAAACCTCCTTTTCTAAATACCTTGAAGAACACAGTAAATTTTTAACTGTATTTGCCTTTCCCTGCTGTAACACATTAAACTTTATCATGACCTAACTGATCTTATCGTAATTACCCACATAATGTGCCCATTATGTGACATTTAATATTACATTGGCTTGAGTGACATCTTGAGATGTGTGTGTGTGTGTGTGTGTGTGTGTGTGTGTGTGTGTGTGTGTGTTCTGAAACAAAGCCTCATGTAGCCCAGACTGGCCTCACACTTGTTATGAGTGGACACTGGCATTGAACTCCTGATCTTTTTGCCTCTGCTGCCCAATTGCTGGGATTACAGACATGTGCCGCCATGCCCTGCTTGTGTATTTTCCTAAGATTATTAAAAAAAAGATTATTCATTTTAAGATTTGTTTTCTTTTTGTCTATGGTAATTAAATAATATATTATTTAAGCCAAGTGTGGTGTTACACACCTTTAATTCCAGCACTCAGGAAGCAGAGATATGGAGATCTCTGTGAGTTTGAAGCTAACCTGGTCTACATAGGGAGTTCCAGGACAGTCAGAGCTATAAAAAACAGATGTTGTTGTTTTTTTTTTTTTAAAGTATATTGTTAAATTTCTACATGTTTAGAAATTTTCTCATTATCTTTTTGTTGCTAGTTTCTAGTTTGGTCCCATTAAAGTCAAAGAACACATTATGTAATGTAAATTCTTTTTTAAATTTAGTGCTGTCTGTTTCCAGATCCAGACAGACGCAGTCTTATTCTTGTTTCATGAATGCTTAAGGGAAAGTGTGCATTGAGTTCTACATATCACCTTTGACTCATTTTTTTATGTGTGTCCCTTTCCATGTGTGTGATGTGAAAGTGCATGTGTGTGCATATGTGTGGAGGCCAGATAATAACCTCACAAGGGCCACCTCCAAGAACTCCATCCATCTCCTTGGAGTCGAGGTCTATCCTCAGCCTGGAGCTCACCATTTTGGCCAAGCTGACTGGCCAGCAATCCTTTGGTATCCTCTGTCTCCCGCTAGCATTACAAATGTCCACTCCACCAAGCCCAGCCTTTGAAGGTAGGTCTTGTTTATTGAACTCAGGTCATTTGCTTGCAAGGCAAGCAGTTTGCTGACTGATTATCATCCCAGACCCATTCTAGAATTTTTTGAGACTTTAAACTAGCGGGGCATGGTGGAGCACACCTTTAATCCCAGCACGTGGGAGGCCGAGACAGGTGGATCTCTGTGAATTTGAGGCCAGCCTGGTCTACTTAGTGAGTTCCAGGACGGCCAGGGCTATGTAGAGAGACCTTGTCTTAAAAAAATCTAGAAAACCAAAACAAACAAAGAAACAAAACCAAAAAGACCTTAAACTGTAGGCTCCCTGAAGTACTTACTAGCTAGATGGCAATCTTAGTGGGTGTAGGGTAAGAGAGTTGATTGACATTAAGCACCTGTCCGACCCTCTCCCGTTACCAGAGCCATAGCTTACTGTGAGAAGAGAAATATTTACATAAAAGTCCGTATTTCTCAGCTGCCCTTGCAGAAACAAACTTCTGTCTTATTTATGTCATAGTTAATTTCATCCTTTCTCTCATATTCCGCATAAGGGAGTTCTGAGAAAATGGAGGGGGAGTGGATCTGGGGGAGAGGAGAGGTAGGGAAGAGCTGGCAGCAGTGGAGGGAGGGGAAGCTATTGTGGAGATGCATTGCATGATAGAAGAATCTATTTTTAATGAAAAATAAAATAAAAAAGTGTTCGAATGTTACAAGATTTGCTGGTAGTACTTCAAAACTGCAAAGCCAACTTATGTATAACACCGAGATTTCTGAGGAAACCGTGGTGGGCCCCTTCACCTCAGGACTCCATGTGTGTTGGGCTGGCCTGGCAGGTAGGGGCTCTGACAGTGGGAGGCTGCAGGGTCCATGCTAGGACTGAAGCAGATGGCAGAGCAGGCTTATCTCTCCTTTCCTTTCAGCTCATGTCTAAAGTCTATAATTCAACACATGTTCTTGCTCTGATTTCTTTTCATTTGCTATATTTAATATTCATGTATGCCATACCTAATTTAGGCCTCAGAGCTGAAGATGAAAACAGTGATAATGTGGGCCAGATTCTAGATGGTTAGCACGTACAAGTTCACAGAGAGCCTATAAGGAACCATAGCAATGGCTATGAACTTGCTAAGAATCAATTTTGCATGGGAAGCTTTATCCAGCCCACAATTACCTAAGTGCTGTAGCCTCACGAAATTGGCAAGGCACTAAAACTATAACTGCAGGCTGTCATTCATTTGATGAAATTATTATTTGATGCCGCCTTTTCCCTTTGGAAAGTTCCTTAACAGCACATCAGGCCAACTGGTCACCTCTGGCCAAGGCGCCTCTTAAAATATCGGACGGAGCCCTTCTGCCTTAAATGTCTCCAGATCTGGGCCAAATGGAGACACTCTATTGAGCACTTACTGGCTGCCAAGCCCTAGCTCTTTACAATAATCCTATGGGTAAGGTTTAGTGATATTCCCTCTGCCTGCAAGAATCAGGCACTCGAAACAGACCAACTTGCCCACAGTTCCTCAGAGGTCTTGAGGGACAGAGTTCGATTCAAACCTAGACTTCAGGCTACTTACAGCTACATCTGACTGCTCCCCGCCTCCCCACCCGCACACTTTGTGTTTTGTGTGTGTAGCAAAGATCTCTTTCTGCCACGCTAAGCAGCTTTCTGCACAAGGGATCTATTTCCCGTTTTCCACCAGTCAGCCTGCTATTTGTCTCCAAATCTTTTGCTCCCTCCCCTCCCTGACAGACCTTCCTGGCACTAGCTATAAGTGAGACCTCTGCTCTCTGGGATTTCTCCCCATCCTTTCTATGCCTCTGTGGTGCTTGTCACTTTTGTTTGGTTTTAAGATGGAATCTGACAATGTGACTCTGACCTTGTATCTGTATCGCTGTCCTTGAACTATGTAGACCAGGCTATCCTTGAGCTCACAGAGATCTGCCTGCCCCTGCCTCCTGGGATTAAAAGTGTGCACCATTATGCCTGAACAGTTTATCACTTTCTTAACTTGGGCTCTTGGTGTCCTTAAGTGAGCTGTTTCAATGATGGTTTATTTGGTCCTTCAACCCTGCAGATATTCCAGTGGGAGTTCACATCTGCTGCTTTATAGGCAAGGAGACCAGACACACAGCAAGCTGATGTGGTGGAAGAAAGGACAAACCCAGATTACAAGGTTTCAGAATTATAGTACATACACACAACACCCCTCTGTCATAGGATAAAGACATCTAGTAATTCTTTTTTGTTGTTAGTTTGTTTTTCGAGACAGGATTTCTTTGTATAGCCCTGGCTGTTTGGGAACTCACTCTGTAGACCAGGTTGGCCTTGAACTCAGAGATCATCCTGCCTCTATTTCCCCAGTGCTGGGATTAAAGGCACGCACCACCACTGTCTGGACTAGTGATTCTTCTTAAAATGAATTATTGGTGAAGTGTGATGGCTATTCTTTTTTGCTTTGTTTTGTTTTTCGAGACAGGGTTTCTCTGTGTAGCTCTGGAGCCTGTCCTGGAACTCGTTCTGTAGACTGGGCTGGCCTTGAACTCACTGAGATACACTTGCCTCTGCCTCCCAAGTGCTAGGATTAAAGGCGTGCGCCACTACACCTTGCGTAATGGCTATTCTTGATGGTCAATTTGATTATATCTGGAATTAGCTAAAACCCAAGCAGCTGGGCACACCTATGAGGGATTTTTCTTGGTTGGATCATTTGAGGTTGGAAGACGCACCCTAAACCCATATCTTTTGAGGTGGGGAGACCCACCATCAATCTGGGCTAGATCTGGTGGCAGCCTATATAAAGGACCTGAACGAAGCTTTTGCTGTTTGCCTTCTTGCCTTTGATCTCACTGGCACATTCATTCTTTCATCGGTATTAGAGCCCACTTCTTCTGGATTCCAAGGTATACTGAAGACCAGCTGAGACATCCAACCTCATGGACTGATAATTGGATTCTTGGACTTCGTGTCTAGCGACAGCCATTGATGGACTACCCAGACCACAGGCTGTAAATCAGTCTAATAAATTCCATACCTGATGTGTATGTATATATATGCAGATATAGATTTTATCTATTAGTTTTGTTCCTCTAGAGAATTCTGACTAAAAGTGTAAGAATATTGGAAGTCTATTTTAAAAAAAAAGTTTAGTAAGAAATAACCGCCTTTTTTTTTTTTTTTGGTTTTTCGAGACAGGGTTTCTCTGTGTAGCTTTGTGCCTTTCCTGGAACTCACTTGGTAGCCCAGGCTGGCCTCGAACTCACAGAGATCCGCCTGGCTCTGCCTCCCGAGTGCTGGGATTAAAGGCGTGAGCCACCACCGCCCGGCAATAACCGCCGTTTTGACAGGACAGCTGAAGTATGTATGTCCTCTCCCCTGAAATATATGGATTCCAAGTGTGGACAGGGATTTGCAGCAGTAGAAACTCCCCAACATTGCAACTAGCCGGGAGTAAATAATGATTTCCTTAACATAGGGAGGGTTAGATTGCAATTCTGTAAAAAAGATTGACTGTGAGTCGGGAACCTGTGTGTAATCTACAAAGCTTCTTCCTTAGGAAAGCTCTAGAGAAGGTCGCCTTTCTTTCTTCAACTCTGGCCACCAGGGCGGAAGGCAACGGCCTGTCGCTTTAAGAATCTGGTGGCAGTGGCTTTCCTCTCCCCGCCCCGCCTCCCGCGGTACCGGCGGCCGGGACCACCCACCCCTTTCTCCTCACGCGGCTGTACTACGGGTTAGTTGGCCCATCCGTCACAGAGGCGCGGCCTATGATTGGCTGCTGCGATTTGGGCCGGGAGGCGGGGCGGGAAGGCCGGAGAAACTAGTTTGTTGGCGGCGCCGGTGCGGGTCTGCTGCGGGAGCGCGGCGGGGACTGGTGAGCCGGCCCGGGGCGGCGGCGGCGGCGGCGGCGGCGGCGGGGACTGCGTGGGGACTGCGTGGGGGCTGCGAGGACTGTGGAGCTCGGGGGTGCCATAAGGTGAGTACCAGGTCGAGACCGGGCCGACAGGGGGCGCCGTCGTCGGCACTTGTCACCGGGACAGCGACCCTGCGAGAGAAGCGCTGGGCAGGGCGTAGGACCGCCGGCGGGGTTCCTTGGGTCTGGGAAGTGGGAGGGATGACCCAGGAGGGCCCCTCGGTCGAGCTTGGGGACCCCGTATGGCTTTGCTCAGAGCTCCCGCGGAGGCAATGAATTGTTTTGAAAACGGATGTTACGCTCGGGAGCTGCTACCCTCCCCCGGGAGTGGTTGATTCATTGAGTCCGCTGACTCTTTTTAAAAAATTACTATTGATCCTAGAAAGAGGAGGCTGCTTGTCTTCGAGGATGTGAACAGCGCAGCTCTGCGCCCGCGCCAGGCCAAGGTCCGCATGCCTAGCGAGATGGCCGAGGGGTTAAACAAGGGAAGAGAAGCCCCCGGAATCTGGCCGCATGTGGCCCGCCGCGCAGGGTCCTTCCTGTCCGGGAAGTTGTCTGTCCAGGGAGCAGGGTGATACTCCCAGAGTCACACCCACCCACCCACCCAGGTGGTGGCTCCACCCTGGGGCTATAGCAAATCTTCCTCCTCCCCAATTGCTCCACCCTCCTCCCAAGAGTTGCCCGGGCTGGAGAACTCCGCTGTGGTTTGCAAGGCCCTCACTTGCCTGTAATTCACAGTTGCAGCAGAAGCTCCATTTTCCTGTTGTGGAATTGAGCCTCTGGGGCACCAGACACCGTTGGGTGCAACTGTTTCAAGGACCCTAAAGTACATTCCGGTAGTCTAAAATAATTTTTTTCCCCCTTTTTTAGTCTTGTTATGTAGTCAGGCCAACCTTGAACTTGGGACCCTCTTTGAGTGCTGGGGTTATAAGCAAGTGCCACAATGACCATCCACAGAATTCCTAGAAACTTGACCACAGGTAGTTGGAAGAGGGTTGCAATCCCAGGCCTCCCCCAGTTCATCTGTACATTGAGGAGTTCTGCTGAGTCCAAGTTGCTTTGGCCAAGATATACTGCTCAGGGAGGACAAGATATGCCAGTTGCCTGGGCCATTTGGTTTCACCTTCCCCTGGAGTAGGACAGGGAGGGAGGGGGACTTGGGACCTGACCCTCCAGGATGCTGGGCCTCTCCTCTCATAGGTGACACAGTTATGCTGTGAGGACTTCTTATGGGTGTTGCTGAAGGCTTGTGTCTGGGATGGGAGGGAGGACCCAGGGTGCTCTTACCCTACGGTAGATTTGGTCCCTTTAAGACAGGGGTTCTTGAGTTCACAGGCTTTGTCTGTGGAGACTGGCAGAGTCAGTTTTGTCCCTGGCCCTATAATTACTGGTATTTCAGCTTTGAGTCATTTATCAGCAAGTAGTCCAGGGAGAGCCTTTTAAAGGAAGCAGGGGAAGGTGGAAGAAACCTTTGTCCTGGGCCTCAGGCTGCAGCTGGGTCCGCTGTGCTGTGCAGAGCAAGAGCTGTGGGTCAGCTGCATGTTCCACAGTGGCTGGATTCCTGCTGATGGCATCCTGAGCCTGTGGGCACCAGTGTGCGGAGACAAGAGCAGGAAGAGAAGAAATGGCCCTGCATGTGGTGTGCAGGGACAGCAGCCTTCCTTCCCCATGTCTTTAGAGGGAGGGGGATGGCCTGGAGCAGCGAGCACGTGATGTGGGGTGGTGTTAGTGGTTCATTTATTTGATCTGTCACTTGAGCAGACTTAGACCCTGCATGTAGAGAGAGGGGGGTGCTGGCACATGGATGGGGGGGCCTTGACACGCCACAGTGTGCAGAGAGCCCCAGTGATCAGGGTCCCAGGGAGCTGGAGTGAAGAAGTGAAGGCTTCCTGGAGAGAGGAGAAGAGAGATAGCAAAGGCCTGCCACAACCTGGATTCGGTACCCTGGGCTGCAGCCATTTTTCTTGCCATGCATCCATGCTCTTCCAGAGCCAGCTCTGGGATGCCCACTTTAGGCACAGGTGAGGTCAGGGGAGAGGCAGATGGGAGGTGACCAAAAGGTTCATTCTTGGCTGTGATAGTGTGATGAACATGGGCAGCGTTCCAGGTTCATTGGAGGACCTGGCTTCCCATGCAGCTTCTGGGGTGTGTGTGTATGTGTGTGTGTGTGTGTGTGTGTGTGTGTGTGTGTGTGTGTGTTCCTGAGAAGACTCACCATGCTAACCAGCTCACTGCTTGAGCCCTGAATCCTTTACTAGATGGCAGTGTGGGTATGTCTTGGGCAGGGTTTTGATTTCTTCCCTCCTGTGCAGACTTGGCATCAGCAAACAGTAGTGGCCACAAATGAATTGGCCGATTGAGAGGCTGCTTTTCATCTAATGTGGTAAATTTCATAATTGAATTGCCTCAGCGATCTGTGTTAGTGAGTTCTTTTCGGGGCCAGGAAACACTTACTTGGGACTCTTGTAAGGAGGGCCAGGAAGAGGCCGAACTTTACAGTAATGGCATCCCCACAGGACTTATGAGTCTGTTTCTATCTGGCTTCCACTACAGGCCATATTACCTTAGTAGCAACAGTGCCCTGGGCAACCCTCTGCTGGTACCACTTCTCAAGGCATCTAAAGCTGACACCTGCCAGCCTTGTGGCTCTCTCTGGGCTGTTAAGCACATGGGGCAGACACTGAGGGGATTAGAGGGACAGAGGGGACTTGGAGGTTGGAAGGGCTCCCCTTTAATTCCCGTCAGCACAGGGTCAGTGGAAGGACTGGGGATCAGATGCTGCTTGTGTGTCACTGTAAAGCTGTCTTGATGGTGTGAGATGAGACCATGCACTGTGGAGCGTTCCCTGGAATGGTGTCTGGCGTCTAGTGGGCTGCTCATGGCCAGCTCCCGTTTCCCCGGTTATCCATCCTCATGAGACAGAATGGAGATGGGAAGCTTGTTCTGTGGTCGGCCTGCATGGGGTCCACAGCCATGGCCCCACCCTTGTGCTCTCCCTCCTTATCTCTTTGTTGCTCTTAAACCTTTCCTCTGCAGGCCTGTCTCGGTGGGTGCCACTTAGGATGACAGAAGGTAAAGAACTTTGTGGCCCGTTGTTTAAAGTGACAGTCCCTTGGGCTGAGATTTGCTCATTGGTGGGGTGCTTGCCTAGCATGCATAAAGCCCTGGATCAAAGCAGACGTGGCACACACCTGTATTCCAGCCCTTGGAAGTAGAGGCAGGAGGATCAGGAGTTCAGGGCAAGCCTGGGCTACATGCAGCCCTGTCTCAATGGTGGTAGGGTACATCTTTAATCTTAGAAGTCTAAAATGCCACTGGGATCGGAGTTGGGGAGGGCAGCAGCTCTCTGAGTTCCAGGGCATCCTGGTCTACATTGCAAGTTCCAGAACAGCCAGGGATACAAGTGAGATCCTGACTTAAAAAAAATTTATTTTTTATTTGCATTGGTATTTTGCCTGCATGTGTGTTTGTGTGAAGGTGTCAGAGCTTAGAGTTAGAGACAGTTGTTAGCTGCCACATGGGTGCTGGGAGTTGAACCCTGTTCCTCTGGAAGAACAGTCAGCGCTCTTAACCCATTGAGCAATTTCTCCAGCCCCGAGATCCTGATTTAAAAAAAAAAAGTGTCAGCTTTGTGGTCTTAGAAATCCAAGTTAGAGCCAGGTGTGGTGGCACACACCTTTAATCCCAGACAGAGGTCAGCCTGGGCTACGCCGTTAGGCCTTGTGCCAAATAAGTTACCTGAGAAATTGCACTGTACTTTCCATGAATTCATAATTTTTCCCCAGGAATTTCCCCTCAGTGGTCTGCCCCAAGTTCTGTGGTCTGTAGGGTTACTGTGTTTCCGCTCAACCAAGGCCCTAGGCCACCTCCACCTCTTCATCCCACAGTGGGATCCCTCCGACCTGAAGCAGTGGTAGGAAGGACACTGACTTCTGCCCGTGTGACCATAAGCAGATCCCCTTGCCACTGTGGGCTCAGGGGGCTCTTCTAGAAAATGGATGCTTTCCAGAGGGTCCTGCTAACAGTCTCAATGAAATGTCCCAGGGTCTTGTAAGCTCTAATGTTAAGCAGTTATAAGGCCTGTGTGTCACCCTTGTGTGCAGGAAGAATGGGAGAGTCAGCCTGTGTAATGCTAAGCAGTTATAAGGCCTGTGTGTCACCCTTGTGTGCAGGAAGAACTGGAGAGTCAGCCTGTGTAATGCTAAGCAGTTATAAGGCCTGTGTGTCCCCCTTGTGTGCAGGAAGAACTGGAGAGTCAGCCTGTGATGGGCAGTGTCTGGGACAAGGTGGAAGGCAGGAGCTGGGTGGCTGCTGACTCCAGCTCTGCTGAGTGCTGTGGGCATCAGATGAGCCATTCTCCTGTCTGGACCCTCTTTTTTCCACGTGTAGAATAAGGTCAGCAAACACAAGCTCTCAGCTTCCTTAGCTCTATGAGGGGAGACTGAGTCAGGGCCTGCTGGTACTCCAAAGGGACAGGGCTCTTCTCCCCTCCATCCTCCCTCAGTCCCCCAATTGCTCCCCAGTTTGGGGCTGCACTATGCCTAGGAAACTGGGTCAGGGAAGCACCAGTCTAGGCCCAGGGGGAGCAGGCCTGGGTTCAGTGGAAGGTGGCCCATAGACGAGTCATCCCCAAGGTCTCCCTTGGCTTGTCCTGGGCAGAGAACTGGACATCAAGTGTGGGAGTATCCGTGTGATCCCTCCCTCTGAGCAATGGGAGAGCTTATGGGATGTCCTCTGGGCACAGAGCCAAGCTGGAGAGATGGAGAAAGAGCCCAGAGAAGGAGACGGGATTATAGGGAGCCCAGGGGGGCAGGAGGAGGAGGCTGAGTGCCAGGCTTTGGCAAGGATGTGCCTGCAGGACCAGTTGGGTGGCTCCTCCTGCAGAGCAGGGCCGTGGGAGGGCTGTGGCTGCTGCAGCCCGCCCGAGGACCACATCTGCCTTGGCTGTCACTCCACCCACCTCTGCCAAGTGGGTGCTCTCTGTGTCAGCCATGGGGGCAGGAGTAGACTGCAGGACGGAGGGAAACAAAGCGTAGCCCTTTCTACCTGTTCCTGTCACAGGAGGGGCTGAGCAAAGGTCAATGGAGGCCAAGTGGAAATTATTCCTAATTAAGATAAAGAGATCCTTTCCTTGTTCAAACCCCTAGATGAGCTGCTTGCCAGGTTTGCATAGCCAGGCCAGTTTGTTTGGGCAGGAGTGAGGTCAGCAGGCAAGGAGCTCTTTTCTAGAGAGCCAAGGCAGGAGCACCCAGAGTCCAGAGTTTAAGTTCCTCTGGGCCTGAGAGACTGCGCAGTGAGTGCCTTCGTCTACACAGGGCTGCGTGTGAATTTACAGCTTGGGAGTCTGAAGGAGGAGGGTGTGGTGGTCTGTTCTGAGTGGCTGGTCCTTAGGTGGCACAGGAGGAAGGTTGCGTTCAAAGAGTTTACATTGCACCTCAGCTTCTGGTGTGCAGGGCTGGCAGTCAGTGGTCACAGCTCAGCTAGGGTTGAATGCTGTTTCCATACAGGAGAGGGGAGCAAGTGGACATCGTTGTCTCTTCATTCCTGATGTGTTCATGGGCATAATTTGTCCTCTGTCCTCTGCCTGGTTCTGGAATTCAGCCGAGAAGAGGGTGAGCCCCATTCTCCTAAGCTCCCATTCATTTGGAGGAGGCTGATAACAGGAGAGCCAATCAATGCAGGTACCCCAAAACGGGCTGCAGGGAAAGTAGACTGGGAGGTGTGAGGAAGGGGAACAGGACAAGGAGCCTCTGAGGAGACAAAGTGGTTGGGGAATGCCCCTCGGGGAGGTGACATTTGAGCCAGAGAGGTGAGCTGGGTAGGTAGTGCAGAGTTCAAAGGCTGGGATGGCGTGGGTACAAGGTGGAGCGCCAGGCTTCCTCAGAAGGTCTGCTCTGAGGAGACCAAGGAAAACATTGTGCTTTAAATTGTAGTTTTAAATTTAAATATATTGACAGATTCCGTTTATACATGAACAATATAGGAAAACGATGTGTGTGAAAGTCTGTCCCTTCCTTGGGGTGTTTCTCAGGTAGAGTTTGTGTGTGAAGTTTGATTTTCTATATACTGAACAGGTTCAGAATATAGATGGAGGAGGCTGATAACAGGAGAGCCAATCAATGCAGGTACCCCAAAACGGGCTGCAGGGAAAGTAGACTGGGAGGTCTTTAGCCTCTGTCACTGTGTAGAAGGGAGCTCTTTCCATTTTAATGGCCACATAGCAGTCCAGCTGTATTGTGTCCAGACACTGGCTCTCATATCATCTTCTAAGCAGAAACTTTGGATTGGTCCTCATTTTCCTTGGAAATACATTCAGTGAATCCCTGGAAGCCTGTTATCATGTATCTTTCAAAGCAGGTATGGCAGTTTTAAATTTTATTAAAGTCATATATGCCTCTCACCATTATTTATTTTTCCACTAAATGCCCATTGCCCATTTCTCTTCCATGCTTGATATTATGTACATTTTGAAGCTTAGCTAATATGATGGCACAAATACATTTCTTAAAAAAAAAAAAAAAAGCCAATCAAGCAGCCTATTCAGGCATTTTCTTTTGACTGGGCTTTTCCAGAAGATCAAGGTTCTGCCTCCTATTGGTCTCCTAGGTTCAGCTAGGGATTGAGGGAAGGAAGCTCTGGGCTGTGTGTGCTCATCTGTGAAATGAGGCCCTTTAATCCCTGCCCAGCCCTCCCCGCTGCTTGCTGCTGTGTGCTCTGCCTGGGAAAGCATTTCTGAAAGGTCCTTTTCAGCTCAGAAGCTCCGGAACCTCAGGAGGTATGGTTTCTTGTAATGGGAGCCTAGTGTCTGAAGGCTGGAGCATTTGAATGAGTGGGGGCACTCCTAAACAGCATCTTAGTGACAGGCAGGTGGCTTTGCCTAGGGGAAGTGTGTATGTGCAGAGCTTGCCTTACTGACAAGAGAAGATTGGCTGGATTTAAGGGTGCTTCCCAGGGGGCTGGCTGGTCCACCTGCCCCGGTAAGGTACTTGAGTTAGCAGGGTCAGCTCTTTTTGTATGTGGAAGGGTCTAGAAGGGGCATCTGTGGACTGAGTTGTGTGTTGTATGTTCCTGTGAGGATCCCTGTGTGTTTTCCTGTGGCAAGGAGATTTAAAAGAAGCCAAAGATATACCGAATGGGCGCTTGTACTTGACTGGGAGACAGAAAGAATGTGGAGACTGAAGGAGAGGGAGAGGTAGATCTCGAGGTCTGTAGAGAACCAGGCTGTGCACATGGTCTCCTGATAGACCTTGTGGCGGAGGAGTCAGGGTGACCGGGCTGTGGCCTGGCTGCCTGGTGGAATGTATCCTTGCTGGGACTCAGTGCTGAGGCATGGGCAGAACTCTCCTGCTCTTCCCTTGAGTCCTTGTTCCCTCCCTTCAGAAGCAGTACTCAGTCTGGTTGTGTGATTGCTGCCCTAGACCCTTAGAACTCTGCCCCAGAGTAGGTACTTGTTAGGACCACCAATCTGACCTACTAGGAACAGACATTAGAGAGGATGGGCCTTGGTCAGGTAGGCAACCGAGGGGACAGTGGGGCCCCCAAAGTATTCCTGGGAGGCCTCCTGAAGTGTCCTTGTATAGCTCATGAAGGGAGGAGGCTGATGGATATTTCTGTGATTATGTCCCCATCTCCAGTCTGAGTTCTAGGTGTTTGGGAAAGGGGTGAGGGAGCGAGGCACTCGCCAACAGCTTTTGAGTGGACCCTAGCCTTCTGTCATCCCACGCTTGGCGGGCAGGATTGGCACCAAGTGGCAGGCTGGGTTGTCAGGCTTCCTCTCGGGCACCGGCACCCACTGGGGTATCTGTTCCAGGAAGCTGCAGTTGCTATTTTTATCAGTCCAGCTAGAACTTTGTATTGAAAGGTATAATTACAAGCAAAATGTCAGGGTTTGTCTGGCTGGTGAGACTGAGGCAGGGCCACTGCACACTGCTCCCTTGATGTGTAAAGCAAGGCACATCTGTACTTGAATACACCTACCCAGGTCACAGGGGGCTTGCTCAACTGCTTCTCTGTCTACAATTTCTCTGGGTCTTATTGCAACCCAGACTGGTCTCAAACTAAACTTACTTTGCAGACAATGATAACCTTGAACCTCTGATTCTCCTGCCCTTAGCCCTAAATGCTGAGATTACAGGTGTGTGGCACAATCCCCCATTTATGTGGAGCTGGGGATCAAACCCTGAGTTTTCTGCATGTTAGGCAAACACTACCAACCGAGCTGTATTCCAGCCCTGCGGTGTTTTTGAAGTATGGATGAGACCTTTGCAGAGTTCTCCTAGATAATTGCACCTGAGCGCAACTGGCTGCTTACGCAGCTGTGGAGGGAGCCTGGGAACAGAAGTTGGAGCTTTATTAAAATTACTGGGACCCCACTTGATGCTACTACCTGCTAAGTGCCAGGGACAGAGATGAAGTCCTGTTCTGAGCCTCACACCCAGACCCGAACACCTTACCCTTTAGACAAATCCCTGATCTGCATTAAATAGACAATGCTGTCTGCCCGGAGGCCACTGGGGCTCACGGGGTAGCCTCCTCTGCCTCCAGCTTCACTTTCTGTAGCTTCAGTTATCTGTGGTCCACTGGTTTGAAAATACCAAATGGAAAATTCCAAAAAACGATTGACAAGTTTCGCTGGGTGTGATGGCTTCATGGCTTCAGACTAGCGATCGTCCTGCCTCAGCCGCCTTGGTTTTAGGGTTACAGGAAGGGACCGCTACTTCCACCAGATGGTCTCTTACTGTGCCTAATTTATAAGATTCTGAAGATCAAACTCAAGTTGAGCAAGGACTCCCCTGGCTGAGCCGTCTCCTCAGCCTAGAACACTGTCTTTACAGGGGTCGTGGAGGTCAAGTCCACTCAGACAGTTTCTTTCCTAAGGGCACATCTGTGTACATGTGCACATGTGTGCATGTGGGTTCCTGTGAGGTGAGAGGTCAACCTTGGATGTTACTCCTGACATGGTCTACCTTCCTCCTCCTCCTCCTCCTCCTCCTCCTCCTCCTCCTCCTCCTCCTCCTCCTCCTTCTCCTCCTTCTCCTCTTTTTCTTCTTCTTCTTCTTCTTCTTCTTCTTCTTCTTCTTCTTCTTCTTCTTCTTCTTCTTCTTCTTCTTCTTCTTCTTCTTCTTCTTCTTCTTCTTCTTCTTCTTCTTCTTCTTAAATAGGGTCTCACGGGCCTGGAGCTTACCAAGTAATGACTACTGGTCACTGAGGCCCAAGGACCTACCTGTCTCTGCCTAGCCAGTGCTGAGATCATGTGTCCTCCCACATCTGGCTTTGTATGGGTCTTGGGATGGAACTCAGGTCCTCAGCTTCCATGGCAAGCACTTTTCCAGTTGAGTTATCTCCCCAGCCCAGGGCAATCAGTCATTGCACCTGTAACCCCCTGCCATGGAAAAGACCACTGGCGGGGATTGGGGGCCCTGTCTTGGAATCCTGCATGCCCAGGGCTAGTACTGATGGTGTGTTCAGGAGGACATTGTCAGGGGTGGCAGCTTTAGCGAACTAGACCAGTTCACGTGCTCTTGTGGGGCATTTATTTTACCACCAGATGAGAAAACCAGGCATCTCCGGCAGCCTGGGATCCAGAGCTAGGGACACTCTACCCAGCTATCCTTTCATGCTGCTCGAGGTTGGCATCCCCACATGGACTTGTGTGATTTATGGACCACCATCCAGAGTGGCGCTGGAGATGGTTCTCCCCTAGTTACAACTAAAAATGACTTTCATTTTTATAGATGAGGACTCACTCTATTATTCGCTCAGGCTCTTCTCAAACTAACTATATAGCCCAGCCTAGCCTGGACTTCAAAGTGATTCTCTCCCCCTCAAGTACTGGGATTTTGTGCAGAAGCCACCTGGCTTAAATGATTAAACATGGGGCAGGAGAGATGGCACAGTGGCTAAGAGCATCTGCTGCTCCTGCAGAGGACCTGGATTCGGGTCCCAGCACCCACATGGCTGCCCATAACCATCTGTTACCCCAGTTCCAGGGAATCTGATGCTGTCTTCTGGCCTCCAAGGCACCAGACAAGCAGGTGGTATATTTACATTCAGTCAAAACACTCATACACATAAAAAGAAAGTCTTTTAAATTAGTGCAAGCATGAAACATTGATTACACCTCCAGAAATACGGCTGACACAGTTGTGTGAGTTTATAATGGCCCCTGGGACATCTCCATTCTTACTCCAGTGGGTAGCACTTTAGTCCACTTTCAATGACATGGAACCTACTGAGCATCCCGCATATATAAAGGGGATGCAGAATAATGCAGAATTTTGCTGCAGGCCACAGGAATCTATCCTAAGAACTCAGCTGGTTATGGCAAAGTCACTACCTGGAGGGATCAGGGAATTCCTCCAGAGGAAGCCAAATTCCAAGGAGTTTTTGGTGTTACTTGGCTTGTTATATATCAACTGTATTCTGTTATGAAAATCATGTGTGCCTTCATAGTTTTCCCAATTG
Source organism: Peromyscus eremicus (assembly GCF_949786415.1). NCBI lineage: Eukaryota > Metazoa > Chordata > Mammalia > Rodentia > Cricetidae > Peromyscus > Peromyscus eremicus. The sequence goes on along the minus strand of NC_081416.1, from coordinate 122,298,461 downwards.
ACTTTTCCCTAATAAGGGCTAACAGTGTGGACCGATTACTCTCTGGACATACACATTCCCTGTATTTGGAGAACAGCCTCAGGAAAGGCTTTCTCTGGATCAGATATCTCCCTTAGCCACTTTTAAGGACTACAGGAAACACCGCCCAGGTGGGCGCCCAACTTCCAAGGATAACAGTGATAACAGCCCACGTGCAAGTCTCCTGACTTAAGGTAAATTCCACAAGGAGACACTGCCTAGGTAAGGTGGACGTTAAGTAATAGCTTTACACAATTTGGCTCGAACCCTCCCTTTATATACTGGGACTTCCAGGGCATGGGATAGAGAAGAGAAAAGAGAATGGAAGAACTAGATGAGTGAGAACTTGAGAGGAACAAACTGAGATGGGGAAGAACTAGATTAAAGGGCTAGAAGAGAGTACTAGAGGAATGAGATGGAAGATGAGGAAGAGCCAGATGGGAAAGTCCTAGCTGGGCAAGAACAAGGTGAAAAGGACCTAGATGAGGCAGAATTAAGACAAGAGAATTAAGATAGAACTTAAGAGGGAGCAGTAGATAAACAGAGAGAAATCAGGCAAGAAAGGAGCTAGGCACGAGAACAGAACTGAAGCTGGGTATAAAGGATGTTATGCCAGGAATTAAAGCAAGTGGACTATAGAGCTCGGTGTGCTGAGATTCTATTTCCCGAGAATAGTCCTCACCGTTAGTAGTTCTCTCTCCTGAGCCCCTGGGATGCATAATATTAAGGCTGGTCCCTCTAATATTATACAAGAGAATCTGCCCTTGGAGCTGCAGACATAGATAAGCGCAGTAGGAAGTGGTCTGCAGGAGAACATGCCCACCATCAGGAGAAGGTCTCGGTGCTATAGCAGAACAAAGGGTGTTCTTGTTATGAGAGACAGCACAGATGTCCCTCCTGGTATGGGTGTAGTGTGCAGTAAGTGCCTGGAAATACTTGAATTGATTTGAATTCATCTCAGCATCTACTATGTATAAGGTATGCTGAACAACTTAGGAAGCTGGGGTTGTAGGCAGAGGGACTGAGGGGGGACCTTGAGCTGGAAGGGTGGGAGGGGAAGAAACGGATAGGCTGTGGATCTGGAGAGGAGGAAACACATTGAACAAGGCTTGAACATCCAAGTTCATTGAAGACCTTTGAGCAGGGGAGGTTGATCATGCAAAAGCATCATGAGTGAGTGCCTATTTATGGGCATCCATGTATTTGCTATAAATATGCATGCATATGTAATTTCAGGAGACCAGGGAGTATCAGCTGTGATGCCCAGGCACGGCCCCTGTACTTTGCTGAGGGAGGCCTGTCATTTGGGGAGAGAAGGAGGTGATGCCATGCTGAGACACACTTCTGACAATGACAGGCGCAATGGGCCTTGGTGGGGCTGGGAGTGTACCTGACCCAACCCCTGCAGCCCAGTGACGACTGCAGGGCGCTGCAGCCTGGGGAATAGGGAGAGAGAGAATGTGAGTGTGGGGCACAAGTCTCACAGTCCACAGTGCTTGGGATGGGGGAGGTCCTGGGCTCATCTGATCTTCAGTAGTGACTCCGGCCCAATCCTGGATGTGTGCATGTTAGTTACCTTCCCCCAACACTTCCTTCGGGGAGTGTCCGTAAGTTCCAGAAAAGGTGTGGTTAGTGTGAGGGAGTTTTGCAAGCCAGTGTCAGCGTGAAGCTCCTTTGAGGGCCTCCAGATCCAAACAGTTTTCACAGTGATGCTGAGACATCATCTGCCTTGTTCACTTTCTCCTGAGTGCATAACTCAGCGAGCCAATATTTTCATGTGACTCATGCACCAGGTTACAAAACCCTGCCTGGGTAAATGATCCATTCAAGGTGCAGGTTGGGAATGTGGCAGAGTACAACAGTTCATTGATACGGTTCAGATCCCACACTTCAGTGACCCATAAAGAAACTGCCACTGGTCAGAGAAGAGAGGCCGTGGCTATCTGAAAAGGCTTTATCTGGGTGAGACTGGCTTTTCTTCAGGTACCAGAATCAGAACCACATATCTTAGCAGAATGAAGGCTACAGCAGATAGAATTTAGGCAGTGTTCTGGAAGTAGTTCTTTCTTTCAGATTGATTTTATGGGAAGCAACTCTGCCCATGTGAATCTGGTGTGTTGGGGGTGGGGCATGCGTGTGTAAAGGTGTGTAGTACTGCACACCACAGACCTTTCAAAAGGGAGCTATCAGACCACTCATTCTTGAGCACTGAGGCTCTCCTGGCCTATGTAGCCAGGCCATCATGGATACCCCTGTCCACGGGAACTGAAGGAAGGTTACTGTGAGTGGAAATAAATGCTGGGGCAAAGGGCACCTAAGTCTCACATAGAAAGATGTTACCTGATTGTTGTCCCAAGAGGTGGTGCCAGCTGCCTTCTGCATTGTACTCCTCTAGATGAGCTGGGGCCAGGGAGATGGCTCCGTGGGTAACGATACCCACCACCAAGCCTAAAGAGCTGATCAATCCCTGGGACCCAAACGGTGGAAAAAGAGACCAGTGCCCAAAAGCTGTTCTGTGGTTTCTACACTCAAACCGTAGCACATGTGCTCCTAACCCCAAAGATATAAATAAATATAAATTTTTAATTAAGAGAGAAGGAGTGAGCAAGTGCAAGCTGGCCTTGGAGTGTGTGGTTTCAGGATGGGGAACCTGATCTTCATGGAAGCCAGGGATTGTGGGGAAGCAGGGCTTCTGGGGACAGAAGGCAGTCCCCCCCTGGGAAGTGGCTGGTACTATTAATCTCATTCATTTTCTCTGCTGTCCTGTGTGCTTCCCACTCCGGGAGGCTCGTCGAAATTGGTATCTAGGTCAGTGTGTTCTTAATGGCTCCATCTGTGGGGCCAGAGAGCAGGAGAGGAAGCCTCTCCCTGAGTATCCTTACAGGGTGTCTGGTGTACTGTGCAGGGGCTGCACTGTTCTGTCTCTGCCTCACCCTGGCTAAGTGAGGGGAAGGCACGGATTTCACCAGATGGGAGAACCTGAGTGCTCAGGTTGCTTGCCTCTGTGGCTGGAGTAATGGTGTGCTTTCCACTGGCCTTGCTCCCATCTGGAGCTCCAGCTGGGCCTGGAGATCCGGTCTGAGACAGTGGAGGGGAGCAGGTGGCGGGATGTGGAAGCTGAGTGGCACCCTATGCCTGTCCTGATGGACTTGAGTCTGTGCTGGCTCTTGTGGCTGCAGAGGCCTCTTTGTAGGGACAGCAGGAGCATGGCTTGAGTGATCGCATGGCAAACAGCACTTGCAAGACAATGAGACATCTGCCATCCTTCTCCTAAGAATTTATCTCAGGAGAAAGAAAGCAGTAATTCAGCCAAAGCAGCGATATTTGGGTTTGGGGTAAAAATTAAAATACAAACCCCTCAAAGCCTATGAGAACACTTAGGAAAGTGTCCCATGTGTGAAGTGGAGGTAAAAACAGCATGAAAGAGTACTCCGTAACTTCAGTGATTTGAGTTTTAGTGTTTTACATGGGGCTAGGGAGCGGACCTGTGCCTTGTGCCCAGCACCACTGTAACGGTTTAGAAATGTCTGTTTGTGGTTAAGAGCAGGTTTTCTTGTTGCTGCCTCTTCTAAACCCCCTTACAACTTCCTTCCAGAATTTGACTACTCCATTTAAGTTTAGTTTGAACATTTACGAATTTGTGCATGTGCATGTGTTTGTGTGCGTGGTGTGTGTGTGTGTGTGTGTGTGTGTGTGTGTGTGTGTGTGTGTAGGCATGTGAGGTCTGAAGGCTGCTAGCAAGAGTTAGTTCTCTTCTTCCACCATGTACGTTCTGGAAATTGAATTCAGGTTATTAGGCTTGGCAGCAAGCATCTTTACCCCGTCTAAAAACTAACCAACTTTAATATTTAGACAGGGTCTTTCGTAACCCAGGCAGGCCTCAAATTAGATATGTAGCCAAAGGTGACCTTGAACTTCTGATGCTGCAGCCTCTATGTCCAGTGCTGAGAATATAGGTGTGTGCTGTCACATCCCAGCTTATGAAGTGTGTGTGTGTGTGTGTGTGTGTGTGTGTGTGTGTGTGTGTTCAAGAATGGACTTTTGCCCCTAAGTAGGGGACCGCCCTACCTGCCACCTCCCTCTCCACTCACCTCCATGGGAATGGTGGGTTCAGGAATATTGTTCTAGAGATTGTCATCTTCAATCTCACTCATGACTGTCACTTTGTCCTTTATGGTGGAGCTCCTGAGAGTGCATGTCGGTCTACGCAGGGTACCAGGCAGGCAGAGGTGGACACTAAGGGTCTTGAATCAGCATGTGGCTGAGCGTGAGGGTCTGACAGCTTTTATACAAAGCTTATTGGTGAGAAGCTGGCCAATTCCACACATCCTCGGGTTGGTGTGAAACTCTGGGTAACTGTCCCATCCTGTCCCTAAGGCAGCATTTTAAACAGAGAACACAGTGACCAGAGACAGCTTCCTGCTTGCCACTGAGCTCAGGACAGAAGTGAATTCATTACTGCTGTGGATGTCTTGGGGCACAGGGCACACTCTTCAATGTTAATTGTCCTAACTAGATAGAGCCTGGGTGAGAAAGGTTGCTTTGTGGGTGGAGAGCAGTGTCCTGATACCAGGATCTGGTGACATGCCAGGCTGAGGCCTGCCTCTCCAACGCTGTGGTTGGGGGAAAGTTAAGTGAGACCCAGAGTCTAATGCCACGTTTTCCTCAGCCTTGTGGTGTTGGGGTCACATGGGGAGGTTGTAGGGACCCAAGCCAGAGACCTGGCTCTGTCCCAGTCCCTGTTGGCCTTTGGATACATTTCTTCACATCTCGGCCTGCTTTCCCAACCTGTGCAGATGTGATTGCGGTGTTCGATAAGTTAGCACACACAGGGCTCTCTGTCAGCAGTTCCGTCTCGTCGGAGTTACAGACAGTGGGCGAACGACTGGGTTACACCTTCTGCCTTCTCTGGGCCAGTCAAGCTGTGTGACTGGTTTTGGCCACAGAGATAGGAACGGAATGGTGTGACCTTCCGGGCCAGGCTCTTAACCACCACTGCCATGGCTTCCCCTCTGACACACTCACTGGTGACTTGGTGACTGCTCTCTTTGGGTCTCTGAGAGTGACCCAAAAGTGAGTTCTGTAAGATGAAGCTTACCACAGCCCCGTGGTTCTGCCAAGACACCGCCGTCTGAGGGGTGTTTGCTGCCATGTAACCTCACCCATCCCGACTAAAACGGGTTGTCCTGGGTCTCAGGATGAAAACTTCTGTCAAATGCTCAGCGAGAGAGGGCAGTGGGGGTGGGGACTGGGGAGAAAGACAATGTTACATCATCCTCCCGTGGATTTACCTGTATGTGTGTATGCCAGGAGCTGAAGGTGATTTATTTTGTGGGGACAGAGGGGACCAGCAGGGGGGATGGTGGGAGGGGCAGATATGAGCAAAGTACAGTGACGTGTGTGGAAAATGTAGTCACGAAACCTACTGTTTCTTTACATTTTACTTACAAATTCTGTAAGCACAGCGTGGCCCTGGCCACTTGGCAGTTACAAGTTGGCCCCTGCCTGAGCAGAATTCCCTGCGGATCCTTTGCAGGATTGCCTTATTCTCAGTTGGATTTCACAGGACTTGACCTTTTCCCTCCTGCTCTGTACCGCCCCTGAGAAGGCAGAGCTGTTGCCCTGGGTAAGGCCCAGCAAGGTCCATGGCCTGACCTGTTCCAGGCTTCCCCACTGTGGTGGAGAAAGCATTTGATGGCACCCACCAGTGTGCGAGCCTGCCCAGTCTCAATTGCAGTCAGCCTGGAAGTATCAATTATGGAGGCTGATGTGGCCGTCCTTCCTCAAATAGGCATACCATTGGCGTTGGTGGGTGCTAAGTGAGGAGGTTTGGGTGGGGCAGGGTGTGGTTTCACATTCCTGTTATCTCAGCACCTGGAGGGTGAAGATTGCAAGTTTGAGGCTAACCTGGGCTACACCTATCTTGAGACCCTGTCTTGAAAATTTACCTATCATAAGGCAGTTCCTGTCTGCCTTCACTTCCCAAGTTCTGGGAAGGGAAGTTGGGGTGGGAGGTAGTGTGTAGGGCTCACCTGTGTGACCTCACTGACCAATATGGGAGAATGATGTCAGGGGCATGCCAAGGCCATGGTACCACAGCACAGTTGATCTTGACCTCAGTAGCAGATAGAAGCTGGACTGTCCACCTGTACATGTTACAGGTTCTGCAAGCAGGTCTATTCTGCCCTGTTGGTGTGAGCTCAGGTGTGAGTGTTAGCTTGCTATCCTGCCCTTTGTGGGAAACTCGAGGTAGGGACATTTGGTCACCTGAAAAGGAATTATATGTATTACCAAACACTGCTCCTCAGTCCATGCTAGACACATGCCCATGTCAGCCTATTCCTGTGAGGCAGGTGTGGGCTAGGCATGGCAGGATGTGTGAGCTCAGAGCCATGAAGCCAACTGAGGCATGGGCACATCTCCCTCTTACTCTGAGGACTTCACTTCCAGCCTTCCACAAGAGCCTGTTGTGACTTGTGCCTGTGATTCAGCCTTCAGGAGGCCACCACCGAAGATGCTGAGTGAGACCCTGTCTCAAAAGCAAACAAATTCTCTTATAAAAATATGCTGAGAACTTAGCATGATGGTGCAGGCTTTTGATCTCAGTACTCAGGAAGCAGAGGCAAGCTGACTTCTGAGCAAGCAGAGGCCTCTGAGTTCAAGGCCAGCCTGGTCTCAAAAAACACAAACAACAATTGAAAAGAAAACCAAAATAAAATGTGTATACAGTCAAAATATAAACACTCTGATCAATTGAATTTTAATTGATTCTGTTTTTATTCTTCACTTTTTTGAGACAGGGTTTCTATGTAGTTTCTCTATAGCCCTGGCTGTCCTGGATCTCTATGTAGACCAACCAGGCTGGCCTCACTCACAGAGATCCAGTTCCGCCTGCCTCTGCCTTCCAAGTGCTAGGATTAGAGGCATGTGCCACAGTACCCAGCAAGAAAGGCAGCTCTTTTCTTCTTTTTAAAATGTATATGAGTATGCCGTGTGTGCGTTGGATCCCTCTGGCACTGGAGCTACCTGATACGGATGCTGGGAACCGAATTCCGGTCCTCTGAAGGAACAGCACACTGCTCTTAACTGCTGAGCCGTGTGGGTGTTTTGCCTGCGTGTATTATGTCTGTGTCCAGTTTGCTCTCACGGAGGCTGCCAGAGGGCATCAGATCCCCTGGGACTGGAGTTTGCACAAGGCTGTGAGCTACCTTGGGGGTATTGGGACTTAAACTCAAGTCCTCTGGAAGAGCAGCCAGTGGTTTTAACTGCTCAGTCTTCTCTCCAGCCTTCGTTTGCATTTCTAAATGTAAAGCAGGCTAGTGCCTTTATTTGCAGGGGAAGGTGAGTCTTGATTTTGTGGTGTGGGGGTATAAACCAGGGTCCTGTGGGAGTTGGGCAAGCACTGGGTACACTGAGGCCCCGCCCTTGTGAGAGTATATGTTATAAGTGTGTATAAAGGGTTTGAAGTGGGCGTGTCTGCAGGAGGCCCAGTGTGTCTGCTCATCTGCTTGTATCTAGAACGGTCTGTGGTACCAGTGTAGTCACAGGACTCATGCTTTATGCCCAGTTAAATGTATCTGCTTAGTGAGGGTTCTAAGTGTGTACCACACATTGACCTCCACCTCTGGAACTTTCTGTGGGACTGGGAAGGTGTCCATGCTGAGCAACGCTGCTTGGGCATACCTCCCGTACCTCAGCCCTGATGTCCTTCACTGCAGTTCCAGGAGTGACCCACACCCAGCACACTCAACCAGAACCTTCCGCATGGCTTTTTAATATAAAACTAGTACAGTCATTAAAAACTCAGACTTGCCGGGCGGTGGTGGCGCACGCCTTTAATCTCAGCACTCGGGAGGCGGATCTCTGTGAGTTCAAGGCCAGCCTGGATAACAGAGTGAGTTCCAGGAAAGGCGCAAAGCTACACAGAGAAACCCTGTCTCGAAAAACCAAACCAAACAAACAAACAAACAAACAAACAAAAACTCAGACTTGCTAGGAGTCGGAGCAGGTCTCTGAGTTTGAGGCCAGACCGCTCTATAGAGGGAGTTCCAGGACATAGCAGGGCTACATGGAGAGGCCTTGTGTCAAACCACCAAAAACAAACAAACAACAACAACAACAACAAAACCAACGCAGATCAGAACGCCTGCCTGTTGGTTCATTCAGGACAGTGTAGTGACAGCTGGCTGAGTAAACGGGGAAGCCTGGGCTGTTGTGAGTGCAAGTGTGTTCTTCTCATGGAACTTCAAAGCACTGTAAAGTGCCACTGTTTTTATTGGTACTTTGTTGTTGAGGGAAAAATGCCTCGAGGTAAATTAATTTTCCCAAGGCTACACAGTAGTGGCTGAGATGTCTTCAGGCTCCCTGTTCCTAACCAATGGCATCAGGGAGTTTGGATCTTTATTCAGGGTCATGTTGCCAGGCATGCCAGTACCTGGAGCTCAATACCCTGTTGTTGTTGCTGGTTTTTTTTTTTTTTTTTTTTTTTTTTTTTTTTGTGTGTGTGTGTGTGTGTGTGTGTGTGTGTGTGTGTGTGTGTGTGTGTATTGTAGATCCCACGATGAGACTGAGTGCTCAGGTACCACAGCAACCAGAGGTGTGTGTCACAGGCCTAGTCCTGGCAGAACAAAGCTGGTCACTGTAGGACAGGGTGAGGCCCAGGGCTTTCTTGCCTGCAGTATCTTTGGGGATGCAGGAAGGCAGGCTTGGTTCCCTAGGGCCGGACAGAGGAGGGGAGGGAGAGAGTGGGGCATTTGGAGTTGAGCGTGAAGAGGATGCAGTTGCCCGTGGGCATGACGGTTGTCATTCTCCCCGCAGGTCGGTGCACCATGTCCGTCAGTGTTCACGAGACCCGCAAGTCTCGGAGCAGCACGGGCTCCATGAACATCTCCCTCTTCCACAAGGCCTCGCACCCTGACTGCGTGCTGGCCCACCTCAACACTCTGCGTAAGCACCGTATGTTCACCGATGTCACGCTCTGGGCTGGGGACCGAGCCTTTCCCTGCCACCGGGCCGTGCTGGCGGCCTCCAGCCGATACTTTGAGGCCATGTTCAGCCACGGCCTGCGGGAAAGCCGGGATGATACGGTCAACTTCCAGGACAACCTGCACCCCGAGGTGCTGGAGCTGCTGCTGGACTTCGCCTACTCCTCGCGCATCGTCATCAACGAGGAGAATGCAGAGTCGCTGCTGGAGGCCGGTGACATGCTGCAGTTCCACGACGTCCGGGATGCGGCGGCCGAGTTCCTGGAGAAGAACCTCTCCCCCTCCAACTGCCTGGGCATGATGCTGCTGTCCGATGCCCACCAGTGCCGACGGCTCTACGAGTTCTCCTGCCGCATGTGCCTGGTGCACTTTGAGACGGTGCGGCAGAGCGAGGACTTCAACAGTCTGTCGAAGGACACGCTGCTGGACCTCATCTCGAGCGACGAGCTGGAGACGGAGGACGAGCGTGTGGTCTTTGAGGCCATCCTGCAGTGGGTGAAGCATGACCTGGAGCAGAGGAAGGCTCACCTGCCACTGCTCCTGCGCAGCGTGCGGCTGGCCCTGCTGCCCTCGGACTGCCTGAAGGAGGCCGTGTCCGGGGAGACCCTCCTCATGGGGGACGAGCGCACCAAGCTCATCATAGACGAGGCCTTCCGCTGCAAGACCAAGATCTTGCAGAACGACGGTGTGGTCACCAGTCCCTTTGCCCGGCCACGAAAGGCAGGTCACACGCTGCTCATCCTGGGAGGCCAGACCTTCATGTGTGACAAGATCTACCAGGTGGACCACAAAGCCAAGGAGATTATCCCCAAGGCGGATCTGCCAAGCCCCCGGAAGGAGTTCAGCGCCTCGGCGATTGGTTGCAAGGTCTATGTGACGGGAGGTAGAGGCTCTGAGAATGGGGTCTCTAAGGATGTCTGGGTATATGACACTGTCCACGAGGAGTGGTCCAAGGCGGCCCCCATGCTGATTGCCTGCTTTGGCCATGGCTCGGCTGAGCTGGAGAACTGTCTCTATGTGGTGGGGGGACATACATCTCTAGCAGGCATTTTCCCTGCCTCTCCTTCTGTCTCCCTGAAACAAGTAGAGAAATATGACCCCGTGGCTAATAAGTGGACTATGGTGGCCCCGATGAGAGACGGTGTCAGCAACGCCGCCGTGGTGAGCGCCAAGCTGAAGCTCTTTGTGTTCGGAGGGACCAGCATCCACCGGGACATGGTGTCCAAAGTCCAGTGCTTTGACCCCTCCGAGAACCGGTGGACAATCAAGGCGGAGTGTCCCCAGCCTTGGCGATACACGGCAGCTGCTGTCCTGGGCAGCCAGATCTTCATCATGGGAGGTGATACGGAGTACACAGCAGCCTCAGCCTATCGCTTCGACTGTGAGACCAACCAGTGGACTCGGATTGGGGACATGACCGCCAAACGCATGTCCTGTCATGCCCTGGCTTCGGGCAACAAGCTGTATGTCGTGGGCGGCTACTTTGGGACACAGAGGTGTAAGACCCTGGACTGCTATGACCCCACTTCAGACACGTGGAACTGCATCACCACCGTGCCCTACTCTCTCATCCCCACGGCCTTTGTCAGCACCTGGAAACACCTGCCTGCGTGAGAGGCACCTCCGGAGCCCAGCCAGGTGAGAAGGGCAGAGGAACCATTACCCTACTGGCTGGTCGGGGTAATGGTTGCTACATCTCCTAGGGAGGGTCTGATGAGCAGCAGGATAATGGGATGGATTTAGGGATAGGCAGCCCGTTCATATCCTAACTCTTCTGGCGCAGTTATGGGCTTGCCAGTGGGAGGGGGAATATCTGTCTGCTGTGTGAGCTAAAGGGATGAAGGAAGGCCTTCTGTGAAGTAGGCCTCCGTTCTGTGAGCTCTGCCTACCGTGAGTGTATGAAGGCACAGGGAAACAAGAGCCTGGCTGGAGCAGAGCCAAGTGACTCATCAGGTGCTCCTTGGGGTGCCGCGGCATGGGAGAGACTCCAAGAGACAGGTCTGCAGTGGCCGAGAGCCTGGGGACCAGAGGGAACGGCAGAGGGAGGTGTCTGCCCCTGTGCTGCCCTTTGCAGGCAGGAGGGAGGGTGCCAGGCCAGCCTGCTAGGGTCTTCTTGGGAGGGGCTGGCAAGGTTGGCTTGTGGGAGCCTGAGCTTTTATGGCCGGGTCCTAGGAAAGTACTAGCCCTTGTCCCTTGCCCCAGTTCAAAGTCTTTACAGGGGTGAAGAGTCGGGGATGGACTCCCATGGGCTGAGATGGGGAGGCGGGTGTTGGTCTACTGAGAGCAAGAAAAGGAGGCCTTGGAAGGGGAACCTCCCCTCCTCCACTCAGCTGGCCTCCTGTCTTGTGCTCCTGTGGCATTAAGGGACCCAGTCAGGAAGCGTCCTGAGCCTCAGTGAGCCTGTGGGTGCTACCTCACAGCGAGACAGGGCTCCTGAGCTGGACCTGCTTGTGGACTGAGCTGAGTTCACGCTAAGTCAGGTCCTGCTGAGCCTCCAAGGCTCCTCAAGGGCCCCGCAGACCTCAGATCTGTAAGCATGGAGCAGCTGGCTCCTGGCAGCTCTTGGAACAGGAGCTTGTTCTCTGAAGACTTTTGGGTTTGTTTTGTCTTCATCTGCTCCCTTAGCTCCCTTCTGGGGGAGAAAAGTGTGACTGGCAAGTGTCTGGGTCCTCCCTGCGAGGCGGGGCGGCAGCAGCAAGCTTCAAAGGGATGTTGTCATTCCAGTAGTGTTGTCTCTTCCTGCCACTGGTGACTTGGGAGTGCAGCTTCACCCAAGGGGCGGAGTCACCTGTGGGGCGGAGTCACCTGCGTCCCTATTTGCCTCAGGAAGTGGGGGCGGGTGCCTTACCCTTCCCAGCAGAGGCTCTACCCCGTCACTGCCCCGTGGGAGGGGCAGCTGGGCTGAACCTGGTCATGTTTTCAGGAGCTGTCTGCTTTAGATAAAGCTCACACGGCCTCTTGCCACCGACACCCTGTTGGCTTAACTTCCAGAGTCTCGGCGTTCTCGTCTGGGCAAAGGGACTGGGAATTGTCACACAGTTCTCGGATGCTGTGAGCTGTGAGGTCCTTTTATGTTCCTGGCCCATCCCTACAGTTGTCACTCCTGTGACTGTGTCCCGAGTCCCGGACAAGCTTTTGTCACCAGCCTGCTTTAGATGATGAAGTGGGCACAGAGAGGGTGGTTGCTCATACCCCGTCAGCCCCAGATTCGGGTAGCACGCGTCCCCACGGTGGTGGTGAGTGTCCCCACGGCCTTAGGCTTCCTGAGCATCTGCTGAGAGTTCAAGTTTGCTCCGCGACTTCAGCTTTCCCTTTCTGGGGGACCACAGCAGTCTGGCCACACCAGTAGCCTCTCCTCCATCTGGACAGCCCCTCCTGGCCTCTGTCCCCAAGACAGACCCCGAAGTGTTCCTGCTCTCTGCAGGCCCCTCCTCTTGTCAGCTTGTTTACACAGGTCATAGTCTCTGGGTTCTCTTTAAAGACGAGACCCACAACACATCAGCAGGGCAAGAAGCTGATAATGCAGGACAGGCCGGGCACTCCTGGGTACTGGGAGCCCTCTCCACCTTTAGTCCCCATGGCATGTGGATGAAACTCAGCTACAGACCAGGGCCTGTGGTGTGGGAGGTGAGGAGCCCAGGATAGAAGAGGGCCAAGCACCTTAATGGTCAAGGCCAGAAGGGGCCAAAACACAGCATGCCTGCTACCTCCATGACATTCACCCCAGTGACCATGGCACAAACCAATAAGTTGTCCTGGGATGCCCAGCCTGGTACCTCACCCAGGTCCCATTCCAATGACTCTGGCCCTGCTGATTCCAGCCTTGTCTGCTAGGTAACCAGTAGAAAGGTCCTGGCAAGGTCCACCATCCCTGGTCCCCTGGGAGTTCCACTTGTGCCCAGTTTCTATAGATCTACTCTGCCATCCTTATAGGCTCCAGGGTAGTTCCGGGGACCACAGCAGCAGGCCCCTGAAGTCCCTGCTTACTACTCCATGATTCCCTGTTGCCCCACCCTGGACACATCCTTTTGTCTTTTTCTTTCCCTCTGAGCCCCCCTCAAAGCTACTTAAGTAAGCAAGGCCCAGTCTCCCATGTTCTTCCAGCCCCTCATTGCTGCAGACAGCTGGTCCACTTATCCTGCCTGCCTTACTACTACTACAAAGAACAACCCGGAGCAGGACTGAGGGCTTCCTCCAGCTTTTATGGATCGGTCTAGCTGGCGGGAGAGTGCCTTGGGCTGTCCTTCAGGCAGTGGTCACTTGTGCCTCTGTGAGACCTGAGAATGAGAAATGACAGCACGGATTGAAAGTACACTCATCATCTGCAGCTGGATCCTCTTTTCAGCTGGAGGATTGATTGTACTGCCCAGATGAGAAAACCAGGTTCCCGAGAAGAAAGTGACGGAATTAGGGGCATAGACCAAGACCGTGGGTTGAGCCAGGGGACAGTCACTGGTCTGGAGTCATCACAGCAACCACGGAGGGTGGCTCCCACCATCCTTTGCTCATAGTTAGGGGCCCTCACCCTGGTTTTGAGGGACACATTTCGGCATATAGGATGCTGGGGTGGGCCCTGGCATTCACCTTGTCCCTCTCTGTGGCGCTCTCCTGCCAGCTAGGCCTGTCTTCCGAAGCTGGTAGGAAGCCTCAGTCCTTGCTCTGGTTATTTAATTGTAGTAATATGATGGCAGGATAAAGTGGGCCAGCAGTCTGTGCCCCTGGGATGTTCAGATTGGCTATCTTACGGTATCTTAGGACAGTTAGGGGCCTCAGGATCGTGCTGGAAGAGCAGCAGCCTTCCTGCCCTGCCAGTGTCTAGGAGATTCAGGACCTCTGGAGATGGCGGAATTCCTGTGGCTCAGCACCGGCCTGCCTCTAGGAAGTGTAGCAGCGATAAGGGCGGAACGTCCACGGAGCCCCAGCACTGGCATGTGTTTTTGTAAACACACAGAGCTAACGAAAAGTTCCTTGTGCTGGGGTTTCACACCTGTACAGCTCACACCAGTGTACAGGTTCCATAGTTCTAACCCTAAGCCGCCAAGCTTTCTGACCGGTTTTGCTGCCTGCAGTGCCTGAATGAGGAGGACAGAGCTCAGCACAGAGCCTGTGAGTTCACGAGCACCTCCAGCCGTGCAGAGATGGGGACAGACTCTGTTCTTCCGTCACAGCTGCTCCTCCCTGCCTTAGGGCCACCTGGTAGCTCCGGTATACCCAGCCCTGGCTGCCACTGGAACCGCATGGATTTCTGGGATGCCTGGGAAACAGGATCTGTGGCTTCCCTCCTCTCTTGCTTCCTTTGGTTCCTCACTCACTCTAGTTTCTCCCCTGCTGTGTCTTGCGGAGGGTCCCAACTCGATCAGCTCAGGAACTATAGCCTGGCCACCACCATTTCCTAACTCACATGCTCAGCCGCATCCTCCTTAGGGCTGCCCTAGGGTTTTGTGGGGATGCCACTGGGGTTCAGCTGTAGCAGTGATCACACATGTAATAAATCAGCGTTTCCTTCTTGCTTCAGGAACATTCTTCATGAAGCCTTCAGCAAGGGGTCTGGTTCCTGGATCCTTCTCTGGGCAGGTAGACATCCACCGTCTTCATTTCCAGGGCAACCACTGATGCTCCAAATGACTGAGGACGCAGCAGGGGATCTGAGCTTCATGGCCCCAAGGACAGCCCCACCTGTTCACCACTGCATCCCCATAGCCTGTCTCATGGCCTGGCAACTAGAAGCTGTGGTGAATTTTTGTTCAGGTCACAAAAGAGCGTGCCTCTTGTCCAGAGCTGGTCACCTGCCCTTCATCACCCCTGCCTTCCTCCCAGATCACAGACTATGTCTGTCTCCTGTGCCTGGCCCACTGGCCCACTTTCCTTTACATTCTTAAAAGTACCACATTTTCTCTTAGGACCACTGTGTTCCTTCTGATCTTCCCCTCCAGCCAACTGCTGTCCCCCATCAGTTCTCCTTCCCGAACTCCACACCTGAATAAAATAAAGGTCCTGGCTGTTAACTCAATGTTAGAAGTTCCTTTTTGTCTCCAGTGTTTCCCAATGCAACCACCATGCAATTGTTTGTCTAAGTCTGCAGTTTCTCCAGGGAAGATGATGCCGAGGGACCATAGCTGCATTTGCTCCTGGGTCTCCTGTGTGAGGGAGGGAGCGCAGTGACGGATGAGTGTGTGCCTCCTGCTGGGTGGCAGAGGTGTCTCTGGTTCCTGAACTGTGCAGGCTGGCTGCACTGGGATGCACAACAGAGCCTTATCCGCCCCTGTGTATTAAGGTGTCAGGGTCTGAGTCCTGGCCCTGGGGGCTCTTGAATGTGGCCAGGCTAGGACAGAGCAGTGTGGCCATTCATCTTCTCCCTGTGTTTCATCCACAGGCTGCGTGGTTCTTCCCTCCTGGGCCGGAAGCTGACCGCACCAGCTCCGGGCAGCAGCGGCTCAGGCTGTCCTGAGCGTTAGGCAGAAGAGTGAAGATCTCCAACAATGTCTGTGCTCGGGCTTCCTAAGCTGCCAGCGGCTTGTGTGGAGAGAAGATTCCAGAGGTGTGGGCTGTCACCAGGAACTCTGGGCTGGGGGATGACATTCACGCAAAGCCTTGAGGTCACCGCTGTCAGCCAGGCCTGGCAAGGGCTGGCAGGGGAACAGCAGGGGTCCTTTGGTACCAGCAAACAGAGCCTTTGACTGCCAGGCTACCTGTGGGAGGTGGCAATGTTGTTCCATAGTGTCCTGGACATCAGGGAGCAGAGTGCAACTGAGGACATTGTACAAGGGACAGAAACCCACAGGGCAGCCCACTCTCTGATGGTACCCACAGGCTTTTTCAGCAGATGGCACCAGACCCCTAAGGCCAAGGGGAATTTTCCTCTGTGCCCATTGCCAAGCACTAGCCCGTCCCTCTAAGGGATGAGTTCCAGGAAGCTGCCATGGATGTAGGACAGGCATTGGTGACCCATCAGACACTGCTGAGGGTCCCCCAGAAGGACTCTAGGCCCCAGGGAGCTGGTGGAGCCGATTGCCTGCCCTCCTTGGAGACATAGGAGATCAGTAGGATATACCTGCCAGTAGTACTGGGCTCCTTTTCTGGAGACCCAGCTGCCCCTGAGACAGGGCAGTCATGAGCCCAGTGTGGCAGAGGGACCCATGGCCACTGCAGTTCCCACAGAGATTGGATTTCTGTCAGCGTGGGGTCTAGTGACAAGGCTCCTGTCACACCTGCTACCTTCCTTGGCACCAGCTGGCAGCCTACATCCTGCCTGTTTGTTCCTTGAGCTCAGAAAGAAGGATCCGAAGACACTTCCCGAATGTGTTTCTCAAGGGTTCCTCACCAGTGTCCCCTGCAGGAGGTTCGCAGAGGCCTTCTGATGCCACTGTTGACGCCAGTCTCCTCCCTTGTTTGGCTAGCCCAGTGTAGGGAGGGCAGGGTGCCTAGCCGGTGGCTTCCCAGGCCATTGCTGTGTCAGGATGGAGCATGCAGAGTGGGTTCTGCCATTGGCAGAAAGTGGAGCCATGGTACAGACCAGTGTGGTCAGTGCTCAAGTCCTCACAGCTCAGCCTGGTGGTATTGGTGCTGTGGGTGCTGATTAGAGGGTAGGACTTTAGGGCGGGGCTCCCGATGAATGTGCTCTGGGAAGGAGCCCAAAGTCTACTTCCTGATGTGACTTAGGCTCAGACTGGCCCTCATCTGTGGTCCAGCTCACTTTCTACTCTATACCTGATCACCGATGTTGGAGACTTTCAGGGTCTTGGCTTGTAGACTATGCCATCGGGACTAATCACTGCACAGCACAGAGGACCTAGCCACGGTGCTTGTCTGAGCATAGGTGTTGCTTTTAGTAGTTTTCTAACTTAATAAAAGCGAGGAAGTTTCTGACTTTCCTTTTGTTCTAAACCTGCTGTGGCTTTGTGAGTTCCTGATCCAGAGTCTGCCTGTCTGTGTCTGCTGCCCTAACTTTCTGTTAGGGCTTTTTTCCCCTTAATCCTCTGTGTTACAACCAGTTCCATTCAGTAGGCCAGCTTTGTGCACCATGGGCCCAGGGGCACAATTTTGTGAAAGCCACATCAGTGCTGTGAAGGTGATCATGGTTAAGTCAGCCAGAGACTGCTGGGTCACAGCACCGCCCCAAGGGCAGTTGGTCCACAGGGCTTACATTAATGCCCTATGGGTTGCTCTCCTTCTTCTACTGTGAACTGTAAACCCAGGCGTATGTGCTGGTTAGATGCGGCTGCATGAGGTGGTCTAGCCTCAGCACCCCTTCGTGGCTCTCACCTTCAGTGGCATTCAGCAGCATGCAAACTCCTAGTGGGAAGGACGCCAAACAGCAAGTAAGGCACTGTCCCCTTGCTCCGACTGGAGTCATCATTCCACTGTATGAACCAGGAGCCTCTCAAAACTAGGTCCTCCTGGGAGATGGTTCAGAGGTCAAGAGCATTGTGCTGCATTTGCAGAGGACCTGGGTTTGGTTCTCAGCACCCACGTAGTGGCTCTCAACCATCAGTAACTCCAGTTCCTGGGGATCCAGCACCCTGTTCTGGCCCTTGTGATCACCAGGAACACGTGGTACACATACATGTAGGCAAACCCTCATACACATTTTTAAGGCATCCAAGAGCAGAGATGGTCTCCTACCCCAGCCCCCCAATGTCTTCATGCAAGTCTCCAGTTTTGACAGCTGTAAATGCAGGCCATAGTGGTGAGAAGTCAGGTCCTTTCCTTCCTTCCAGGTGCCTCATTACCTTTTAGACTTCCTGGTCCAGCAAGCTCCTGCAACTCTGTGTGTGTGTGTCTGTGTGTGTGTCTGTGTGTCTGTTTGTATCTTGTGAGTCTGTGTGTGTCTGTGTAGCCCTGACTTTCCTGAAACTCTGTGGAGACCCAAAAGGCCTCAAACTTACACCATTCCTCATTTACAGTTGCGAATTGGACTTAGCCCCACCTAATACGGCCTCCAGAGAGGTCGGACAGTACCCAAGCTAAAGTCCTTTACCATCCCAGGAATCCCACAAGGGCTGTGTCCTTGACTTCTTCCTGCTGATGAGGAACCAGGTTCAGGCTAAACGACCCAGGGGGCTCACATGGTTGCCCATAGTACGTGATCGGCAGTGTGTGGCAGCTGGGTCGAGGGCTGAGGCTATGCTCTAGATCTGTGAGTGCCCAGCTGGCTCCTGGACCACCTCTGTTGCAGTGATGGGGCCTTCCATGCTGCACTGGGGCCTCTGTGGTCTACTTGTGAAGGAGGTGAGGGGCTCTGTACCTGGGGTGGTACACGGCTTTGGGGCCAGCCTGACTCTGGAATGGGGCTTCTGGAAGGAAGGAGCCCTGCCAGTGCGCCAGCGTGGGGCTAGTTCTCCTGGGAAATAGTCCTCAGCACCACCAATGGAGAGTCCTGCCTAACAGGGAAGAGTTCCGGCCATCCCGGAGGGTCAGCATCCCGGGAACCTGTCCAGGTGAGGATGTCTCCCTTCTTAGTGTTAACACATCCCGAGAGGACCACTATGTTGTCCATTTGCACATACTGCCTCCTGCTCTACCTCAGGGCTGTGTGAACTGGAGAAGAATGGTCTGTTTATGAAGCAACTGGGCAGCTGAGTGGTGGTGGCCCCCCGCCTTTAAGACCAGCACTCTGGAGGCTGAGGCCTCTGTGAGTTTGAGGCCAGCCTGGTCTACAGAGCTGCTAGTTCCAGGATAGCCAGAGCTACACAGAGAATCCTGTCTCCAAAAAACAGAAGCAAAGGAAGAAAGAAGGAAGGAAGGAAGGAAGAGAGGGAGGGAGGGAGGAAGGAAGGAAGGAAAGAAGGAAAGAAGGAAAGAAAAAAATAAAGGAAGAAAGAAAAGCAGCTGGGTTTCAGGGAGGCCTTTGTGATGCTTGGCATCAACAGGCGTGGTGGCAGGAACAGAAAGCTGAGAGCTCACATCTTTAACGGAACATGAAACAGTCAATTGTTTTTTGTTTTGTTTTTGTATGTTTTATGAGACAGGGGTTCTCTATGTAGCCCTCACTGCCCTGGAACTGAGACTAGGCTGACCTTGAACAGAGATCCACCTGCCTCTGCCTCCTGAGTGCTGGAATAAAAGGTGTACTCCACCACCACTGCCTGACAAAACAGTACATTGTTAGTGTGTTGTTTGAATCTTGGTCTTATTAATAGGAAACCCAAGGCCAGATATCAGGGTGAAAGCTGAAAGATCGGAGAAGCAGAACAGCCAGCCACTAGTTCTTACCTCTATGAAATCCTCAGCCTAAAGAGGGTGAGTTCCTGTTTCCTCAAGACTATATACCTTTCTCTGCCCTGTCATATTACTTCCTGGGATTAAAGGTGTGTGTGCTTCCCAAGCAAAGACATGAGATCTCAAGTGCTGGGATTAAAGGTGTGTGCCACCACTGCCTGACCTCTATGTCTAATCTAGTGGCTGGCTCTGTCCTCTGATCCTCAGGCAAGTTTATTAGGGTACACAATTTATCACCACATTAGTGAGGTGCAGCTCTAAGCTCTCAAGGCCCTCTTCCAGGTAGAGTACCTCACTCAGCAGGGTGCACCTCACCACAACCTCCCCAAACAGCACCACCAACTGAGGACCAAGAGCTCAGGTAAGAACCTTTGCATTTTTCATTCAAACCATAAGTTAGTACAGTGCTAGCCTCAAACACACAGAGGCCCGGGATTGATCCCCAGCCCTGGATAGACAGCTGACACAGTGTTCACACCTGCAATCCCAGCACTCCAGAGGTAAAGGCAGGGGAGTCAGGAGATCAAAGTCATCCTCAGCTACACAGGAGTTTAGGGCAACTGGCCTACTTGAGACCCTGTCTGAAACAGCAACAAAACGGTTGTCTGAAGGTTGAGGCCAGAGGATTTGGTGAATTCAAGGCCAGTCGGGGCTGCAGGATGAGTTCCAGGCCAGCATGGACTACAGTGTGGAACCTTGTCTCAAAAAACCCGAAAGCAAAACCAAGAAAAATGCAGCTAGGTCATTAATGCATGAGACTGTCAAGAGCTCGAGTCATTCATAATCATCCCTGGATGGGATTTAGTGCACGGAGAGACTCAGGCTCAGTCTACACAGCCCTGCACCTAGCCTTCAGTTTCCATTTGTTGACATGTGGACTTCACTAAGATGAGCAAGGTCAGCCTTCCCTTACTTCCTTTTCCAACCTCAGCAGCCATCAGAGTCAAGGCACTGTCCCTGGAGCCAGGAGTGTTGGGATGAGGGTCCCAGGCCTTTGTGCCAAGGAATGCCCTGCAACCAGGAGTGAGGTCCGCCTCGCTGGGTTCTGCCTGGGTTTCTTCAGGGAAAAGGCTCCCAGACACCTTGAACTCAAGCGCCAGGTTTTGGGTCAATCCCAGGTTCACTGGCAGTACTGTTACTAGGTGGTATGTGCTGGGACTTGGCTTTTTATAGGACACCCCCCACATACCCGGGAGTGATTTGGGAAGATGGAAGACAGCCTAGCATGCCTGAGCGCTTAGTTCCCGCCTCAGCATCAAAGCATCAATAAAAATCAAACTATGTCCCTGAGGAGTGTACACATGGCTCCCCAGCTGGCTAGAGAGGGCCAGGGTGCCATGTAGGGAAGTCTGTTCCTTGTCCCACTGGAGAGAATGGGGGTTGTCTGTGGCAGTCAGGTACCCTAGCCTGGTGGCCGTAGACTAGGGCAGTGCCCCGTACAGGTCTCCAGCCAGTCACAACGACCTGTCCTTCCTCCGTCTAGATTAAGGAGCAAGTGCCCACAGTCTTGAAGGCGGGTCCGTGCTAGGGACCCTGTTAGCAGGTCTGGGAAAGAATAGGGCTGCCAGTCAGTAGACCTGCTCTGCCCCTTCCCCCTCCCCCCCTCCGCCCCCTGCTCCCCGCCCCCTCTGCCACCACTTGCTTTCAACACCAGTCTACTTTACTGGGACTTCCCAGCAGCCAGCTCCCACTGTTGCCCCAGCTCTGTTAAAGCATTCACAGCCCACAGGCGCTCATCAAGGGTGGATTCCTGGAGGCTGAGGCAGGTGACAAATCCACCCCTGAGTTTCATCTCCATGGACCCTGCATCTAAAGCTTGCTGGGAGCCTGTGCTAGCCTGTGCAGAGTGTTAGGAAGTTCTACAGACCAAAGGTTCATTTCCAAGATCTGGAAACTGAGGCTCCACGGGAGTGCTAGGGGGAACCAGAGCTATGAGGCTCTCCCCAAGGGCCCAGGAGAGAGGCAGGGAGTGAGTTGTTGCCTTCATCTAGGGATTCATTATCAGTCTTATTTATCTGGCTGCTAGGTGTTCAGCTAAGCAGAACTGAGTGGCCTACTCTGCTTAAAAGAAAGTAAACGCAAGCAGAGGCGGCGGTATCCCCGTGTCAGTGTGTAACAGCTGGCACAGCAGGCTGGCACAGTGGTTCCCCTCACCCGGCAGACCGCCTTGCCAGACTTTTTGGTACCCTCCCCACTGCAGCATGTGGATGTGACTATGCAGTATTTGTACCTTGGTGCCAGAGGGCTCCCGACAAGCTGTGTGTCCCCAGAAAAGGCAGTTTAGCCTTCTCCCTCACTGAGGACACTTGGAAGTTGTCAGGTGCTGTGATGAGAACTGAGTAAGTCACATACCTGGGGATGGGTGTGGTGGCCCAGACCTGTAATCCCAGCACTTAGGAAGCTGAGGCAGGAGAATCAGAGGATTGACAGTTCTAGACCGGCCTGGGCCACAGTTGAGATGCTGCTTCAAAGATGGAGAAACATAGCTAAATTATAGGACGTGGGAAGTCCCACCCACCGGCAGTGCCTGGTGCTCGGAGAGTGCGTTACAGTTGTGAGCCATTCTTGTTACCCTGTGATACTTTGGCCAAATACAGGGACCCTGCCACAGCCCTTGCCTGGCTCAGCCTCCTGATGTGTGCCCAGCCTCTGATTTCTGGCTCTGTGTGTCATGATTTATGTAGTGTGACCATGGACATCTTTGCCCATCACTCTTTGCATGTTGTGGTAGTGCTTTGACACCCTTTAAACCCCAGCGGGAACTTGGGGTCAAAGTGAACTATAGTATAACTGAGGAGACAGGCTGAGGGTTGAAAGAGCTATGTGTGGAGACCCACAGAGGTTTCCTAGTGAGAACTTACTCAGGGTCAGAGGATCTGAGCTTGCTTTACCCAGCAGGGCTGCATAAGGAGATGATTTGGCCAGGTCGTGTTTACCAGGTGTTTGGCAGGGTCTACACTTGGCTGTACGGTGTGCTTTGATCTTGCAAGGGGGAGGTATTTTGCCTCTCCCCTTGGCTTATTATAAAAAGCCCTTTTCATTAAAGGATGAGGCTGTTGGGTATTGATCCAGGCCCTCCTTAACCTATCCTGTGTTTCTGTCTTTCTTCTCGTCATCTAGGTCTCTCTTTCTAATATTTTCTCATTCGTCTCTCCTCCACCTAAGAACCCTTCAAAAGGTGGAAGCTGGACTCCTACAGCAATGTTTTTACAAATGAGGCTAGCCCAAGACCTCCCACTTGTCCAGTGGTTGGCACAAGGCCTTCTCCCTGTCTAAAGAAGCAGCTCCTCTTTTGTTTCTTTTGTCGACAGCATCACCAAGGAAACATGGATCTCTGGCTGGGGCAATGGCTTTGTGGGTAAAATGAGGACATTAGTTCAGATCTCCAGCAGCCATGTCAAAGCAAGGCACAGTGGCATGTGTCTATAACCCCGGCCCTAGAGACAAGACAAGTCAATGCTGGGAGCTGGCTGGGCAGCCTAGACAAATGGTTGAGTTCCAGTTTCAGTGAGAGACCCTGTCTCAAGAGAACTAAGGTGAAGAGTGAGTGAAGAAAATACCTAACACACACACACACAATTCCTCCAGAATCTCATGAAGCAGCAGATTGGTGTCACCATCACAAAGAAAGGGGGAACTGAAAAGCCAGGACCGTCTTTAACCACTTATGAAGCCCTAGTGTTCCAGTCACAGAATCACACAGACCTGGTGTGATTTACACCATCAGAACCACACTGGACCTTGGATAACAATTTAGCCCTATGAAAACCACAAAAAACCACAGTCACCAAGTGCAGCCTCAAACACAGCTCAGGATTTAATTCTATTTGTTCTTTCAGACTTTAACATAAAGGTTCTCACTCTGTTTGTGCATTAGACTCAACCGAGGAGCTTCTAAGAGTCTTAAAGCTGAAGCCCCCGCCTCAGTTCCTCTGCTTTATGGGTCTGGGCTGGACCCAGTAATGGTTTTTGTTTTGTTTTGTTTTTCCCCAGGAGAAGAACTGTTCTTTACTCAGGACAGCTGAAGGGCCACAGCCTCTCTGAGGGAGTGGAGACTGCACACATGACTATGTGTACACATGACTATGACTGCACACATGACTATGCACAATGGAGACTGTGCACACATGACTAGGTCTGTGCACACGTGACTATGCACAATGGAGACTGTGCACACATGACTAGGACTGTGCACACATGACTATGCACAATGGAGACTGTGTATACATGACTAGGACTGTGCACACATGACTATGCACAATGGAGACTGTGCACATATGATACTGGGCCTTGGGGTTTTTTATGGCAGAAAAGGGATGAAGATTCCATCTGCATCTCAGTTCCCTGCAGTCTCAAAGTGGGAGGTACCAACAGACGGAAGCATCCTGGTCCCTGACAGCCCGCACGTGTGATCCGTGAAGTCAGCTTTCCTGCCCAGAGTTTCTCAGTCCACCTGAGGCTTTCAGGTCATTAACCCTTTATTCCAGAACCTGGAGACAGAAAAAAGAAGAGGAGCAAAGTATTCTCCCATTGGCTGCTTGCTGACGGAGATGATGGAGAGGACATAGGCTCTGTCCCCAGAATCTAAGAGAGTGTTGTTCTGGTTGACTTTATGTAGCAGGAGGAGAGGAGAGTTTTTTTTTTTTTTTTTAAAGATTTATTTATTTATTATGTATACAGTGTTCTGTCTGCATGTGTGCCTGCAGGCCAGAAGAGAGTGCCAGATCTCATTACAGATGGTTGTGAGCCACCATGTGGTTGCTGGGAATTGAACTCAGGACCTGTGGAAGAACAACCAGTGCTCTTAACCGCTGAGCCAACTCTCCAGCCCAGGAGGAGAGTTTTAACTTGATCAGCTGTGGTGGATCATGTGACTGTCATCAAGTGATCCTAGAGAAACATCTGAAAACTGTTAGAGGTCTGAAAATGGATGGTTAGAGAGTGAACCTGAGAGACTGACTAGGAAGGTGTAGTTGAGGGGCGGGGAATAGAATCGGGAGATGACAGAGAGGAGCCAGAGAGAGGAAGTGGGTGTCCATAGATGGGGCCCCCATATAAGGTTGGGAGAGGATTTGTACTGTGTCTCAAAGGGCTGTGGGTATCAGTCAGAATGGGAAGGATGCCAGGAGAAGTGATACACTTCGCGAAGCAATAGCTCTACATTCTGGATTTTGGAAAGAATAGAGGGAGGTAAGAGACTGGAAAAAGCGGAGCCATCTTAGGAGATCCACTATGGGTAAAGGACCTGGGAAGGGGTGGATCATCGTATGAAGATGTATCTTGAGAGGGGTGTGGATCCATTGTGATGAGATGGCAGAGCAGAAGCACTGGACCATGGACCAGAGAGCCCTGAAGCAGGATAAGGTAACTGTAACCGGCTGTTCGTTGCATCAGACTCCTGCATAAGGTTCAATCACCTTGAAGTTTTGTGAGAGGTCAGGTAAGTCAGCATCTAGCTGACAATGTGAAAGAGAAGTGGAATCCCATTGAGTCCTTTTTATAGGCTTGTCTAGGAAAGCTCTGAGAACACCACTTGGATATCCTAAATAATTTCTCAGAACTGTGAGTTTGATGACCCAGTATGGGGCCGCCTCCTTTAATTGGGGAACATGGGTGCTCAGGGCAGAAAGGCACATCCTGTCTGTGAGAAGTACTCTTTCAGAAAGGGATAGTGTTTCATAGTTAAGTGCAACCTTGTGCATGGGACAGAGACAACAGACACAGTGCCCTTGGAGCTGTGGGGCCCTGGAGGCTTTGTGCCTTCCTCCTGGTCATGAAATCTTGTGCCCATGAGTCTTAAGGAGTCCTTTATAAACTTCAACAAGCAGAAAATCTGCCTCTGAGCTCAGAGGAAATGAAAGCCTCTTCATCCGTGTGCACACACACTTTGAGAGCAGTTTCCCCAATAGGGCCAGCTCTGACCATACGGGTCTCATGACAGAAGAGCAATACTTGCAAAGAGAGAGTAAACTAGAGCCATGTCACCTAGCAAGCCTGGAATGAAGCCGGAGGCTTGCATCTCTTACACTCTGCAGATGTAGGTTGCTGGTCCATGGTTACCTTCTAAGTAACTGAAGGCAGACTGGAGGCTGTGAGGCCATGGTGTGGCCAGTCTCTGTTTTTAAAGACAAGGTCACAGGGACACAACAGGGCACCCGTGGTACCCAAGGTCTCTGCCTTCCAGCTCTGCAGAAAGACAACATTTGTGGTCAGGTAGTAAAATACAGAGAAAAGAGCACAGACTATGATGTCTAGTCCTTCGGTCTAGTCCTCGTTCCTCCTGAAGGAAACTCTGTGGTTCTGGGCAGAATGCCTAGGCTGCTACCACACACTGTGTGGTATCTGATAGAACAAGAGATGTGAGGATGCTTGAAAATCACCTGGGGATGCATGAATGCAAGGTCAAGGAGTCACAAGGCAAACCCAGAAGTTGAAGAGCCACATGCTTTACCCAGGCAGCATCCTCACCCACCCTGTTCTCATCAACGGTTTGCACACAACTCTCAGGACATTGAAAGGCACCATTAGTGACATAGAAAATATCCATCCAGCCCTTCCTCAGAGCTGTACTGTGTTCATACTGTGACCCTCATCAACCTGGCTATCCCCAAGGCATGAGGTTTTCTAAGGGAGTAACAACAGATCAACTCTTAAGTCTTTTTGTTCTTAACTGCCTTTGACTGTGTGCTTAGTTACTAATTTGTTTGTTCATTTATTTAAGACGGGGTCTACTATGCTGTATAGGCAGGTCTTACACCCCTGGGCTCAGGGGAGCCTCCCAGCTCAGCCTTCCAAGTAGCTGAGACACCTGATACATGCCACAGCATCTGGATTTGACTGTCCTCTGAACCCTTCAGCTTTGGAAAGTCTATAGGGAAAGTATGGGCTGTTCAAGACTCCTGAACAATGAGAACTATGAGACACATGTTAACTACCATAATCTCTATGATATACAGGAAAACCAAAGTTGCAAAGTGGGTCTTAACAGCTGGGTGCTTGGGAATCTCTGTGCTGCTGAGGATTGAGGAAAGACTGGATATCTGGAGAAACTCCTAGGTATGAAGGAGCCCCTGGGTCCACATTCCTATCCCCTGTCCCACGCTACACCACCACCCCCCATCATCAGCAAACAGGCAGATGCCCTGTCTGTCCCAAGCTACCTGCTGTTGAGGGGAGGAGGCTGTCTAGCAGAGACAATGATGGATCAAAGAAGTAGAAAACACATGTGTTCCCCCTCACCAGCTTAAAATGAAGAGATAACTTGTATCTTTTTCTCATGTCATGAAACTCACAATGCAGAGTATGGAGCAAGATTCTCAGCCCCTGTGCTCTGTAAAAAGGCAATCCCCTGGCTCTGAGACAGAAACGCATGTCTGATCTGGGGTGGCAGAGACGGAAAAGATTAACCACAGCAGTGGAAGCAGCTGGGAGCGCAGCTGTCATCCCCAGGAAAGTGCAGTTTGTTGAAAGCTGTCTGTCTGCAAAGCCTGGGGCACTCAGTGGAGCCACACCCAAGGACGGCAGGAGCTAGGAGCGAGGCGATGCTGCCCCCTAGAGGTCATCTCAGAACTGCCGCAGTCTTGGAGCCTTGATGTCTGTCTGTGTTCATGGTCTGGTGTCCTGTGGGAAAAGACCAGAGCTTGTCCTTGATTTGGGGTTCAAACCTCCCCAGCTGGCCTCTCTAGCCCAATTTCCTGCCTTTGATAATTGTAGTGTGGTTCTATGAGAGAATTTTCTTGTTTTTAGCAAAGTGTGACTGAAATAGTTAAACACATGGAGATGCCATATTGTACTAAAAAGTATTACTTAAAAAAATCACCTATGTTAGAACCAAGCAAGGTGGCCCCAATGCGCTACCCGCAGGACTTGAGAAGCAGAGGCAAGAGTGTGGCTGGGGAGACATAGCAAGACACTGTTTCAAAACAGAAAAATTTAAATATGAGAAAAATTATCTGTATCATGCTGGAAGAGGCAACTTTAGCACCTGCTCTGCAGAAGACAGCTCTCCTCCAGACCCGGTGGTCTGAGTCCGCGCCTACTGTCTGGCCCTCGGGGCAGGTGTCAGCATTCCTTCACATCACTCACTTCCTGGTTCACTTATGAATCAGTCTGAAAACAGAGCAGCAGTTGAGAGGGACGTGCATTTCATCCCAGACAGAGGCTGTCCGACCAGGGGTTTCCCCGGTTCTCAGAAGCTTGAGCATCTTTTACAGCTGGCAACATCCTTCTGGATCCTTTGCCCCATGAGCGAAGGGACTCAAGGTGACCTGGGCAGAGTGAAACATCATGGTTGGGTCCTGTGACCTCCAGCACCCCCAAGGATCTAGTCCACGGGCCTGTCCAGGTGGGGATAGAGAAATGCACTAACCTAAACCCTTGCTCAACTCAAACCTTCTAAGGAATCTCAGTAGTCATGTGCTCAACGGGACCTATCCCTGCCACCAGATTCAGATATAAATAATAGACCAGTATTTTTAAATCATTACCATTAAAATCCTATTTTACAGACAAGCAGTCCCTTAAAATGTCTTGTCTGTTTAGCTACAGCCTGAAAGCCTCAGGCATCACCCTAGAAGGTTGAACCACAGGCTCCATGAGATGACATTGGGTGTCTTAGCCACACTTCACTTTATTTTTGGGACAGTCCATGTTCATCAGGTATATTGACCTATAGTTTTCTTTTCTTTTCTTTCTTTCTTTCTTTCTTTCTTTCTTTCTTTCTTTCTTTCTTTCTTTCTCTCTCTCTCTCTCTCTCTCTCTCTCTCTCTCTCTCTCTCTCTTTCTTTCTTTCTTTCTTTCTTTCTGCTGTTGAATCTTACTGGTTTGGGTAGTAGAAGTTTGGGAGTGTTCCTTCTGTTTCTTTCTTTCTTTTCTTTTCTTTTTGTTTTTTTGAATAATGGCTGGCTGTAGATTATTTTTTGAAAATCTGGTAGAATTCCTTTATGGCTCCATCTGACCCTGGGACTTTTTTTTTTTTTTTTTTTTTTTTTTTTTTTTTTTTTTTAGCTGGAAGGATTTTTAAAAAAAGATTTATTTATTTATTATGTATACAGCATATATGACTGCATGCCAGAAGAGGGCACCAGATCTTGTTACAGATGGTGGTGAGCCACCACGTGGTTGCTGGGAATTGAACTCAGGACCTCTGGAAAAAGCAGTCAGTGTTCTTACCTCTGAGTCATCTCTCTAGCCCGATTTTTTTTAATACTATAGGGATCTCTTCATTTGTTATGGATCTGTTTAGATTGTTGACTTCTTGGTTTAATTTTGGTGGTTTGGCTGAATCTAGAAGTCCATCCATTTCTTCTTTTTTTTTTTTTTTTTTTTTGGTTTTTCGAGACAGGGTTTCTCTGTGTAGCTTTGCGCCTCTCCTGGAACTCACTTGGTAGCCCAGGCTGGCCTCGAACTCACAGAGATTCGCCTGGCTCTGCCTCCTGAGTGCTGGGATTAAAGGCGTCCGCCGCTGCCGCCGCCGCCGCCGCCGCCGCCACCACCACCCGGCTATTTCTTTGTTTTTTTTTCCAGATTTTTTTTTTTTAAGATTCAATTTTTTTTTTTTTAAAGATTTATTATGTATACAGTGTTCTGCCTGCAGGCCAGAAGAGGGCGCCAGATCTCATTACAGATGGTTGGGAGCCACCATGTGGTTGCTGGGAATTGAACTCAGGACCTCTGGAAGAGCAGCTAGTGCTCTTAATCCCTGAGCCATCTCTCCAGCCTGGAGGACAGATTTTTAACACATTCCTCTATGATATTCTGAATTTCTTTGGTGTCTGTTGCAATGTTTCCCCTTCCATTTCTGAGTCTGTTAATTTGGGTCCCCTCTTTCTTTTGGTTTGGTTAGTTGAGCTCAGGGTCTGTCAATCTTCTTTATCTTCTCAGACAACAGCTCTTAGATTCATTGATTCTTTGTTTTATTCTCTTTGTCTCTATTTCATTGATTCCTTCTCTGACTTTTTAAAAAAAAATTTATTTCTTGCTGTCACCTGGGTTTGGATTTGGTTTGTTCTTGTATTTCCAAATTCTTAAATTGCGTCGTTAAGTCATTTATTTTAGCTCTTTCTGAATTTTTGGTTGGTTATTTTGGCACTTAGAGCTCTGAATTTCCCTCACAGGACTGCTTTCACTGTGTCCCAGAACTTTTTGCTGTGTTGTGCTTTCATTTTCATTTAGTTCCAGGAAATTTTTCATTTTTTTCTTTATTTCTTCTTTGACTCATCCATCATTCAGCAATGAATTGTTCATTGCCTGAGAATTTGTGTATTTGTTAGAGATGCACTTGCTGTTCACTTGAAGTTTTATCATACTGCAGTCAGATAGGCTACAAGGAGTTCGTTAAGTCTTTTGGGATCCGTAAAGACTTGTTTTGTGTCCCAGGATGTGGTCTGTTTTAGAAGGGTCTGTGTGCTGCAGGGTAGAGTGTGTGTTCTTTGGTGCTTGGGTGGAGTGTTCTGTAGACATCTGTGAAGTACACTTGATGCATGATGGCAATTCATTCTGATGTTTTCCTGTTTATTTTTTTTTTTGTCCAGATGATCTGTCTATTGGAGAAAGTGGGATATTGAAATAACCTATAATTAATGGAGTGACATTAATCTGTGTCTTTAAATCCAGTAATACCTTTTTTAAAAAAATGAAATTGGGTGCCCCAAAGTTTGGTGCATATGTTTAGGATAATAATGTCTTTTTGGTTAACTGTTCTCTTGATTAGAATGAAGTGCATCTCTTTATCTCTTCTGGTTGGTTTTAGTTTGAAATCTATTTTGTTATCTATTGGGATAGAGATGCCTGCTTGCTTCCTGGTCCCATTTGATTGGAAGGCTTTTATCCATCCCTTTACTCTAAGGTGGTGCCTATCTTTAAAGTTAAGATGTGTTTCTTATAGAGAACAGGTAGGTGGATTTTGTTTCTTGATCAGTTCAGTCATCCTGTATCTTTTGATTGAGGAATTGAGGACATTGATATTTAGAGTTATTGTTAAATGTGTATGTGCGTAAAGCTTGGTTATTTGGTGGTGGTGTTTGCATTCTCAATGGTACTTTGTCTTTTAATAATCATGACTATTATTTCTTTCAACAATGTCTCTGCTATGCTCATTCCTTTCTTTAGCCAGGAATATAGATACAATTAAAACCTCTCTATGAATTTGAGCATCATACCTGAATGAAAAAAAGAAATAAAACGAAAAGGACATGACTGCTCCTAGGTATGGTGGAGGAGAAGGTTTATTGTAGATAAAAGGGAGAGCATAGGCAGAGGCAGAGACATCTGGTAGAGTCCAGAGAGGACATGACCCTGAGCTGGGCTATGTGAAGAGAGGGGGTAGGAAAGAACCAGGAGACCAAGAGGCTGGGAGAGTAAAGGGTAAAAAGGATAAAAAAGGGACTAGTGTAGCCAATATGGCTGGATTATATAGGGAAGGGCTGCTGGGAGAAGGGCAGCCTGGCCCCTTGGCTGGAGGAATTTAGGGTAGGGGACAGGGCATGCCAGCCAGAAGGATCCAGTAACAGGTAGGGACTGGGGGATGCTGGGAGAATACTAACCTATTCTTCTATAGATACTTACTTTTGCACTACCTCACTCACTAGTTTCCCATCAACCAACAGCATCAAAATAGTTAACCATGAAGAAAATATAAAAAATAACTGAGTACTCACTCCCCTAATTATTCGTAGTACTTTAACCCCCACCCCATCCATTCTTCCTATCATTAGTTCCCTTAACCAGAAATTTAGGATATAATTAGTCTAAGAGCCTTTAAAGCCCTAAGCAAACTTTTAAGTTTAACTTCTGCTATCTAAGGATTGCAAGACATTATCTTACATCTACTGAATGCAAATCATTGCTCTTATTAAGTCAAATCCTCCTCTAGATTGATGGAGCTGACCCCATGAAATTGTAGTTAACAACTAAATACCCTACAACTGTCTACAGAGAAAGGGGTTGGAGAAGTCGTGGTAGAGGTGGTTTTTTTTTTTTTTTTTTTTTTTTAAATTCAATATAGACTTCACCTCAAGGCTTGGTAAGAAGAGAACTTAAACCTCTGTATTTAGATTTACAGTCTGATGCTTACCCAGCCATTTTACCAATGTTCACGAACTGTTGACTATTCTCAATGAACTGCAAAGATGTTGGGACGCTAGACCTTCTCTTTGCTGCCTGAGCTGGAGTAGCAGGAATGACTTTGTCTTCTAATTCAAGCTGAAGGAGGGTCAACAAGGAGCCTTACTGGGAAATGACCGAATGTGTACTGTTGTTCCTGTCCATGCTTTCTTTTAACAACTTTCTTCATAGTCATTCTGTCTTACTGCTACTCCTGCTGTGAGGAAACACCATGACCAAAGCAACTTGAGGAGGAAAGGGTTTTTTTAGTTTATGCTTTCACATCATTGTTCACTATCCAAGGACGTCACGATAGGAACTCACACAGGGCAGGAACCCGGAGGCAGGAGCTGACGCAGAGCCCATGGAGGGGTGCTGCCATAGGAACTCACACAGGGCAGGAACCTGGAGGCAGGAGCTGACGCAGAGCCCATGGAGGAGTGCTGCTTACTGGCTTGTGCTTCATGGTTTGCTCAGCCTGCTTTCTTTATTCCTGTTTTGGTTTCTCTGTGTAGCCCTGGCTGTCCTGGAACTCACTTTGTTGACCAGGCTGGCCTCGAACTCACAGAGATCTGCCTGCCTCTGCCTCCTGAGTGCTGGGATTAAAGGCGTGCACCACCACTCCCAGTTTGGCTTGCTTTCTTACCAAACCCAGGTCTACTTGCCACAGGCTGGGCCCTCCCACATCAATTACTAATTAAAACACCCTACAGGCTTGCCTACAGCCTGATCTTATGGAGGCATTTTCTTTTTCTTCCTTCCTTCCTTTTTCTTTTCTTTTTTTTTTTAATGAGTCAGGTAAATTTTATTTATATATTGCATCAACTTGCAGTTGGAAGGAAATGTAATATCTCAGAAACGGAACTGTGGCCAGCAGAATGTCTCAGTCATGAAGGCCGGTTGATTTCCTTTTCTCTTATTCTCACAATAGCTTGAAAACATATTGTATTTTGGTTTCATACTTCTTCTAAATTCTTTCCCTGTAGGATTTATTTGTCTTGGTTTTTGTTTTCCTGTGGACAACAGACGCATATAAACTCACCTTCTATAGAATTTCCAGCATCCTAATCAGACTATTAATGTGAATTTGCTTCTGAAAGACTTCTTCTCAGACTGTCTGATTTATTGTTTTAATTTTGACTTGTCACTGCCTAAGCATCTGTGACACTATTATCCCAGGTTTTTAAAAAAGAACTTCCTGGGCTAGCTCCCTGTTTATTGGGTCTTGTGTTTTCCTTGTATTCTTGTATCCTCATTTTCTTTTGATTAAATAGTCGCTTTCACAGAAATTACTTTATTTTTTAAAAATTTATTATTTTCTTATATATTACATCCTGATGGCAGTTCCCCCTCCCTCCTTTTCTCCCAGTCCCCCACCCCCAGCCCCCTCTGTTCTAGATCCACTCCTCCTCTGTTGAGGTTCTAGCCTTTCAGATGACTTTAGCCTGTGGTAAGTTGACATCAAACTAGCCAGCATCCGTACCAATAGTAATTGGTATTGTGGTTTCTGGAAATTGATTGGTCTCTCAGACATCGGTTGGTGACTCCCACACGTTCTGTGCCACCATTGCTTTAGTGTATTTTGCAGGGAGGCCAGATTGTAGATCAAAGGTTTTTGTGGTTGGGTTGGTGTTTGTTTTTCTCCTTTGGTAGTCTACAGAGCACCTTTCCATGTCAGACACTAGAACAGGGGGGTGAGGGTTCTGTGAGGACACCAGCTCAGCCTCTCCATGTTCAGTGAGTTGTGTGGGTGTTGTCTTCAGCAATGGGACCTTGCTGTCAGTTTGTGCAAAGTAGCCCATTATCTTGGCAACAGCCTAGGTTACTTGGTTACTTCTCAACCTCCCTCCATCCCCTCCCATCCTTCCCCTTCCTCTCCTCCCCTCTCCCCCTTTCTTGAGACAGAGTCTCATGTAGTCCAAACTGTCCTTGAGTTTTCTATGTAGCTGAGGATGAACTTGAACTTGTGATCCTCCTGTCTCTCTTTCCTGAGTGATAGGATTATAATGTGCACCACTACTCATGATTTATATGGTGTGAGAGATTGAACCCAGGGTTTTGTTCGCTGGGCAAGCACTCTATCAACTTAGATATACCCTTATTCCCCCATTTTGGAAGTATTTCTAATTTTTATGATGTTCAGGGCTGGCAGGAGCCTCTAGGCTGCTTTTGTGAGAATGTGCAGTGGTTGCCCCTCTATGAGAGGATGCTTGGGCCAAATTCACCTTTCCCTTGGATGCCATGGGGAGGGTACATCTGGACCATACAATGAGATGGAGCAGGGAACCCCGTGGGCCAGATGTGGATTCTTGTTTGCTGTCAAGGATACTGAGGATCCCAGGGAAGAAATGAGATATGACTTGTCCAGTGTCACACTGTCTGGCTGCAGGTAGAGTTGAGAATCAAATCTATATCTTTTATAATAATATCAGCTTTTAGAATAATGTGTAATTTTAATTATTCATGAATGATTTTTATTTAGAATAGAATAAAACTAAAAATATTGATTGTGGAGCTATAATAGTGGAGTTTTTCTTCAGGAAAAGCTTGCCAAAATGTTTCAGTATGACTTGAAACAGACAAACAGGATTATTGGGATAGAATTTACACACTGTACAGATCACACATTTTACCTGTTCATCTCAAGTCCTGTGGGATGGCTCAGCAGGTAGAGGTGCTTGTGTGCAGGCCTGACCACCTGAGTTGGATCCCCGTATATCACACGGTAGAAGGAGAGAACTGATTCCTGAGAGTTGAGAGTTGTCCTTCTGGTCTCTGATCTTCACACTGGCCTGTGGTGTAAGTACAGCTGTGCCTCCCCAAACAAAATAAACACATATAGTCTAAAACAAAGTGCTCATTCAAGTGGCTCTTTTGTTGTGGAATATTAGTTGAAGATGCATTACGTTCATTTATGCTATAGAATATTTGTTTAGTGATGCAAAGATGTGTTGCATTCTTTTGTGTTGCATTTGTTTAATTCTGAGAAGCTGTGTTACTTTGCCTGTTTAAAACACCTGATTGGTCTAATAAAGAGCTGAACAGCCAATAGGTAGGCAGGAGAAAGGATAGGTGGAGCTGGAAGGCAGAGAGAATAAATAGGGGGAGAAATCTGGGAAGAGAAGATTGGGGAGAAAAGGAGAAGGAGGGAAGACACCAGGACCCAGCCACCCAGCTACACAGCAAGCCACAGAGTAAGAAATAAAGAAAGACATATAGAAAGGTAAAAGCCCAGAGGCAAAAGATAGATGGGATAATTTAAGTTAAGAAAAACTGGCAAGAAACAAGCCAAGCTAAGGCCGGGCATTCATAAGTAAGAAAGAATAGTCTCTGTGTATTTATTTGGGAGCTGGGTGGTAGACCCCTCAAAGAGTGAAGAGTAAAAAAAAAAAAAAAAAAAAGAAACAACTACAACTTTTACTCTACAGAGTTGTACAATCATCATCACATGAGTATGTAAAACACCTTTTATCATTCCCTCCCGAGAGGCTCTGTACAGCTCAACTTAACCTCTTCTCTTTCCCCCATTTTATGGTCCTTCCTGGTGCCCAGCATGTTCTCCTATCTGTCCCTCTCGATTAGCCTGTTCTGAGCATTTCTTACAAATGTGCCTGTGGTTCTCAGGGACTTGCTTCCCCTCTTCTACACTTCAGGATTCATATAGGCTGTGGTGTGTCAGTACTTTGCTCCTTTTCATTGCTGGCTGATACTACATTGCGTGGACATGACACTTATACATTCATTCACCCGTGGATGGGAAAAAAGGAGTGGAAATTGCATGTACTGGATGCTGTGACTAATGAAGATGCATTAGATCCACAAGATTCTGTGTGGATGTGTGTTACCACTTCCTTGGCCACATACTTAGGCATGGAAGTGTTGGAACTCTGATTCATCATTTGAGCTTTTAAGTCTTTCTTTCTTTCTTTCTTTCTTTCTTTCTTTCTTTCTTTCTTTCTTTCTTTCTTTCTTTCTTTCTTTTTCTGGAGCTGAGGACCGAACCCAGGGCCTTGTGCTTGCTAGGCAAGCGCTCTACCACTGAGCTAAATCCCCAACCCCATAAAACAACTTTTCCACTGAGTTCACACCAGAATGTAGGGCTTGCCACATCTTCACCAGTTGTCACTATTATCTGATTTAAGATAAATTATTTATCTATTTATTTATTTATTTATTTATTTATTTATTTATTTATTTAAGACAGAGTCTCTCCATGTAGCCTTGGTTGTCCTGGAATTCACTATGTAAACCAGGCTGACCGCAAACTCAGAGATCTGCCTGCCCCTACCTCTTGGGTACTGGGATTAAAGGCTTACACCACCACACCTGGCCTTATTATTCCTTTTGGGACAAGATCGCACTGTAGCCTTGAATGGCCTGGAACCACTATGTAGATGAGGCTTGTGATGATGATGATGATAATGATGAAGATGAACTTGTGATGATCCTCCTGTCTTAGCTTCCTGGATGTGAGGATTACAGACTTGCTTCACTATGAACAGTCTACATTTTTGAGGTGTTTCCAGCTTAATGAAGGTTGTTGTGACTTGTGTGCCTTAATGTTAACAACACTGAGCCCTTTTGATGTTCATATTGGGCATTTCAATGCCGACTTTGAAAATATGCCTGCTTGAATCCTTCTGCCAATTTAAAAATTGAGCTATTTGCCTTCTTGTTATTGCTTCATTGTGGGTTTTGTTTTTAAAGATTTATCTTATTATTTTCATTTAAATTTTTAATTATTTTAAATTTTGATTGTATGTGGGGTGTGTGCACATGAGTACAGATACCCTCAGAGATCAGAGGTGTCAGATCTCTTTTTTTTTTTTTTTTTTTTAAAGATTTACTTATTTATTTATTATGTATACAGTGCTCTGCCTGCATGCCAGAAGAGGGCGCCAGATCTCATTACAGATGGTTGTGAGCCACCATGTGGTTGCTGGGAATTGAACTCAGGACCCCTGGAAGAGCAGCCAGTGCTCTTAACCGCTGAGCCATCTCTCCAGCCCGTGTCAGATCTCTTGAGCTGGAGTTCCAGGAGATCATGAGCTACCCCAGCGTGGGAGCTGGGAACCAAATTTGGGAGCTCTGGAGGAGCCATTAAAGCCACGCCATTTCTCCAGTGCTCTTGTGGGTTTTAATAAAGGAGAGTGGGTTGGCTAATTAGTTCACTGTCTGACTGTCTGAAGATAGGGTGAATTGGGAGCACAGGTTTTCTCATATAGTCTCAAGTGGTTTGCAACTTAAATAAGTCAGATACATTGGACTGGGATACTGTAAGCCTTACTAGGCTTATTGAGTGCTCTTTGGCTGTGTGACCTTGAATAAGCTCTCGCCTTTTCTAAGCTTCAGATTTGGGTCAGTTTGATAGGTGAATGTTTTTCTTCCTCATTGCTATTTGACTGCAGTGGATGCAGCCTGCTCTGTTGTGTCATATCCGGCACAGCACTAGGGTGGACAGGTGTCACAGCCTTTCTTTTCCCACGTCTAGAAATGCAGCTTCAGTTCCTGGGAATCATGGAGTCAGATATCATGAACAAAGCTCACCAAAACAGCTTCAGACTGTTTCCTGACTCAGCTCTGAGCTGGCCCCTGGGTGCACTCTTGGTTCCAGGACATTCAGCAGAATCCTCTGCATAAGAAAACCTGGAAGGCAGAGTTTCCCACTTCAGGGTTTTTCTCTTCAAAGGGGACAGTGTTGATAGAATGAAAGGCCTCGGGGTGGTGCTGTGCCCTTCTGTATTTGGCCTCCCGAAAGGAAGGAGCAGAAGAAGAAGCCACATGGGTGCGGACAGTGTGTGAACACAGCGGGAAGGCTTTGATGGTTTCGCATGGACTGACTTCCTGTCTGCTTCCTACTTCCTGATGGTAGAAGCAATGTGGCCAGCTGCCTCACGCTCTGACTGTCATATCTTGCCTGCCATGGTGGACTGCATCCTTCCAGACTGTGAGCCAAATGAGCTCTTCCTTTTTTAAGCTGCTTTCATCTGGCGTTTTTGTTACAGAAGCAAGAGGGGAGGGGAAGGGAAGGTCTGCTAGCACATAAGGCAGCCAGTGCCAGGGATCTGAGGGTCCCCAGAGGACACTGTTCCTGTCTCTCTGGGTGGACCGTGAGGCTGAGCATGTTTCTCTTCTGCTCCTTGCTACTATTCTTCTGTCTCTCCTCATTGCAACTCAGGTTGAACTCGGTGTATGGCTCCTTTCCTCATTGCTTCTTTCATTTACGCATTCACATGAGCGGTATGCGTCCTCCATGCCAGATGTTACTCACATGGAGTCAAATCCCAAGCCAGTGTCACTATGCTCACGGTCAAGGAAGGGAGATGATATTGTCAGGGAGGAACAGTTTAACATTACCTTCTTAGGTAACTTAAGCCAATCAGGAATTAGTGATAAGACAGATACACAGAGAAAAGCATATAAACATACAAATTTTATATAACACAGGAGCGCTCACAAGGAAATGAAGACACACTCCCACTTTGGTTGAACAGTGAAAGGAACTGTGTAAGGAGGCTAAAGGAAGATGAAAATTACCTCAACAAGGTCAGGTCTGCTTGTGCAGAACTCTTTTAGCCTCAGTTGCCTGTCCTTGATGCTGAGGACATTGCTGTTCTTCTGGTACAGGGAGGTATACATACCTCCCATATGCAGTGTTGGCTTTTGGTTTCAGGAAGAGTGCCCTTGTTGCATAAACCGGCATTTTAAAGAAGCATTTACTCAAAATAATCCTTATGCTGAAGTAGCATATTCTGGGACAGGACCCATCACCCCGAACAAAAACAGATATTTGTTTTTAGGACACTAGGTAAAACTGAAAATTGAAAGCTGAGACAACATTTTCAATGCACAGGCAATAATAGAAATCCACCCCAGGACTGGAGAGATGGCTCAACTGTTAAGGGCATATATTGCTCTTTTAGAGACCCCAAGGTCATTCCCAGCGCCCACAGTGGATGGCTCTCGACTTCCTTTAACTCCATTTCCAGGAGATCTGGTGTCCTCTTCTGGCTTCTCTGGGCAATTGCACTGATTCGCACATACTCCCCCAGCCCCTGGCAGACACAATAAAAAAACAAAAAACAAAAAACAAAAAACAGGGGCTGGAGAGATGGCTCAGAGGTTAAGAGCACTGCTTGTTCTTCCAAAGGTCCTGAGTTCAATTCCCAGCAACCACATGGTGGCTCACAACCATCTGTAATGAGATCTGGTGCCCTCTTCTGGCTTGCAGGGATATGTGCAGACAGAACACTGTAGACATGATAAATAAATAAATCTTTAAAAAAAACAAAAAACAAAAAACAAAACAACTCATCTTGAATTCTCTAGCTCAGCAAAGAGCCACAGACACAATTCCTATCAATATGCAAGAAGGAAGACAGTAGATTCCTTTGTCCAGATGCCAGACTCGATGAAAGGTTTTGGTTGGAAGTCAGCTTCCCCGCTCCAAAGGCAGGGCTGCTGGGGGCCACTGAAGGAGTTGATAAATACATCCATTTGCATCAGAAACCCAGAAGCCTCTGAAAGGATGAGGGCCATACTTAGCCTCTCTAGGAAATCCAAAGCTAGGGGAGATGGGAAGAATGAATAACAGAGGTGCCTGGCCAGGGGAAGCAAGGACAGAAGGCAAGGGACAGTGACACTGGGACTGGCTTCACCCCAGAACCTTGGGAGTATGACCATCAGGCTCAGGGCTGGTTCCGAATGTGGCCTCCAGCCACAGACGTGTCCTGCTGTGACTGTGAGTTAGGAGAGCACACGTTAAAGTTCAAGTGTAGAGTAGTATTTTTACTTGACTCGACCTGAATCAGGAGTGGGTCTCAGCTGGACTAGGGTAAGTGGGACTTGGCTACACCGGGAGAGTGTTCAACAGGGACACTAAGTGTTATGCTAAGTCACTATGCCAGTGGCTCAGCTGGACTCTCTAGATGCCTTCTTCTCCCTTCCTCTCCCATTACTTTTCTCATTGCTATGGTAAAAATACCTGACAAGAGCAACTTAAGGGAGAAAGTGGTTTTTTTTTTTTTTTTTTGGGTTTTTCGAGACAGGGTTTCTCTGTATAGCTTTGCGCCTTTTCCTGGAACTCACTTGGTAGCCCAGGTTGGCCTCGAACTCACAGAGATCCGCCTGGCTCTGCCTCCCGAGTGCTGGGATTAAAGGCGTGAGCCACCACCGCCCGGCGATTTTTTTTTTTTTAAATATATGTATCTTTGGATCTTTTAAAGTT
The DNA here is from genome assembly GCF_949786415.1 of Peromyscus eremicus. Taxonomy (NCBI): domain Eukaryota; kingdom Metazoa; phylum Chordata; class Mammalia; order Rodentia; family Cricetidae; genus Peromyscus; species Peromyscus eremicus. The sequence goes on along the minus strand of NC_081416.1, from coordinate 122,258,912 downwards.
TAAGAATCATTTGACACTTTTCATTTTTTATTAGCACTTATTAATTGTAAAAAAAATAATGGGTTTATATGATATTTCCTACATGTATATAATCTCCTTTGATCATGGAAGGGTTTATTGGGTTCACAGTGTGAAGTGATATAGTCTATCATGGCAGGGAAGGCATGACTACAGGGGTGTGAGGCAACTGGCCATATTGTCTCCATCATCAGGGAATAGGGAAGAGGCAGGATCTGGGTCTGGGCTATGGAACCTCCAGGTTCCAAGTGACCTACTTTCCCCAGCAAGGGTCCACCTCCTTCCCACGCAGCACCACCACCACCAGCTGGTACAAGTGTTCACACACATGAACTCACGGGGGATGTTTCACATCCAAACTATAGTACTCCCCTCCCTCCTTCCCTTGTTTTCTTGCTCTCTATCCCCTCCTTACCCTTATCTTACCTTCCTTCTTGCCCTTCTCTTGTCTCCTTTTTCCTCTTCTCGTCTCGTCTCCTAACTTCTCTCCTAATGAGAAAGCTTCCAAATGCATGAAGTAAAAACAAAATTAATGAGGAGGATAGTTAAGCCCACACCTGGATTGGAGTATTTTTAATCATCCCATTTTCTTAGTCATTGGTATATTAGCTAGCTGAAAATGTCAATAAGGCCAAGGAAAACATGACTACTATCAATTGCCTGTATTTCACAGACATTTATAAGACATTGGATCCAGACCGGAGTATGTATTCTTTTCAAAGGCACCTGGAACACTTTCCAAGCTAGAGGTATGTTGGGCTACAGTGCAAGGCTCAGTAACATTTGGAAGACCAGAAAACGACTCAATCTGAACGATGTCGCTTGTGGGGCTGATATTCAAGCAGCTCATCTGGTCAGGATGCAGGAAGGTGACTTTACACACCAGCAGCTGGTTTGGGCAGCAGTTTTCATCAGAGATTTGTGCACATCTGGATTCAGAGAAGCTGGGTTTGAAATAAGTCACTCCTGCTGTCCAGCCTGCCTGTCACAGTCCCAGAAAACGTTTCTTATCATTTATTTATGACTGACTCGGGAACAAAGGGGTGGGGAGTGCTAAACTGTCCTGATCCTCTAATTTCCCAGCACGGACTTTTCTGATTTCTAGCCTCTGACAAGAATGTTAACAATTCATAAAGGGAGCTATCATGTTGAGACATAATGTTAGATATTGGAATTTATTGAAGGAGAATGCTGAGTTACACAAGTGAGCAGACCTGACGGGCTGTAACTGCAGCTGTGTGAAGCCTATGAAGGTTACAGTTGACAGCAGGCTTGCTCTCTCTACCGTGGTGCTTTTCTGCCCCAAGCCCTAGCCACCTTCTTATTTCTCTGTGCTTTAAGATTATTGTCACGATGTCAGATCTTCATCCGCTCAGTGCGAGTAATGCCCTGGCTGTTTTAATAATGAAACTGGTCAATGTGATTGATGTCGTGGAATGGGATCATTGAAGTTACACAATGAAAATACTGAAAATACACAGGACCAGCGCCTTGGATAAACCAGAAGGAATTTTATTATAATGCTGGAGCATCATAGTTGTTCTTACTTTTCACTCCAAATTTCTCCTTCTCCAACTAATCTCCTCCCACCCCAGCAAATGTCGCAGTTACTACAGTAATGTGGGAAGGTGTTATTGTGGAAGAGCATAAATTGAAAGATTATTTCCTGTCCAGTACACAGAGAGTTTAAAGTAGTGGGAACCCTGGGAGGTTGACTACACTCCAGGCCAGGTCCTGTTCCCAAGAGTAGTTGGCCAACACAAACTAACTCCATGGGTTTAGAAAAAGAAGAAAGCTTGAAGTTGGGTGAAGGGAGATATAGAGGTCGAGAGGGAGGATCTGGGAGGAGCTGAGGGTGATAGAGATCAAAATACAGTGTATGACATTCTGCTTTCCAGTGCCACCCATTTTCATGACAATGACATAATTTTATTTTTCTTTGCAGCTGAAAAACTTCCATTGTGTAAAAAAGTACATTGTGTGAAACTCTCAAAGAACTGATAAAAATAACATTTAAAAATAAAATAAATTGGGGCTGGAGAGATGGCTCAGGGGTTAGCAGCTCTGACTGTTCTTCCAGAGGACCCAGGTTCAATTCCCAGCACCCACATGGCAGCTCACCACTGTCTGTAACTCCTGTTTCAGGAGATCTGACACCTTCACACCAATGCACATAAAATAAAGTTAAATAAATTGGTGGGAAAGAGAAAAAAATATATTTGAGACAGTGAGAAAGATAGATTGATTGGATGATTGATTGTACATGAGTTACACTTGGCCACAAATGAGAACAGAACTAGTCCAGAATGCCACAGATCCAGGGCAGAGGGTAGAAGGGGACTGTTTTGGTTGTAAGGAAGTCAGTCTCTTAGGTAGTCTTGGGGAGCAGGTGTTGATGTTCCAGATCCACCGAGACTTATTACCGACAGGCAGCACACAGTCCAGCAACTTGTACCAGCATCCCGGCCTTCGGCATCCCTTACTTCTGCTCCTTCAGCCTCCATGGGAACACAAGCTAATTTACTTGGACCTCTGCCTCCTCTTTCTCCTCTTGCACTTCAGCCTGTGCATTCGCTGCCCTCTGCACTTTGTTTTCATGGAGCAGGAATTTCAAGGAAGATGGTGCTAAGGTCAAGATATATAGAGATCTTGGAGTTTTTCCGTGGTAGGTGCAGGGTGATCCCCAAGAGTGTCAGCTCAGCTGTTCAGCTCTCAACCTCTTCTGTTAAGGATGTGTTATTCCACATTTGCCTTGTGTTTGATTCTTTGTCACTCCAGGGCTTTGGTGTCTAAGCAGCACTTGTCTCTTCCAGGCCTTTTTTAAGCTTTACTCAGCATCATTTGCAATAGTTGTGATATACGACCCCAGGTCCAGGGAATGCTTACAAATACGTATATGTTTGATAGCTAAAGTACTGTAAGGGGTTTTTGCATTTCTTTTCCACCCAGACACTTTTGTCCTGTCTAGGCTCATGAAGGTCATGCCAGTCCAAACCTTCAATCATATGCAGCTCAGGGCCAGGTGCTTTGTTGATAAGGTGGATTTATTTCCTTTGGTCTGGGAGCAAGCAGAGACTTAGTGAACGTCAATGACCATCCAAACTCACATAGAAAGTCATGGAGGAAATGTGACTTTCTGTCACGTTGCCATGATGTCTCAAAGTGGTGAAACGGGAGTTTGCAAGTTGGTGGATTACACAACTCAGTTCCTCAGCCTTTCATTAATTATGAATCATCAGCTCCCTCTGGCACTTTTAGCCACACCGTGTTCCGAGTTGAGATAAACATGTGAGGTCCCTTCATGCTGTTTGTTCATTTGGTCAATGGGAATGTGACCAGTTCCATCAATCCCTTTGGCACAGACACAATGTGCCTTATTCAGCTCATGAGCTCATGCTGCTTGAACAATCGTTTCTGTTGTTCTTCTGCTTCCTGGTTCTCGAGGGCATAGACAAAGCCCTGGAGGTGCACAGGCCCTGACTCAGCCACTCAAAACACTGAAGAGGAGAGTCATGTGAAGGTTCAGAGTGGTGCCATTTCATGGCTTCAGCCTTTCCTTTAAAAAAAAAACTTTATTTTTATTTTATTTTTAATTGAAAAAATAACATGCCAAGATGACTTCCGTTCTTATCGGTGGTTTCAAATTTTCACTGTCTGCATTCCACTTTAACCTCTACACTTGTAACTTTCTCCCTCAAGAAAAGAAGCCAGCTGGGCGGCGGTGGTGCACGCCTTTAACCCCAGCACTTGGGAGACAGAGGCAAGCGGATCTTTGTGAGTTTGAGGCCAGCCTGATCTACAGAGCGAGATCCAGGACAGGCTCCAAAGTTACACAGAAAAACCCTTTTCCTAAAAAAAACCCCCAAACCCCCAAAAAACAAAAAACAAAACAAAACAAAAGAAGCTAACAGAAGGGGTGATTCCCCCTCCTCACCTACTTCATTCCTCCCTCCAATGTCCCTGCATCTCTCCACTCACCCTTGCTTCATCTCTCCAGTCAAAGTGAAAGAAGTTTCCATTCATCCTACATGTATTAATTAGGGTCTAGCCAGGAAATACAGTCCATTCAGGAAATAAAAGAATTCCTTCAGATGGCTTGAAGGAGAACACATGTTTCCTTTCATTGAAAATAGATTTCTGAGTACAGTTTCCCTTCCCCTATTCCCCTCAGTTCCTCTCCACCTCTCCTCGCATCCAGATCCACACTCTTTCTTGTCTCTCAGAAAATGAACAGGCATCTAAGGAATAATAAAACAAAATAAAATATAACAAAATAAATAAAAAACAAACTGGAATATGACAAAACAACCAAACAAGAAAAAGGACCAAAGTAAAAGAAAAAGAAATGTGTACAGACACAGAGACACACACACATTCACACACAAGAATGCCATAAAAACCCCAAACCAGAAACCATAACACATATGCATAATATATATGTAAGGGAGAAAAGAATGCCCTGACACCATGATGAGACAAAGAATCTCCAAAAATGCCATTGAGTATATTTTGTGTTGGTCGTCTATTTCTGAGCATGGGAACTCCCTTAAGAGTGGTTTGTTTCCCTAGTGAGACTCCCAAATAATTTTTAGTTTGCAAGTGGTTATCCATTGGAGATGGCTTCCGGGTTAGGGATTGAAGTGTGTGTGTCCACTTTTCCTTTCAGTTCTAGGACCCCATCTGATGGAGAACCTGTGCAGGCCCTGTGCATGCTGCCACAGTCTGAGTTCCTATATGTGCCAGTCCTGCTGTATCTAGAAGACTCTAGGTAGGTACCAGTTCATCTTCTTGAAGGAGAAAACCCCATGGAACAATGGGTCTAGCAGCAGGGGTGTGGAAACATCCTGAGCTGGCAGAATGACAATTGTCACCATCCCAGGACTGAAAACATTAGAGACTCTTTTCTATTTTATTATTAAGAGATTTTCTATTCATTTTATATACCAACTACAGATCCCCCAACTACATTCAGTTGAGGCAGGTCCAAGGCACCCCTCCTGCACCAAGGTTGCGTAAGGTGTCCCACCTTAGGCACTGGGCTCCAATTCCACTGCCAGGGGGCCCCTTAATCAGGTCAAGCTACACAACTGTCTTGCCTATGCAGAGGGCCTAGTCCAGTCCCATGGGGGGCTCCACAGCTATTGGTCCACAGCCCATGAGTTCCCACTAGTTTGGTTTGGTTGTCTCTGTAGGTTTCTCCATCATGATCTTGATGCCCCTTGCTTATAGAATCCTCTTCTCTCTCTTTGACTGAACTCCCGGAGCTTGGCCTGGTGCTTGGCTGTGGATCTCTGCATCTGCTTCTGTCAGTTACTGGATGAAGGCTGTATGATGACAGTTAGGGCATTCACTGATCTGATTACTGGGGTAAGCCAGTTCAGGCACCCTCTCCACTATTGCTAGTAGTCTAAGCTGAGGTCATCTTTGTGGATTTCTGGCAACTTCCCTAGCATCCGGTTTCTCCCTATCTCCATGATGTCTCCCTCTATCATGGTATCTCTTTCATTGCTCTCCCACTCCATCCCTGTTCCAGCTCGACCATTCTGTTCCCTTATGTTCTCATTCCCTATCTATTACGATCAATCCATGTGAGTCTATTAAATGGGTAACAGAATTTATTAAGATATAAATTGAGGAAATACATTCATGAATATAGAATGGAGTAGACAGCTGAAGTTGTCCTCTGATCTGACCGAGAGCAAAACCACCTCGCAGGCAGGAGCACGGAGAAGGGGCATGTGACCCTTCTCCAACTCCTTATAGGAGGTCATGTAAAATGGCAGGAAGCACCGACTCCTTTGGGCAGTATAGCCCAAGGTCATGGGTGGAGCAAATACCACTACATCTATCCACTACTCTCCATTGCCCCCTCTCACCCCCACTTTACTCATGGAGATCTCATATATTTCCCCTTCCCAGGGCAATCTATGTGTCCCTCTTAGGTTCCTCCTTGTTACTTAGCTTCTCTGGGGCTGTGGATTATAGCATGGTTATCCTTTACTTTACATCTAGTATCCACTTATAAGTGAGTACATACCATGTTTGTCCTGAGTCTGGGTTACCTCACTCAGGATGATATTTTCGAGTTCCATCCATTTGCCTGCAAATTTCATGATGTCATTGATTCTTACTGCTGGGTAGTACTCCATTGTGGATATATACCACATTTTCTTTATCCATTCTTCGGTTAAGGGGCATCTAGGTTGTTTCCAGGTTCTGGCTATTATGAATAATGCTGCTATGAACATAGTTGAGCATATGTTCTTGTGGTATGATTGAGCATTCCTTGGGCATATGCCCAAGACTGGTATAGCTGGGTCTTGAGGAAGATTGATTCCCAATTTTCTGAGAAACAGCCATACTGATTTCCAAAGTGGCTGTACAAGTTTGCACTCCCACCAACAATGGAGGAGTGTTCGCCTTGCTCTGTATGCTCTCCAACATAAGCTGTCATCTGTGTTTTTGATCTTAGCCATTCTGACAGGTATAAGATGGTATCTTAGAGTCCTTTTGATTTGCCTTTCCCTGATGACTAAGGATGTTGAGCATTTCCTTAAAAGTCTTTCAGCCATTTGAGAGTCTTCTGTTGAGAATTCTCTGTTTAGCTCTATAGCCCATTTTTCAATTGGATTGTTCAGTTTCATGAATTCTTTATATATTTTGGATATCAGCCCTCTGTCAGAGGTGGAGTTGGTGAAGATCTTTTCCCATTCTATAGGCTGTCATTTTGTCTTAATGACCATGTCCTTTGCCTTATAAATCTTCTCAGTTTCAGGAAGTCCCATTTATTAATTGTTGCTCTCAGTGTCTGTGCTACTGGTGTTATATTTAGGAAGTGGTCTACTGTGCCACTGCGTTCAAGACTACTTCCTACTTTCTCTTTTATCAAGTTCATTGTAACTGGATTTATGTTGAGGTCTTTGATTGACTTGAACTTGAGTTTTGTGCATGGTGATAGATACGAATCTATTTGCAATCTTCTACATGTTGACATCCAGTTATGCCAGCACCATTTGCCGAAGATGCTTTCTTTTTTCCATTGTACAGTTTTGGCTTCTTTGTCAAAAATCAGGTGTTCATAGGTATGTGGGTTAATGTCAGGGTCTTCAATTTGTTTCCATTGGTCCACATGTCAGTTTTTATGCAAATATCAAACTGTTTTTATAGTAGAGCTTGAGGTCAAGGATGGTGATGCCTCCAGAGGTTGCTTTATTGTACAGGATTGTTTTAGCTATTCTGTTTTTTTTTTCCATATAAAGTTGAGTATTGTTCTCTCTAGGTCTATGAAGAATTGTGTTGGGATTTTGATGGGGATTGCATTGAATCTGTAGATTGCTTTTGGTAAGACTGCCATTTTTACTTTGTTAATACTACCTATCCATGAGCATGGGAGATCTTTCCAATTTCTGATATCTTCTTCAACTTCTTTCTTCAGAGACTTAAAGTTCTTGTCATACAGTTATTTTTACTTGCTTAGTTAGAGTTACCCCAAGCTATTTTATATTATTTGTGGCTTTTGTAAAGGGTAATATTTCTCTGATTTCTTTCTCAGCCTGTTTATCATTTGTATATAAGAGAGCTACTGATTTTTTTGAGTTAATCTTGTATTCTGCCACATTACTGAAGGTGTTTATCAGCTGTAGGAGTTCCCTGGTAGAATTTTTGGGGTCACTTATTTATACTATCATATCATCTGTAAATATCAAAAGTTTGACTTCTTTCTTTCCAATTTGTATCCCCTTGATCTCCTTTTGTTGTCTTATTGCTCTAGCTAGAACTTCAAGTACTATGTTGAATAGATATGGGGAGAGTGGACAGCCTTGTCTTGTTCCTGATTTTAGTGGAATCGCTTTGAGTTTCTCTCCATTTAATTTGATGTTGGCTGTCAGCTTGCTGTAAATTGCCTTTATTATGTTTAGCTATGTTCCTTGTATTCCTGATTGCTCCAAGACCTTTATCATGCAGGGGTGTTGGATTTTGTCAAAGGCTTTTCAGCATCTAATGAGATGATAATATGGTTTTTTCTTTCAGTTTGTTTATATGGTGTATTACATTGACAGATTTTCGTATGTTGAACCATCCTTGCGTCTCTGGGATGAAGCCTACTTGGTCATGGTGGATAATTTTTTTGATGTGTTCTTGGATTCGGATTGTCAGTATTTTATTGAGTATTTTTGCATCAATGTTCATGAGGGAGATTGGTCTGTAATCCTCCTTCTTTATTACATCTTTATGTGGTTTGGGTATCAGGGTAACTGTAGCCTCATAAAAAGTTTGGTAATGTTTCTTCTGTTTCTGTTGTGTGGAACAATTTGAAGAGTATTATCTCTTCTTTGAAAATCTGGTAGAATTCTGCACTGAAACCATCTGGTCCTGGGCTTTTTTTCGTTGGGAGACTTTTAATGACTGTTTCTATTTCCTTGGGGGTTATTGGTCTATTAAATTGATTATCTGGTCTTGATTTAACTTTGGTATGTGGTACCTATCCAGAAAAATTGTCCATTTCTTTTAGATTTTCCAATTTTGTGGAGTACAGGTTTTTGAAGTAGGACCTGTTAATACTCTGGATTTCCTCATTGTCTGTTGTTATGTCTCCCTTTTCATTTCTGATTTTGTTAATTTGGGTGCTCTCTCTCTACCTTTTGGTTAGTTTGGATAAGGGCTTGACTATCTTGTTGATTTTCTCAAAGAACGAACTATTTGTTTCATTGATTCTTTGTATTGTTCTCTTTGTTTCTATTTTATTGATTTCAGCCCTCAATTTGATTATTTCCTGGCATCTATTCCTCCTGGGTGAGTTTGCTTCTTTTTGGTCTAGAGCTTTCAGGTGTGTTGTTAAGTCGCTAATGTGAGATTTCTTCATCTTCTTTATGTAGGCATTTAGTGCTATGAATTTTCCTCTTAGCACTGCTTTCACAGTATCCTGTAAGTTTGGGTATGTTGTACATTCATTTTCATTGAATTCTAGGAAGTCTTTAATTTCTTTCTTTATTTCTTCCTTGACCCATTGGTGATTCAATTGGGCATTATTCAGTTTCCATGTGATTGTAGGCTTTTTGTAATTTTTGTTGTTGTTGAAATCTAACTTTAAGCCATGGTGGTCTGATAAAATACAGGAGGTTATTCCATTTTTTTTTTATCTGTTGAGATTTGCTTTGTGACTGAGTATGTGGTCAATTTTAGAGAAGGTTCCATGGGGTGCTGAGAAGAAGGTATATTCTTTTTTTGTTAGGGTGGAATGTTCTGTAGATATCTATTAAGTCCATTTGAGTCATACATCTGTTAGTTCCTTTGTTTCTCTGTTAAGTTTCTGTCTGGAAGACCTGTCCAGTGGTGAGAGTGGGGTGTTGAAGTCTCCCAGTACTAGTGTGTGGGGTTTGATGTGTGATTTAAGCTTTAGTAATGTTTCTTTTACAAATGTGGGTGCCCTTGTATTTGGAGCATAAATGCTCAGAACTGAGACTTCATCTTGGTGGATTTTTCCTGTGATGAATATTTAATGTCCTTCCTGATCTCTTTCAGTTGATTTTAGTTTGAAGTCTATTTTGTTAAATATTAGGATAGCTACACCAGCTTGCTTCTTGAGTCCATTTGATTGGAAAGACTTTTCCCAGCCTTTTACTCTGAGGTAGTGTCTGTCTTTGAAGTTGAGGTGTGTTTCTTGCATGCAGCAGAAGGATGGATCCTGCTTTCATATCCATTTTGTTAGCTTGTGTCTTTTTATAGGCAAATCGAGTCCATTGATATTAAGGGATATTAACGGCCAGTGATTGTTAATTCCTGTTATTTTTGTTGTTGTTGTTGTGTGTTTCCCTTCTTTGGTATTTGTTGTTTGGGATTATCTATTGCTTGTGTTTTCATGGGTGCATCTAACTACCTTAGATTGGATTTTTCCTTCTAGTTCTTTCTGTAGGGCTGGATTTGTGGATAGGCATTGTTTAAATATGGTTTTATCATGGAACATTTTGTTTACTTTGTCTATGGCGATTGAGAGTTTTGCTGGATATGATAGTCTAGGTTGGCATCCATGGTCTCTTAGTGTCTACATAACACCTGTCCAGGACCTTCTGGCTTTCATAGTCTCCATTAAAAAGTTAGGTGTTATTCTGATGGGTCTGCCTTTATAAGTTACTTCGTCTTTTTCCTCCCCAGCTCTTAATATTTTGTCTTTATTCTGTATGTTTAGTGGTTTGATTATTATGTGGCATGGGGACTTATTTGGGGGGTCCAGTCTATTTGGTGTTCTGAATATTCTTGTATATTCATAGGCATTTCTTTCTTTAGTTAGGAAAGTTTTCTTCCATGATTTTGTTGAATATATTCTCTGTGCCTTTGAGCTGATATTCTTCTCTTTCTTCTATTCCTGTTATTCTTAGGTTTGGTCTTTTCATGGTATCCCATATTTCCTGGATGTTTTGTGTTGTGACTTTGGTGGCTTTAATGTTTTCTTTGACTGATGAATCTATTTCCTCTATTGTATCTTTAATGCCAGAGATTCTCTGTTCCATCGCTTGCATTCTGTTGGTTATGCTTGCATCTGTAATTATTGCTTGTTTACTCAGATTTTCCATTTCCAGCATTCCCTCGGTTTGTGTCTTCTTTATTATTTTTATTTCAGTTTTCAAGTCTTGAACTCTTTCCTTCACCTGTTTGATTGCTTTTTCTTGGCTTTCCTTAAGGGATTTATTGATTTCTTCCAATTTTTGCTTGTCTTTTCCTTAATTTCTTTAAGGGAATTTTTCATTCCCTCTTTAAAGACCTCTATCATCTTTTTAAAGTCATTTTTTTTTTTCGAGACAGGGTTTCTCTGTGTAGTTTTGGTGCCTGTCCTGGATCTTGCTCTGTAGCCCAGGCTGGCCTCCAACTTACAGAGATCCACCTGGCTCTGCCTCCTGCGTGCTGAGATTAAAGGCATGTGCCACTGCTGCCCGTCCTTAAAGATCCTTGAAGTCATTTTAAGGTTGATTTCTTCTGCTTCTTCTGTGTTGGGATTTTCAGGTCTTGCTGATGTAGAACCACTAGGTTCTGGTGGTGCCATATTACTCTTTATGTTGTTGAATGTATTTTTTGCACGGATGTCTACCCATCTCTTCCTCCAATTGGCGCAAACAGTGTCTGTGTCTGAGTGAGTCTCTTTTGGTCCAATGGGAGCTCTTGGTCCAGTTGGAGTTCTTGGTCTGATTGGAGCTGGCAGAGTCTGTGTCTCAGGGAGCAGCTGTGGTCTCGGAGGATGGGTGGGTTTGGGAAGTGGCGTGGGGCTTGTAGGTTACAGGGTCCAGTGGGGGATAGTGGTAGTCAGGCCTGCTTATAGGAGTCCTGCCTGCTGGCCTGCAACTGGGGCTGCAATGTGTGGGGGTATGGGGGTGCAAGTTGTGCCCCTGGGCCTAAAGCCTAGATGCTGAGGTGATCAGCTAGGAGAACAAAAACTCACTTCTTGGTCCAATTGGAGCTGGCAGAGTCTGTGTCTCTGGGAGCAGCTGCGATCTTGGAGGATGGAGAAAGAGACTCTTGTCATGAGCTGTACTCTTCATGGGTCAGTCTCCTGGCTGTCCTGGGCAGGACAGAGAAGGCTAGAGCCTGGATCAAGAGGGAGGATCAATAGAAAGTAACCAGCCTGTTGTATGAAATGGGTTGAACTCCACAGGAAACCACTAAGTGAGTGATTTTTTTTTTTTTAAATCACACTCTGAAGGTCTTGGGCAGAACCCATCTTCCCTTCCTCAGCCACTTTGGACCCTAATTAGCCTCATTTCCAGGTATTAAAAGGTCCGATTCAATCTGAAACAAGACATCCATTTCTCAGGCAGCTCCAACAGTCTCTACAACTCAACTTTCATCACTCCCTGGTCCTCTGTGGGGCAGAGGTCTGGTTCTTGTTCAGCCTCACACCCTCTGAGCCACAGCTGGCTTTGCAGTGTAGGCTGGGCTGAGGTTGGGAGGAAGCCCAGGCTGAGGTCTTTTGGTATAACTGGGCCTTGTGCCGATCTCTCCCTCGGCTGCCGACTGCCTTCTTTGAGCTGTGGGTCCAAAGGCTGCCTCCCTGAAGGACCCACTGTTAGGTTCTCAGACACTGTGGAGACCCCAGAGCCCACTCTTTCCAGGTGCAGATGACTCATCCTCTGACCATTCAAGTTTCTTTCCCAGCTCTTGTCCCCATTGCTACACCTTTCACAGCTTCCTCCCTGCAACAGGCGGTGTCTGAGCGGGGTCTCTCTACCATATCCGTGGCCTGGGGAAACCCTTGATTTCCAAACAGACAGGAGCAGGCCCTTCTGCTGTCTTCCTGTCCAAGCTTTCTCTCATGTGCTTCCACGGACACGTGAGCAGAAGGCCCCAAGCTGTCTTCCACAGTATCAGGCAGCACATGCTGTTCTATCTTGTCAGTTAGGAATAATCTGTTCTACATCGTCAATTATTAGGATTAATCCTTTCCTACCCCAAATTCCCCTTGAATTTCTGGCCACCTCACACAGGCTACTGAAGGTCACACCAACTGACAGGCATGCGGCATCTTTAGAATATCAAGGGAAGGCCAGAACTCCATGTAACAAACCCAAATTCAGAAGTAAAGAGAAAGAATATTTTAGTGCAACCCAATGAGGTTTTAAAACATTGGAGTTTTCAAGACAGGATAAAAGTGATGAGACTTCCCACTTAGAGCTGTGGCAGGTTCCTGGGTGAGCAGGGTTGCTGACGGCCTTTGGGCTGCATTTGCTCTAGGGCATGGACTTGTTCTGTGGGTTTGTGCCCCAGCTTGGGGGCTTCCTGAACTTTCTCCAGCCTGAGAATTCCTCAACTCCTAAGATTGGTTCACTTACCTTCACCTCAAGCCTTCTGTGGACTTTTCTAAACCCCACTAATACATCACAGCAAGGCTGGTATCAAGGTAAGGTGTGCTGTGTAATTGGGAATGGGCATTAGTTTCCAATGGCTGCTGTCTTGGTTAGTTTTTTTTTTTGTCAACTTGGCACTTGGAAGAGGGGACTTCAGCTGTGAAAATGCTCCTTTCAGATTTAGCTGTAGGCAATTTCGTAGTTCATTTTCTTGATTCATGATTGATGGAGGTGAGTCAAGGTCACTGACGGGCAGCGCCACCTCTGGATAGATGGTCTTGTATGGTTTAAGAAAGTAACCTGAGCAAGCCATGGAGAGTGAGCCAGCAAGCAGCATCCCTCCATGGCCTCTGCACTGGTTCCTGCTTCCAGCTTCCTGCCTTGAGCTCCTGCCCTGACGTTATTAGATGATTGACTGTTATGTAGAAGAGTAAGCCAAATAAACCCTTTTCTCCAGGTTGCTTCTGGTTTTGGTGTTTTATCACAGCAACAGAAACCCTAAGATATCGACAGTAACAGCACACCACAAATATAGGGGACATAACAGTCCAAATTGGTTTTCTTATAATTTGAAGGTCAGAAGCATAAAATCAAAGTGTCAGTACGGCTATGCTCTTCTGTAGGCTTGAGAAGAATCAGTTTCTTTTCTTTTTTTTTTTTTTTTTTTTTTTTTTTTTAAGATTTTATTTATTTATTATGTATACAGTGTTCTGTCTGCATGTATGACTGCAGGCCAGAAGAGGGCACCAGATCTCATTACGGATGGTTGTGAGCCACCATGTGGTTGCTGGGAATTGAACTCAGGACCTCTGGAAGAGCAGTCAGTGCTCTTAACCGCTGAGCCATCTCTCCAGCCCCTTTTTTTTTTTTTGAGACAGGGTTTCTCTTTGTAGCTTTGGCACTTTCCCTGGATCTTGCTCTGTAGACCAGGCTGGTCTCAAACTCACAGAGATCTGCCTGGCTCTGCCTCCCAAGTGCTGGGATTAAAGGCATGTGCCACCACGGCCCGGCTTAAGAATCAGTTTCTTTTTCCTTCTCCAGGGGGCCACCTGCATTCCTGTCCCACGGTACTTCCTGTAGCCCTCTGGCTTCTGCTTCCATGGTCACAGTCTGCCCCTACTAAATGATTCTTTTGTGGCCTTCTGTAAGGATTCCTGGGACGGCCTGGGGCACCTGGGGACAACCAAGGATAACAACCACTCCATCGAAAGTATCTTAACTTTTTCTTTTTTAATCCTATCTGTCAAATCCATTTGCCATACAAGATTCAGATTCAGGGGATTCAAGATGTGGGTATCTTTGCAGGGTGTTATTCTGCCTCCCCAGACTATCTGCTCTTCCTTGATGACCTAATCAGTATTTCTCTCACAGCTCTGTTCTCCCAGCTGAGCACAAAGCTGCCTGTGGTGGAAGGGGAAGTCACGTGGCCCAATCTTTTCCCTCAACGCTCCTGCTATTGGCTCTAGGTGGCTCTAGGGGCTCTTTGTAGGTTACAGCTGAGTTCCTCTGGTGGGCTTCTGGGGCTGAGTAGAGGATCCCACAAAATGTCCCACAGAAATCTCCGGACACGTGTTGGGAAGAGAGGTGTTGCAGATTAATCCACCTCCTCCGCATTTCTGTTTCTTTTTGTAGGACTAATCACTCCCATTAAAACCCACTGCACGTTTCCAGGGCATTAAAAATGTATTTGATTTTATGCTGGGCATGTCTTCCCAAACTGGGAAGACACCCACACTGAACAACTCTGAACCAATTGATACGGTTCTGTACCACATGGTTTGCGGGAGATGAGAGTTCTGTGGAGTTGAGGCTGACTTATCTGGCCCCAGAAAATAGACACATTCCAGAAATAGCCTCATGTGGCTAGCCCTCCTCCTGGCCTTCCAAAGTACCCCAGCGTCTATTTACAACGTGGGGTGGCTTGCTTGCTGGTTTTCTCTCAGGACTGGGGAGGCTGGAGCAGATGCTTTCTGCTGGGATGGGGTGGGAAGCGGGGGTGGGGGGATGGGGGTGGGGGGGTGGGGAGGTGGGCTTTCTTTGCCCAGATAGTCTGTCTGGATTTTATATACTATATTTTGGATCCAGCCATCCTTAATAATCACTGAAGAAATGCTACATGGAAGCTGCATTTAGCAAATGGGGGGGGGCATGATTAACATCACTCACGGAAATGTTTGCATTCAATGACAAGTTAATGTTTTAAGAAGGATTTACAGACTAGCTAAATATTTTGACAGTGAAATGAAAGTAACTGTGAAGACCACTCCATCTGGATCCCCTTATTTATTGCCTGAGTATTTACATGACTGCTGAGAGGTTTCACGATCTGAGAGTTAATGTACAGAAAAGGAGCTCATCTTTTTGGCCAGAGTCTGGGGGCAACTGTGAACTGAGAATAAGAAGCTAGAACACAAGCCCATCTAACTCCCGAGAGTTTCCCTTCCCTTACTCTCATACCCAGTACTAATAATACCCCTCCAATAATACCAAACCTCAACTTTTGTTTTTTCAAAATTTCAAACAACTTTTATTCCCATACAATTCTGAGACATTTCCTTTGCTTAAAATGTACACAGGGAACATGGTTCTTTAATGTGAACGATAATTTATGTCCTGCCTCCACTGCTTGGGCGGCTTCATGGCCGGGGTGATACAGGTAAGGGACCATCTAGGGCCTCTGCTCTTGGCCTCTATGTGACATCCCTGGCTAGTATAGTCCTGGGCTGACCCAGTTCCCCCTCCACCCCCATGCCCACGTGGGGGATGTGAAATGGAGAAGCATCCCTCCTCGACCTGCCTGCTGTACATGACTTTGGGGGATGAGGACTGCTAAGTCTTGGGGGTCTGGGAGCAGAGCTCAAAGCACCCTATTGGGTCCTCACTTAGGGGGTGCAGGCCTTCAGGAATTCCTCCTATCAGACCTGGAGTGGAGGTACAGAGCACAGGAGGACTCACCCCACCCCTCTGACCTGCAAACTGCTCCTATAATGTCACCCCATGTTGTGGTAGGAACAATGTGGAGCTTGTTGCTGCTGCTGCCTGCCTTGGCTGGGGAAAGTGGAGGGTTGGGGTGGACACGGAGCACCAGACTTTTCCATGTCCTTTCAAAGGCCACGACGATGTGGAAGGGTAGGACAGTGCAGAAGGAACGGATACCACCCCATGTGCAGCACAAAACCTAGCCTTGGGAGCTCTGGTGTTGGTGGCACCAGGCTGGGGTCACCTCCAGGGCTGCTTTCTGGGTAGGGTAGCAGCCAACCTGGTCACTCATGCCAGGCCTATGACAGCACACCTACCCGAGCCCCGAGAGCTTTCTTCTGTACGTTCCCAGCTTGTCTTGCCATGAGTGGGAAGGTCACTCAGAGTGCCTGAAGAAGCAGGAGTGAGGTGTTGCAGCTGGGTGTCTGTAAGGTGTGCACTGCCACCCTGCCTTGACCTCTGTAGGGCGGGAGGAGGATGACTGGCCCCCAGCCCAGGGTCCTGCCCTAGAGAAGTTGACTGTCTCCTTACCTCTACTACTTGGCAACATGAGGTCTTGCAAACACTAAGCTGCCCCTGCCAAGTGTAATCTCCAAGACAAAACCAAACCCACGGTACAAACATGTTATACATAAATGTTTTCCCTCCTGGGGGGGAGGTCTGTGTTGGGTGCTGTGGACCTGGAGTCAGCAGAAATGTGATGTGTGTAGTGTCCACTAAGGTGGCATACAGTCCCCTGCCCTGACTTCATGCTCTGAGCCCCACGCTTCTGAAATGGCTTCTATTCAGTAGCTTCTGTGTTGGGTCTTCAAAGAGACAGAAGTGGAGCCATCCTGCTGTGAATAGAGACGTGAACCAGGCCACCCATCTATGAGACTGCTGCATGTGCCTACCAGGTAATATTAGCAGGTGATGGGTGGCAGATAGAGGTGCAGGCACATGGCCAGGAGAGCCCTGTTTGGACCCTCATCTGGCAGGTGTAAGGGGGAAACTTCCTCCTGTGATTTCTGTCTTTCTGTTTCTATGGAGGGGTCCCATCTTTCTTTCAGTGTTCCTTTGCTGCAGGAAATGGATCAGAAGCCCGGGAAGGTGTTGGCAGGAAGCCACACACAGGCTCTAAGCACAAAGCTCTCCTATTGCTGTGCTGATGGGCCATGCCAGTGTCCTTGTGTGTACCATGAAGTAGCAGAACCATACTCCACATGTTCCCAAAGGATGCCACTGCAGATGTATGTAGGCATGGAAAAAGAGAGAGGACAAACTAAGGGAAGCATCCTTTTTAGAAGGGTAGCCCTGCAGGTGTACAAGTTCTGCTCCTGGGAGAGGCTGGGGTGGTGTCCTGACAGTGTGGCCCTGATGCTGGTGCAGGCAGACAGGTTGGGCAAGGGGTCCAGGGGGCAGTGAGGACCGCTGTCTGGTCAGTTCAGTCCTTAGAGTGGTCCAGACCAAGGGCAGGGCCTCACAGCTTGCCACAGCCAATGCCAGGTGAAGAGCAGGCTGTAGGGTGTTCAACTGCCCAGTCATGGTGGACACTGGCTAGAGCTGCCACTGAAGTATTGAAAAGGCATTTGGCTACAACCTCCACCATGGGGGACTTGATTTTGTCCAAGGTCAAATGCTACCCTGTCAAGATTAGCAAACCTCAACTTTTAATGAAAGTGTGGCTCTCAGTGTTAATCGTGGATGGATGTGGTTGTAGTTGTGAGGGTAATGAGGTTAGTATATAGTGTGAATGATACACAAAAGAACTTATTTGAACATAAGGAATTTCAAGTCTATAGAGGTCTGAGAGAAGGTACTTACAGCTCTCTTGGAGTGTCCATACAGTGTATCAAGGGGAAGTTAGGCAGTCATGGAAGGCTTCCTGTAGCTACGCGTTCTGAGGATGGACTGGGAACGTGCATAAGGGTGGAGAGTCAGGGCTGATGTTTTTCAAGCATGCTGGGCCTAGGGTCCACCTGGTTCCTTGTGCCCAGTCTATTATCGTTTAGATATGAAATGCCTCCCCTGTAGGCTCACGTGTTTGAACACTTGGTTGGTCCTTAGCTGGTGATACCATTTTGGGAGTGTTTGGGAAGGTAATGAGGTAGGGCCTTGTTAGGAAGTGGGCCACTAGAGGCCGGCCTTGAAACTTCTAATCCATGCCTGCTCTGGCTGAGCTCTGTTTCTTGGTATGTCACCATGTGAGCAGGCAGCTGCTTCATGCTCCTGCCACACATGGCTGCTAGTCACCGTCCCTTCCTACTGTGATGGGCTATATCCTCTCAAACAGTGACCCCTGCCCCCTCCATAAATCCTTACTCCTTTAAAGATGGCTTTAGGCATTTTATCACCGCAACAGGAAAAGGAATGGGCAACCTCCTTCTTGGCCAGCTCTCTCTTCTAGAGACCTCTGGTCATCTCCCACCCTGTGAAGTCCCCAATGTCTTTAAACAACAGCAAGACTGCCTTTCTGCATTATGTACGTAGCACTGAAAATGCTTCTTTTCTGATCCTCACACCCCAAATTGTGCCAAGTGGAAGCTTTGCTTTTAGTGTGAACACTTGTTTGGTACTAAGTTCCTGCCTGGACTAATATGGGGCCATTGCTCAGGGGAAAGTGACAGGCAGAACAGGAGTGGCCTGGACTTGGAAGTGGCTCCTTGTTAGGCAGGTGGGCCAATCTGTAACAGAAATTGTTAGAAGGTCTTATTAGTAAAATCAAAGCTGATGCCAGGAATTGGGGTGAATGCTGGAAGATCAGAGAAGCAGAACAAGCCACAGCTTCCTCACCTTGCCAATTCCTCAGCTGATCATGTTTCCTCAGACTGGAAGCCTCTGAGTCCTCATCCAAATAGATCTCAGCTGAACTGCTGCTCAAAAGCCTAAAAGCTTAACCAGGCTCTAGTTCCTGGTCCTCACGCCTTATATACCTTTCTGCTTTCTGCCATTACTTCCTGGGATTAAAGGCATGTGTCACCGTGCCTGGCTGTTTCCAGTGTGGCTTTGAACTCACAGAGATCTGGATGGATCTCTGCTTTTGGAATGCTAGGATTAAAGGTGTGTGTGTGTGTGTGTGTGTGTGCCACCATTTTCTGGCCTCTGTATCTAGTGGCTGTTCTGTTCTCTGACCCCAGATAAGTTTATTAGGGTGCACAATATTTTGGGGAACACAATATCACCACACCAATCCGTTCTGTGTGTGGGTCTCAGCTTCGCAGTAAGAGGGTTTGAGAGCAGGCATGGGCTGCTAAAGACCCTGAGTGCAGTTGTCCCCAGGTCCACCCTGCCCAGACAGCACTGCGTGAGTCCTCTGGAACCTGGGTATGCTGAGGCCAAGAGATCTTGTATTTACATAATCAACTTCCTGTTACATGAAGAAATGGACAAGTTCCTTACAGAAACAGTGTGCTGACTCATTATTATGAAAATATCTCTTATATTTGAAGAGACTAGAGCTTTTGTTGGAACTCACAATGGAGCTACTAATAATACAGCCTGAGGTTGCTTAACTCTCAAAACTGCTGTCCTGCTGTGTCCTCAGCCTGTTTGACTCATCTTTAGGAGAACAGTGTTACAACCAACCTTACTTGCCTTGGATTTTCCATGTAATCAACTTTTACAACCTAAACTCATACACAGCTGTGATCTTAAGCTGCCTACTATTTCATGGCCCAGACCCAGGGAACAATGCATGTGTGTTTGTATGTGTGCTGTGATAATCACTTGCTGAAAACTGTAAACAGGTCAGAAGTAAGCTTATGAAACAGATATGAACCTAAAGTGCTGGAAGCAGCACCCAGAGACTGCTTGATATGTTTACAGTACTGTGGTTATCTGGGTAAATTGGAGTGAATAAGTTAATTCCCTGAGAAACTCTGTTGAAGATTTCCATAAAGTACCCCACATTCCTTCCTCATGTGATGCTTCCTGTGCTGTTCAAATAAGCAGAGAGCAAAGTCCTTTGTTATAGACAGACAGAGCAGAAGTCACAAGCTAGAGAGAGATGGAAGACACAGGGAGAGAAGTGGAAAATTCAAACCCAGACTCCCTCTCTATCAGACTTCCTTCATGTGACACAGATACATATCGGTGACTCCGAATTTATCACTGATGCATTTAACTGACATGAAACAGAAGTCACATTGCCTGAGAAAATGAACCAGTGACCCAGGAAGACTCATTTATTCCTGGTCCTCAGAGTCTTGGTTGCTATTGTTGCTATATGCCTCACTCAAGGGACTGCAGTGATTCCTGACTTACTTAGAGCCACGAATGGAATAGTCAAGATGAGCATCCAGAAAATGAGATGGGCTGCTGTTTGATGTTGTTTTCTGAGGCTGTCTGTGGGAAGAAAAGGGCTTTGAAGAACTTGAAGTTGATACGTACAGGTGGGAAGATCTCTAGAATATTAAGGGAGGTGTTAGGTAGCTAGTAAAGCCAAACCAAACTAAACCAAACCAAGCCAAGCCAAGCCAAGCCAAGCCAAATGCTTGGCAAACCCAACCCAACCCAACCCAACCCAACCCAACCCAACCCAACCCAACCCAACCCAACCCAACCCAACCCAACCCAACCCAACCCACCTAACTCTTTCTTTCCATGCAAGGTCCTAAGGTTTGAGAGATGCATTATCATCACTATCCCACTAGGTGGCACTGCTAATCTACACTTGCATGCCTGAATCGGTTTCCGGTTTCTATGGCAACAAGCTTACAAATTTATGGGAGAGAATTGGTCTTGTCTTCTGGCGCCGGTGCATTTGTGTGTGTGTGTGTGTGTGTGTGTGTGTAGGAGTTTTTGAGTGTTCAAAAGCCTGATTTGTGCACAAGAGACTGTTGATTTACAGCTGTCAAAGAGATAGAGAATCAAGTAAACATTATCATACTGAATAAGGTAATAAGGAGGGGAGAGCAGAGATATCACTGCTCCTAGTGCGGTAACAAACTGCCTTCACCTGGTGGCTCTCAAACTGTGATGTTTTTGATGCATGTGGCAAAGCAGCGGGTCTAAAGCACGCTAGGAGCCTGGTGGGCTTCGGTCTGCATTTGCTTTTGAGTAAGAATCATTGCAGGAGCTCAGCCTGGGGGACGTCATGGCTGCTTGAACTGTCAGTGTGCTAGGGAGGTAATGCTGGGAAACGTTACATCTGCCCACACATCTAGTTCTCCCCGTTGCTGTATGTGTAGACATTTATGCATCTCTCTTTCTCTTGGAAGTGGGCATCCTATGCTCTCTGTATAATATGTGTTTCTGGAATACAGCGCTGTTAGCACATCTCTCTCTTTCTTAATCAAACACCAGTCCTCTGATCTTTCAACTCATACTTTTCTCTGCAGGAGCTGGATGCTTCATATCCAAAAGTTACTGTTTGGGATTCTAGAGCTAGGAAGGAGTACTTCTCATATGCACAAGAATTCTGAGGAGCCGTGCAGGGGTCGGGCAGTGAAGTGAAAGTACTCATTGGGGATCCAGTTTCTAGGCTGCAAGGGAGCTTGTGGACACTCCTTCTATGTGGGTCCTCATGGAGCCCTGAGTCCCAGGTTGGAACCAGGCCAACAGACTCAAGGTTACATGTGTGGTAGCAGGGGTTGGAGGAGGCCCATCTAGGTTTGGGATTTTGTGCTGTTTACTTTTTGAGAATTCTGGTCAATGCGCTTATCTGAAACATAGTTTAATTTTAGTCTTCTTTGAGGAAAGAGAGAGGATGGAAATAATAAAAGAATTTTACAATGATACCCCTATCATTGGAGTTTCACCTGGATAATTGTTATGGATATTTTCTAGAAGAGTTTAAAAATTGAAAATATTTTGAAATAACTTCAGAATTACAGAAAAGTTAGAAGAGCACAAAACTTGCCATATATTCTTGACCGTCACATTGAAAGTTGGCCTTACAAAAGAGAAAGTTTGCCTTTCATCATAATACAGATAATTTTTCTTCTATTTAAGTTTCTCTTTTGAGACACTGTCTTGCTACATTTCCCTGGCTGTTCGTCATGGCCACCTTCTTGCCTCTGCTTCTTAGGTCCTGAGGGTAGAGGAGCGGGCCCCCTTACTTGCTTCAAAATATGTAATTTTTTTAAGTGATATTTTTTAGTATAATGTGACCTCTCCTTGTGTTTAACTAGTTCACTCACACTTTGCTAAGGACAAGAAACTCTCTCTTAGAACCATGTTGCAATGACCAAAGGCAGGAAATTGGGCTGGGGAGACTGCTCTGTTAGCAGAGTGCTTGCCTTGCAAGTGTGAGGACCTGAGTGTGTGCCTCAGAATCTGTGCAGAAGATGGGCATGGCTGCGTATGCTAATGATGCCTCTGCTGGGGAGGTGGGGACAGGTAGATTCCTGGGACACACTGACCAGCCAGGTCTACCTGAGCTAGTGAGCTGTAGGCTAGAGAGAGACCCTGTCTTAAGAAACAAGGAGGGCAGCTCAAGACTGACCTCTGGTCTCCACCCAGGTGCACACATATAAGCCTACCTCATGTGTACCTGCACACACACAGACAGACACACCTGCATACACATACACACATGCAGAAAAGCAGGAAACCAACACCATGCTTTTATCGCAGTGGGAATTATTGAAATGTCATCAGTGGCTCCAGGACTGTGTCTCACAGCATGGAGAAAAGATTTTCATGGCCACAGAGCCAACTCAGAATCACATCGCATTTACTTGCCATAGTCAGTCCCTTTGTCACCCCTAGATCTCAGGGCCTCTTGCATAGTAGGCAGGAACGCTATCTGAGCTACACCCCAGTCCCATGGCCGTTTCTCAAATGACCACTAGGGGCTGGTAATGGAAAATGTACAAATCCACACATACTTGGATGCAGCTCCAAACTCAACAGTTCCCGACTGTGTGACCAGGGAAAGGCTGCTAACCTCTTCCAGTACCAGCTTTCTCCATACAGTGTAGATCATGGTCTGAGTCTCTAAGCATCAACATTAACATCAATGGTGTGATACATGCTAAGAGCTGTGTGGTGGGAAACCACGCCTTTAATCCCAGCACTTGGAAGGCAGAGGCAGGTGGATCTCTGGTCTACAGATCTAGTTTCAGGACAGCCAGAGTGACACAGAGAAACCCTGTCTTAAAAAACCAACCAACCACCGGGCGGTGGTGGTGCACGCCTTTAATCCCAGCACTTGGGAGGCAGAGCCAGGTAGATATCTGGGAGTTCGAGGCCAGCCTGGTCTACAGAGTGAGTTCCAGGACAGGCACCAAAACTACACAGAGAAACCCTGTCTCGAAAAACAAACAAACAAACAAACAAAAAACCAACAAAAAACCAACCAACCAAACAAACAAAAACCAACCGACCAAACAAAAGATACACAGTAAGACTTACATCAGAAGGTCTTGTCAGTGAAGCTGGGCAGGGCGTTGACTCATTTGCAAAGGGGCTTCTTTGACATATTTTCATCTTCTTAGCTTTGGACCATGGTGGTTTAAATAAACATTTAAAGATAATTCATGATCTCAACATCAGAAACCACTACAAATACCTAAAACTTTCTATAACTTCCCTAATAAGTTAAACTCTTTATTTTGGGAAAGCCGTGCGTGCATTCACACACAGTTGTGTTACATGAAAACGAGAGAGCTCATATTCGTTTACCGGTGTTCCCTCAACGATGCTATCTTGCAAAAGAATTAGCACAATGCCCCAGCTGTGTCTCTGTCATAGATGCCACAGGATACAGGGCAAGTGCCCCGTCCACACATGTCCTTCCTTCACCAAAGCCCTCTTAGCCCCTGGGAGACCCTGATTGGTTCTCCAGGCTTATAACTTAGTTATTTCATATATCTATATGTAGCTCCATCATAAAGTATGTAACCTTTTGAGGTTGGGTTTCTCCTCCAGGTTTTATTCTCTGGAGACTTATGCTGTAAATAGTGTGCTCGCTTTAGGAAACACCACTTCTAGGGTGTGTGTGTGGGGTGGTGGTGAGGAAGGACACTGAGGGAATGAGTGGGAACAAAGAGTGGCACACTGTGAAGATTCTGTAATGAAACTCATTACTTTGTGTGCTAACTTAATAAGAATATCCTGGCGGTGGCACATGCCTTTAATCCCAGCACTCGGGAGGCAGAGACAGGCAGATCCCTGTGAGTTCGAGGCCAGCCTGGGCTACAGCATGAGTTTCAGGAAAAGCAACAAAGCTACACAGAAATAAACTCTATCTTGAAAAACCAAAAACAAACAAACAACAAACCCCATATTATTATTGCGTAGCATTCTACAGCATGGATGTGCCATGGTTTATAGCTTTGTTTTTGAAGCTCGGTTTACTTGGCAACCCATCAGAATGCACAAGCTTCAGCTCAGAAAAAAGGGGGCTGGAGAGATGACTCAGAGGTTACGAGCAATTGCTTCTCTTCCAGAGGACCTAGGTTCGATTCCCAGCACCCCACATGGTGGCTCACAGTCATGTGTAACTCCCAGGCACTCCCAGGGTGCACATAAATAAATATAAAAGAATAATATAAAAGAATACAAGCAAAACTCAAGAAAAAAAGATGTTTTGAAAAGCTTTCACTGTGGAGGTGAAGACATTAGTAGATTTTAGTATTTCTTAAATAATGAAATAAACTGAACACAAAACAGTCTTCCAGGAAGAAGATGACAGAGATGAGTAGCTCTCAGCAGTTACTGGGACATCACTCTGGAGTGGCATCATTAACAGTGCATCTCGATGACATATATTTTGTCAAAATTCTTGATTATAGTAAATTAAGAAAGACAGTAGCAAAGACTTATATGGCCAAAGTTCACAAGTCCATCTTGGGTTTCTGCACATTTTTATAGTTTATACTTTGCATTTCTTTTTCTTAGAACATTGGAACTAAGAAGAAGGCAATAAAGCCCAAGAGTAAGTGGCTATAAAGGAAGTTGTGGAGGATGTTTAATAATCATGTAAGAAACCTGAGTTACATAGTTTCAGGACATTTAGCACTCCAGTGAATAACTAAAATATGTATAACATTTTCACTCTTCCTTCCAAATCCTTGCATAGGGTGGACAGTTGAATTGAGCCCTGCACTTTATTTTTAAAAATTAAAAATCATATTAGAAAAATGGGGGATCACTTTCTTTTGGCTCATAGGGAAGGAATCTTCCATTCCTTGATCTAGAATAAGAATTCGCTACATCTCCTAGGGCCACTTAACATCGGACACAGCAAGCCCAGAGGGGAATGGAAGTAAACATGAAATCAGGGTGGCAGGTTTGGAGATATTTTGCTTTGGAATCTTCTGGAACACCTTAGGTGTCAAGTTTTAAGAAGCTGTAGGTAATTTCACTGTAGGTTGTTAGACACTCAAACCACAGGCACGTTTCAGCTTTACTTTTTTTTTTTTTGGTCATTAGAATCCTAATTGCTGTAAGTTATTTTCATTATTAGAATGCACCCAGATATTGGTTCTGAGACTGTTCCATCCTGAGAGGAACCAGAGCCACTGCCTGGCATTGTCATGCATTAAATTAGAGGCCCGGGAAACTGAAAACCTTTCCAGTCATTGATTTTTTTCTTACTGGTGAGCAGTGCGGTAGCCACCTTCAGGATAAATGACTTGAGAGACACATGCCAGCTGTGTCCTTTGCCTGTCCTCTATGCTGAAGGGACTCACCCTAAGCTGTGTCCAGTCCTGCTTACTGCCGAGCATGATCAACAGGTGGCCAGATCTTTCCTTGTGAACCACCAGGCATCCAGAATGCCTGTGGGGACAGAGATAGGCAGGCTGGATTCTTGTATCTCTCAGACAGACTTCCAGGGTGCTGGGTTGTTCTGCCTTGGCCCTTAGGTTACACTCCACCTAGGTGGGATTCTCTGTATCTGTTTGAACCCCAAATCAGGGACACCAGACCATGAACACAGAAATCAAGGCTCCAAGACTGCGACAGTTCTGAGATGACCTCTAGGGGGCAGCATCGCCTCGCTCCTAGCTCCTGCCGTCCTTGGGTGTGGCTCCACTGAGTGCCCCAGGCTTTGCAGACAGACAGCTTTCAACAAACTGCACTTTCCTGGGGATGACAGCTGCGCTCCCAGCTGCTTCCACTGCTGTGGTTAATCTTTTCCGTCTCTGCCACCCCAGATCAGACATGCATTTCTGTCTCAGAGCCAGGGGATTGCCTTTTTACAGAGCACAGGGGCTGAGAATCTTGCTCCATACTCTGCATTGTGAGTTTCATTACATGAGAAAAAGATGCAAGTTATCTCTTCATTTTAAGCTGGTGAGGGGGAACACACGTGTTTTCTACTTCTTTGATCCATCATTGTCTCTGCTAGACAGTCTCCTCCCCTCAACAGCAGGTAGCTTGGGACAGACAGGGCATCTGCCTGTTTGCTGATGATAGGGGGGTGGGGGTGTAGTATGGGACAGGGGATAGGAATGTGGACCCAGGGGCTGCTTCATACCTAGGAGTTTCCCCAGGTAACCCATTGTTCCTCAGCCCTCAGCAGCACAGAGATTCCCAAGCACCCAGCTGTTAAGACCCACTTCCCAACTTTGGTTTTCCTGTATATCATAGAGATTATAGTAGTTAACATGTGTCTCGCTCTCATTGTTCAGGAGGCTTGAACAGCCCATACTTTCCCTATAGACTTTCCAAAGCTGAAGGGTTCAGAGGAGAGTCAAATCCAGATGCTGTGGCATATATTAGGTGTCTAAGCTACTTGGAAGGAGGATCCCTTGAGCCCAGGGGTGTAAGATCTGGGTTTCACTTGTGACTCCTTGACCTTGCATTCATGCATCCCCAGGTGATTTTCAAGCATCCTCATATCTCTTGTTCTATCAGATACTGCACAGTGTGTAGTAGCAGCTGAGGCATCCTGCCAGATCTACAGTTTCCTCCAGGAGGAACGAGGACTAGACCAAAGGTCTCTGGACATCACAGTCTGTGCTCTTTCTTCTGTATTTTACTACCTGGCCACAAATGTTGTCTTTCTGCAGAGCTGGAAGGCAGAGACCTTCTACTGTGTCCCTGTGACCTTGTCTTTAAAAATAGAGGCTGGCCACACTATGGCTTCATGGCCTCCAGGCTGCCTTCAGTTACTTAGAGGGTAACCATGGACCAGCGACCTATATCTGCAGAGTGTAAGAGATGTAGGCCTTCAGCTCACTTCAGCACTACAGTGTCTGTCCATAGCTGAGAAACAGGCCAGTCGTCTTAAATACTGAGGCCAAGTCTAAAAGCTGCACTTAACTATGGAACACTATCTCTTTCTGAAAGAACACCTTCCTAGTCAATCTCTCAGGTTCACACTGTAACCATCCATTTTCAGACCTCTAACAGTTTTCAGATGTTTCTCTAGGATCGCTTGATGGCAGCCACATGATCCACCACAGCTGATCAAGTTAAAACTCTCCTCCTGCCACATAAAGTCAACCAGAACAACACTCTCTTAGATTCTGGGGACAGAGCCTATGTCCCCCCATTATCTCCATCAGCAAGCAGTCAATGGGAGAACACTTTGCTCCTCTTCTTTTTTTTAATCTGTCCTCAGGGTCTGGAATAAAGAGTTAATGACCTAAAAGCCTCAGGTGGACTGAGAAACTCTGGGCAGGAAATTGACTTCACGGATCACACGTGTGGGCTGTCAGGGACCAGGATGCTTCCATCTGTTGGTACCTCCCAATTTGAGACTGCAGGGAACTGAGATGCAGATGGAATACTCATCCCTTTTCTGCCATAAAAAATCCCAAGGCCCAGTATCATATGTGCACAGTCTCCATTGTGCATAGTCATGTGTGCACTCGTGTGTGCAAGTCTCCATTGTGCGTAGTCATGTGTGCATAAGTCATAGTCATGTGTGCACAAGTCATAGTCATGTGTGCACAAGTCATAGTCATGTGTGCACTCATGTGTGCACAATCTCCACTCCCTCAGAGAGGCTGTGGCCCTTCAGCTGTTCTGAGTAAAGAACAGTTCTTCTCCGGGGGGAAACAAAACAAAACAAAAACCATTACTGGGTCCAGCCCAGACCCATAAAGCAGAGGAACTGAGGCAGGGGCTTCAGCTTTAATGCTCTTAGAAGCTCCTCGGTTGAGTCTAATGCACAAGCAGAGTGAGAACCTTTATGTTAAAGTCTGAAAGAACAAATAGAATTAAATCCCGAGCTGTGTTTGAGGCTGCACTTGGTGACTGTGTTTTGCGTAGTTTTCATAGGGCTAAATTGTTATCCAAAGTGTAGATCATCCAGTGTGGTTCTGATGGTGTAAATCACACCAGGTCTGTGTGATTCTGTGACTGGAACACTGCAGCTTCCTAAGTGGTTAAAGACGGTCCTGGCTTTTTAGCTCCCCCTTTCTTTGTGACGGCGACACCAATCTGCTGCCTCTTGAGACTCAAGAAAAGCAGAGTGTTTCGGTCCCCTTTCTATGCACTAATGTTGAAGAGGCCTCTGCTTGTGGGTGTGTTTTCTGGTGATTGTTTTGCTTACGGTGGCCAAGGAGAGTGTGTCCCTGGGAACAGGAGAGGTAGTGAGTGATTTTTCAGGGCAGATGAATAGCAAAAGGTACCTGTTCCACTAGGCTAAGTGGCACAAGCTTGACCAGTAGAGCTGACCATATCTCAGCCCCATACGAAGGTTCCTACGGCTCTGTGTAGGGTATGAACTGTGTAAGTCCCAGTGACAGGCAGGAGTGAGGCTTGAAGGAGCCACATGATAAAGGTGGTAGAGATTAGTCCTCCAAAGAGAAATTGAGCTGTTGTTCCTCAACACTGAAATGGATGTCCTGTGAGCAAGATTAGTGTTGCCTTTATCCTTGGGAAAGATAAGCTTAAGTTCTTTACCTGGACCTCTCTCTAAAGGGTACAATCAAGAAGTAAGTCTGTCTCTGGAATCTCAGGCCCCAGTTCTCCTTTAGGACCCCTGTTGGTTTCCTTCCTTAGGCCTGAGTCCTGAGGGTAGACTCTACCCCCAGACATACACCCACAGCCTTGGTAAGGCAGGTATGTATGAGAGTAGTCAGTGAGTGGGGATGGAAGGGGAAAGGAGAGCTCAGGTGTGTGGGGTGGGGAACTCAAATGTACCTGAGGCCTGGGGGTGACTGAGTGGTGACTGCAGGTAGAAGATGAAGGCGGACATGCAGTGTGGGTAGTCCACCTGCATGGGAGGCACCTTGGGGGATTAGGTGGAACCTTCATGTTAAGAACAGGGGACGGCTGGTGCTGAAGCATGGAGGACTGACATGCAGGGCTGGGAACCAGCTCTCTCTATGCTGCCACGTGACATGGAAGAACGTGACACTAAAAAACCAGGGGTCTGAGTATTTGAATGTCAAACCTGCTCTTCTAGGCCAAAGTAAAGGGTGCTTGTCAAGGTAAGAGGATATGATTTAATGGTTTATTGATTTGATTTCTAATTAAAAAACATTTATTTTTTATTTTATGTGTCTGAGTGTTTAGCCTGTGTCTATGTATGTGCACATACATGCCTGGTATCCATGGAGGTCAGAAAGAAGAAGCCAGATGCCCTAGAACTGGAGTTACCGAGCTGCTATGTAGATACTGGGAACTAAACCTGGGTCCTCTACAAGAGCAATCAGTTCTTTTAACTGCTGAGCCAGCCTCCAGCACCCTGGTTTTTAACTTTTAAATATGGATGTGGTGATGGGGGGGGCGGGGAATGATAGGTATTCTGTTTGAATTCTCATTCCAGGTGCTACATGCTAGGGATGGGCTTAGGTAAAAGCAATACACATGCCTTTGCTAGTTTGGATGCTATGGTAGATACGGACTGAGTGGCTTAAACACCAGCCATTTATTTCTCACAGATCTCAAGTCTGGAAGACCAAGGTGCCACTAGATCTGGAGTCTGCTGAGGGCCTTCTTCCTCATTTCCAGGTGGCTTCTTGTTACTGTGAGGGAAGAAGAGAGAGAAGCTCATTTTCTCTCTCCATCCAGCTACATCACTTTGTCTTCCTGCCCAGCTCTGTCACTTCCTGTCTGTCTGTACAGAGCTCCAGACCTTAATGGTTAGTGCTGGGATTAAAGGTATGTACCACCACACCTGACTCTGTTCCCAGTGGGGCCTTGAACTCACAGACATCCAGATGGATCTCTGCCTCCCAAGTGATAGTATTAAAGACATGTACTACCATTGCCTGACCTCTGTGTTTACTATAGTGGCTGACTTTTTCCTCTGATTCTCAGATAAACTTTATTAGGGTGCACAATATTTTGGGAGACACAATACATCACCACATATCCATGGGAGTAGGGCCATCATGCATTCATTAATACTGGTTCCACTGGAGACCAGGATTTCAGCATATATATTGTGGGGAAAGACAAACAGAAAGAAACCCAGAAAGAGGCCTACAGCAGGACATCATGAGTTAGAGGTTGCTATAAAGAGCGAAATGGAGATGAAAATTGTGTGGGTGATAGTAAGTTCTAGGATGAGTTTTGGAAGGCTTCTGGAAGGAAAACCTGGAAGGAACCTTGGCAATAGATCCCTGGGATTCCTGCTGATTGACTGGACTTCAGAAAACCATAATGTTAGCCAAATGTTTCTCTCCAACATCAACCCTTCAAACTCATTCTCTTGGAGAATGACAACGTTTATAAGATTATTAATTTTTGAGAATTCCATAAAGGTATTTTGATTGTCCGTATCCCCATTACTCCTCTTAACCCCTCCCAGATCCACCCCCACCTCTCTAACTCCTCCCTCCCAACTTCTCATGTCTTCTTTTAACCCACCGAGTCCCATTTATGCTTTCTGTACACTCACCGGTGTGGGGGCCATCCCAGAGAGCATGGCTGACCTATCAGGGGCCACACCTGTGAAGAAAACTGACTCTCCCTCCCCAAGACGCTATCAATTATCAATAGCTCGTCAGAGAAGAGGGGCTTAGAAGTCCCTCCCCACCTATGCAGGAATACTGATTGTCGATTAACTTGATCTTGTGCAGGCAACCACAGCTGCTGGGAGTTCCCGAGTGCAGAGGTCTTGTCATGTCCAAAAGACACTGTTTTGCTTTGGTCCTCCCTGACCTGTAGCTTTTACAATATTTTCACTCCCTATTCTGTAATGGTTCCCCCTTTCTCTCTCTCTCTCTCTCTCTCTCTCTCTCTCTCTCTCTCTCTCTCTCTCTCTCTCTCTCTCTCTCTATGTGTGTAATATAGATGCCCTCCTATTTATAGCTGAACTCTCCACTGCTAATCTCTGCACTTGGATCAGTTGGCATTCATAAGGTTTAAGCTACGGCCTTCATTTTGGCTGGTAGCTCTCAGCTTCGCATTGTTAGGAAATATGGATAGGTGCTGTGTAGCAGAGGTAGAGAGAATGAGTGATCTCTCAACATGAACAACATTTCATTTTCTGATGAAACAAGTTCCCTAGGTTCATTTCTAGTTGAGATGAAATCCTGAAACATCCCCTTTCTTCAGCTAATTCTAACAGGGGCTCAACAGGAGAGCAAATCAGAACAAAGTGGAGAGCAGAGTTTAGAAGGTCGTTTCACTTTGACTTGAAGAGGTATTTCCACCAAGGAGGCAGATCTGCCAAAGAGCTCATAAGTAAGACAAGCACCAGAAGAAAGCTGTCTGGGTAAGTCTGGCAGGAAACCTCACCTCCCAGACAGCTAAAATGGAATGGGTCTAACTGTGGACTTGTAATCAAACCTGTGAAATGATGGCCAGGCAGAACTCTAGGGACAAATAAAAAAAGTAAAAGTACACAGTATGATGGTAATGGATGGTTATCACCATCATGCACAACCCTGCTAGCAAGTTCGAAGTTTTACAGAAGTTTGAACAGTTCACACACTTGATGTTATCACCACAGTGGTAGCTGAGACGGGCCAAATCCTGCTCCCTTTAATGTAGCTATATGTGTAAAACCCGAGATCCTTAGTCAGCTCCCACTGGCAGTATTAGGGAACAGTTCCTCCACACACATAGTTTCTCTTGGTGACTGTCCTCTCTCAGGATGACAGGTGGACTCTGATGTCTCTTGATTTTCTGATATTAATGGGTGAGATCATGCTACCCATCTCTTCCCGAAAGAGCAAAGTGCTATCTGGCAGACTTTGGATGGAGGAGGCAATCATAGTGAGAAGTTAAAGGCATGGAGAATAATGGGGACAGAGGATCTGGCCCATGCTGCCCACTCCAGGGTCCCTGCAGAACATACCAGAGTAAAACCAGACCATGTGAAAGTTCCTGCTACATGGCTGTGTCACAGTCATGTCCTAGGACTGTCATAAACAGCTACAAATTAGTAGCTTAAGAACAGAAATGTATTCTCTCCCAAATATGGAGGCCAGGTTCTGGCTATTACGAATAATACTGCTATGAATATGGTTGAGCATGTGTCTGTGGTATGACTGAGCATTCCTTGGGTATGTGCCTGAGAGTGGTATAGCTGGGTCTTGAGGAAGTTTGATTCCCAATTTTCTGAGAAACTAACACACTGATTTCTAAAGTGGCTGTACAAGTTTGCACTCCCACCAAAAATGAATGAAAAAATTTCTTAATTAAAAAACAAAACAAAAAAATCAAATATGGAGGTCGTAAGTCAGACCGAGTTTCAGGCAAAGCCAGGTTCCCTCTTCTGACGTGTCTTCCAGCTTCCAGGGACCCTGTAGCACCATCGTTATGTGGTAGCACAGCTACCTGATTTCTGTTTCCATCTTTCCATGGTCTCCTTTCTTGTCTCTCTGTGTCCCTTTCCCTTATAGGGATGCTGTTACTGGGTTTGGGGCCCACCCTAGCTCAGTGTTAGCTCATCTCCATCCTTAGCTGAATTACGTTGGCCAAGGCTCTCCTCCCAAGTAATGTCACATTCTGAGATTCTAGGTGGACACGAATTTTTGAGGGACATTTCTACCCATGACAGGCTGTGAGGTGCCTCTTGGAAGAACTCTGCTCTGTGGTCTTAGAGATGCCCTCGGACACAGAAATGCAGAGTTGGTGCAGGGGGACGAAGAGATGTTGGGCAGACGTGTATTGGCTGCTGAATACATGCCAGATGGACATCATATACCGATGCCTTAAAACACTGGTTTGCAGAGGTGGCTAACCAGATCTGACCCGCTGCATCAGCACCAGCTAGAAACTGTCAGAGATGCACATTCTCTGGTCACCTGAGATCAGGAGCCCAGCAATCTTTTTATTTTTTTGTTTTGGTCTTTTGATAAAGGTTTTCTCTGTGTTGCCCTGGCTGTCCCAGAACTTGATATGTAGACCAGTTTGTCCTTGAACTCACAGAGATCCACTAACCTCTGCCTCCTGAGTGCTGGGATTAAAGGTGTATACCACCATGCCTGGCTATCAATCTGTTTTTTTAAATTAATTTTTTATTATACAGTTATCCAAGGCCATTTTCATGCAGGTATATAATGTACTGTGAGTGTGTTCTCCTGTGTTCCACATTTTCCTCCCCTACCTTCTCCCAATCAGTCTCCTTTATTCTAGATAGTTCTGTCTTTCATGTCATCTTGTATATATATGATTCTATACATCTATAAAGTTTAAGTCGCACAAATGAGAAAAATGTGGCATTTATCTTTCTGTTACTGACTTAGTTTGCTAAATATGATAAATTCTAGTTGCATCTATTTTTATGAAAATGGCATAACATCATTCTTTATGGCTGAAAAAAGATTCCATTGTGTGTGTGCACCACACTTCTTTATCCACCGCTCTGTTGGTGGACACCTAGGTTGGTCCCACAGCTCAGCCGTTGTGAATGGAGTTGCAACAAACGCTGATCTGCAAGTGTCTCTGTGATGTGCTGACTTGGAGTCCTCTAGGTGAACACCCAGGGGTGTCCTAGCTGGGTCATATGCTAGATCTATGTTTAGTTCTTTGGAGAAACCTCTATGCTGATTTCTACAGCACCTGGACTAATTTACATTTCCATCAGCAGTGTGTAAGAGTCCCTTTCTGTCTGCGTCTTTGCCAGTATTTGTTGCTGTTTGTATTCTTGGTGATTGCCACCCACCCCTACTGGGGTGAGATGGGTTCCTCAATGTAGTTTTTATTGCATTTCTTCGATGCCAACAACCCTTTTAACCTTCCAGATCATGCTTGCTCGGGCTGGGGAACTACTCTCTTCCAGCACTGCTAATCCTCTGTGCCAGTGGTTCTCAAACTACGGGTCGAGACTCCTTTGGGGGTCACATATCAGATAGTTACGATTCATCACAGTAGCAAAACGACAGTGACGAAGTATCAACGAAATACCTGTATGGTGGGGGGGCATCACAACATGAGGAACTGTATTAAAGGGTGGCAGCATGAGGAAGGGTGAGAACCCCTGCTAGGCAGTATTAGCTTCATTGTCCTCACCATTTTGATGAGGAGCCACCGGGAGCCAACATGTTCGAGCTGACTCACGCAGGAAGTGGCACTTGGAAGCTGAAATCCAAATGGATCTCTACCCAGCCACACTGGTCACGTCTATCCTGCATGGAGAAAAAGAGATCAGGCTTTTATGTCTAGCTCCTCTTCGCAAGCTCTTCCTTCTGATGAACAAGCCCACCACCCTCTTTCTTCTCCCCATCTTCCAATCAAGGATGACCCTGCTGGACCTGCTCCCTAAGCTTTGTGGACAAACGAGAAGTATGACAAGCTGGCATCAAAAGACCCGGTATCATTTTTATGGACCTCTGTGAATAAGAAAACAACACTAACAAGTCAATATTATGTGCAGATGGCAATAAAATCCCACTAAATGCCTTCCTGGCTCTAATTTTGTCAAGTAAAATCGATGAGAGTCCTGTTAGGCTTGGTAATTTTAAAGGCAAGGACTCCAAGCATCCAGACAGCCTGTTGAAAGATGGAGGCCGTTACTCTGGAAAGGAGTCGGTACTAGTACTTAAGTCTCTAACCTCCAGGGTGTTAGTGATGCTGCGCATCAGCATTTGGTGACCCTAAGTGTCTGGCTTCTACCGTCACTGAGGTACTGCATCCACAAGATGGCAGTAACCACTAAAACATCACACACATCACGGAAGTTGCTTTTTAATTTAGGGTGTCCAAATTACAGAACCATCTCTGTGTAATCTGGAAGAGACCATGAAAGATTATCCTGCCCCCTCGATAGCCTGACCTATCCACATGGGAGTCAGTATGAACCAACTGCTTATCAGGTCTTCAAGAAACAGTTCCCCACATCCCAGAAGTTGACTTGATTGATTAATTGATTGATTGATTTACTTAGTATCTATCATCTCTACTCTTTATTCTGAAAAAAATCTTAAACTTAGAGCAAAAATGCTTTCTTTTTACTGGACTTCATCAAATTTAATAGCTAGCCATATTTATTTCCTTCCTCCTGCCCTCTCTCTTTCTCTGCTTAAAGATAACTTTGGACATCTTGACATTCCTCCTCCCCACCATTTAACACATGTAGCCCTAGTTGTCCTGGAACTAACTATGTAGACCAGGCTGGCCTCAAACTCACAGAGATCCACCTGCCTCTGCCTTCTGAGAGCTGGGATTAAAGGTGTTTGCCATGATGCCAGGCTCAGACAATATATTTTGATCATTCTTCCACTCCCCAATTTCCTCCAAGGTCACCTCCACTTTCTTACCTACAAAACTTTTATGTTCTATCACCTCTCTCTTTAAAAAAAAACTACAAGCAAAAAAAAATGCAAGTAACGTTCCCCTATATGAAAAACTTAAGAAACAAAAACCCTCCACAAAACCACAAAAATGAAAAATCAAAACAAGCCCAAGACCAATAAGGCTAAAAAAAAAAAAAAAACCCAAACAAAGCAAAATGAAACAACCAGTCCACAGAAATGAGTTCATTTTGTGGAGCCAACTGCCAACTATCTCTGAACATAGGGTTTGCCCTGAAGTATGGTTGATATCCCCAGTGAGACTCCATTGGAAAAAACAACAACCTGATTTTCCTTTTGCCAGTGGGTATCAATTGCAAATAACTTACTGGTTAATGGCAGAATCTTGTGTTCACTTTCCCCTTTCAGTGTGGGGACCCTGTCTGGCTTAAACACAGGACCTTGCCCAGTCTCTGTGAACTCATGTATCAGTCCTGTTGTGTCTGGAAGACACCGTTTCCTTGGAGTTATCCTCTGGCTCTTACAATATTTCTGCCTCTTCTTCATAATAGATCCCTGAGCCTTGAGGAGAGGGGTTTGATGTCTACATTCCATTTAGAACTGAGTGCTCCAAAGTCTCTCCCTCTCTACACATTGTGTAGTTGTGGGTCTCTGTGTTTGTCCACATCTACTGCAAGAAGAAACTTCTCTGATGTGGGGTGAATGAGGCACTGACCTATGGGTACAGCAGCAGGTCATTAGGAGTCATTTCCATGTCCCTTTAGCACAATAATAGTATTAGGTTTTCCCTTAGGCCCCTGACCTGTCTGGTCTCAGTTTCTTGACCATTTTTAGCTATGTCAGATATAGGTTCCATATCATGGAGTGGACCTTAAGTACAATCAAAAAGTGGTTGGAATTAATGAAAAGAGGCCATGAATTTGAAAGAGACCCAGGAAAAGTATATGATAGGGATTGGAGGAAGGAAAGGAAAGGGAGAAATGTTGTAATTATATTCATCTCAAATATAAAAGATAGAAGGTGGTTGGTTATTCCTGTTAACATTTGTGCCACTATGGCATGAGTCTGTCTTGAAGGCAGGTCACTGTGTGGGGTTCAGGATTTGTATCTGGGTGATACTGATGATCACCTTTCTCCCCAGTAGTCTGCAGAGTACCATCCAGCACCATTAACACTAGTCAGTAGGGATGAAGTTTCTAGTTGAGCACCAGCTTGATCTCTTTGTGTTCTATGCCATAAGAAAATGTTGTCTTCAGCAGTAGGGCCTTGCTATCCAGTTGTGGAGAGACCCTGTGAGGTTTGGGGGTTTTCAGTGGGATTACATTGGTCAATGAATCAACAAGATGTAACCCGTTTCTAGCACTGAGGTTTTACTGGGTGGCATATGATGTCTAGTTGGGGCATTGTCTCCCCGTTATCTGAAGACTCCATTTTGATGCATTTCATATAAGTATATATTTATATATACTTCTACAGTAGTAATTTTCCAATGGCTTTTAGGGTTAGTTGTCCCTCTCTATAGTCTCCCCTTTACTCTTCTTCTCCTTCTTCTTTTTTTTTTTTAATCTCCTCCATACTTAATCCCCCTAGTCTTTCCTATGTCTCTCAATAATGACATATTCTATTTCCCCTTCCTTGGGAGATCCTCTCCTGCCTGCTGGTCCCTTACTAACTACCTAGCCTTCATGGTTATTCAAATTGCAGCACATTGAAAGCTTAAAAGCTAACATCCACGGATAATAGAAAACATAAAGTATTTGTCTTTTTGGATCGTGGTTATCTCATTCAGGATGATTTTTAAAAAATGCCATTCATTTACCTGCAAATTTCATAGTTTCATTTTCCTTAACAGCTGAATAACATTCTATTGTGTCAATGAACCACATTTTCATTATCCATTCATCATTTGGTAGACATCTAGGCTATTTTCTGTACCCGCTCCCATCTGCTGCCAGAGGAAGCCTCTCTGATGATGACTGGACAAGGCTCTGATCCTAGGTCTCTGGGATATCTAGCCTCTGTTCCTAGCCATCCAGGCAGTGTTGGGCATGGGCTCCCTTTCTTGGTATGGGCCTCAAGTTAGACCAGACATTGGTTGGCCACTCCTACAAGTTCTGTGCCACCGTTGCCCCAGCACATCTTGCAGGCAGGACAGATTGTAGGTCAAGGGTTTTGTGGTTCAGTTGGTATCCAGGTTTCTCTTTCGGTAGCCTGTGTGTGCCTTCCCACACCAAAGAAACTAGAATATAGGGACGAAGGCTCCATACAGGCATCAGCTTAAACCTAACGATTTCTCCACAGGTGCCTGCCCTGAGGAGATTTCTACCAGGGTCCAGAACAGATGCTACAAGCAGCTAAGATGCTAATCTGAGGGATCTTAAATGAATCTAAGCACACCAAGCTCTTTAGTCCATTCATGTTATTTTTCTAAATCAATTCTATCTAAATTATCTTCTTTTCTGTTCTCACACTGTCTCTGTCCCTTCTCTCATTATTCTACCTAGTTCTTTCCATCTTAGTTCTCATCTTTGTCCCCTCATTGTTATATCTTAGTTCTTCCCCTTCCTTTCTCCCCC
The DNA here is from genome assembly GCF_949786415.1 of Peromyscus eremicus. Classification (NCBI taxonomy): domain Eukaryota; kingdom Metazoa; phylum Chordata; class Mammalia; order Rodentia; family Cricetidae; genus Peromyscus; species Peromyscus eremicus. The sequence continues at coordinate 122,220,974 of NC_081416.1, read as the reverse complement.
AAGCGTGTGTGTGTGTGTGTGTGTGTGTGTGTGTGTGTGTGTGTGTGTGTGTATGTGTATCTCCATTCATTAACAACTTGTAGTAAAAATTACAAAGTAAACTCTCAGGGACAAGTATTCTGATAAGAGTCACACTTGGCAAAGAAGACTTGGTCAGCTTAATTGGTGACTGACAACAGCTGTAGGTTGTAAAAAGTTCTGGCTACCTCTTAAAGGGATAGCTACAAGGATTACAAGGAAAGAAATTAAACCAATGAGAGATTTAAGGAAAAGGCAAAGAATACATGTACTATTTTATGTGACTAATAATATCCAGACATGGTTAGTCAGTTAACAGCCTTTTTCTGTTGATCACCTGAATTTCAGGACCTATACACAATTAGTCTACTGAGCCTAAAATCTGGCATTAAAAATTATGTAGAAATAAATACAGAGTGTTAGGAGGTGCCGGTGGAGGAAGCTTAGGGCAACATAGGTGCTACTGATCTCCTGAAGGACTAAGATATATCCAGGCCAGACACCTGTACTCTCACTTCTGGTTCACTGTAATTCTTCTGAAGGGTTTTGATCCAACAAGGCCAGGCACCTGCAATTCTGCTCTGTGAAAGTTCTATGAGGACACTTTGGCCAATTTTGCCTTGTCAGTGGCTAAGGATGGAGAACAACACCTCTAAGTGTCTACAGTCCACATGGGACAATAGACCTAGTATGAAGCATATTTTAGTATGTTTCTAATCATAAAAATTATACAGTTAAATAAGAAACCATCTTCTAGACTATCCACAATTATGTGTGCTCATAAGATTGAGATGCAGTCATGAGATTACGTGTACACATAACATGGAAATGCATGGTAAATGGGGAGAATCATAGCTGTTATTGCACAAGAAGTTTATAACAAGAAACAACCAATTCATTAAAAGGCAGTAATTCCATAATGCCTTGTGTGATGGTTTCCTCCAACAGAACCCTTAGTTCTGAGAGGTTGACCTTCTGAACATTAGTTGTCACCAGCTGTATACTCTCATGGTCTTTTGCTACCAGCAGCTCTCAGTATGAACCCTCTGTGTTCAATGAGTTGTGTGGATGTTGTCCTCGGCTTCTGATGATTCTCTTGCATCTGCCTCCCATCTCATTGTGGGAGTGCTGATACCACAGATGAGTGGCAGAGCCTCCAACTTTTTATGTAGGTTCTGGAGCTTGAACTCAGGTCATCAGGCTTGGGCAGCAAGTGCTTTTACCTGTGGAGTCATTTCCTCAGCCCTGTGGGTTATATCTGGGTGATATGGTGGCCTCTCTGCCACATCCCGTCATGCAGTCCCATTACTAGCAATACTAATTTGGACACCTGGCTAAGGGACCACGCCATGGGCAGATTGCTCACTGTAGACCTGTGACAGCAGCAATCTCAAATGTTCTTTCTACCATGGCTTCCAACTGTGTAGCCTGTCCTCTGCACACAGTGGTCAGGAGAGAGTTCCAAATGTCATCTCATGCATTTGCTTAAAATCCCCAAAGGAATTTTTTTCAGTCATGAAGAAAAATGCCCTTATGTCATCTGCAGGAAAATGGATGGAACTGGAGTTAATCAGATTAAGCGAATTAAGTCTGTCTCAGAAAGACCAACATTATATGTTTCTCCCATTTGTGGCTTCTGAATTTTATGGTCACATAAAAACATGCATTCCTATATAAAATGAAAGCAGAAAGGAAATTGTCCAGGGGAGGAAAGAAAAAAGGGAGGGGCAAGGAAAGAGAGTGGGGAGTTGGAGGGAATATCAGCTCAGTGTACAGTATCTACCTGTGCAGAAACTGAAAGACAAAATAAGTAAAAGAATGTGTTTATAGGTAAAAACAAAAAAGAAAAAACAAAACCCCCTGCTGCCCCCACATCTCGCCCAGAGCATCTTCTGGCTTCTGTGGCAAGATCTTCCCAGTCCTGAGGGGCTTGGATGGCCCCTGCCTACTTTGGATTGGTGCAGCCAACACTGATAAGACATTCATTTACTTAGAGCTGATTGCTTGCCCCAACACAAAGGCTCGAAAGTCCCACGCAGGCCATGACCTGGGTGGCTTTGCTGGCGGATGCCTGGCATATGGTAAGCACCCAGACAATGTTCACAAATGAACAAAGTCAACTAAACGCCATATTGAGCATTGCTTTAGAGTCTGAGGTGAAACATTAGAGAACAAACGGTTTCTCTTCAGCCAGGAAGGGAGGGTGGGCACTGCTCTTTTGAGAAGGAGACATGTCAGCCTATGGTGACCATGGAGCCATCTCAACAGCATGGCGCAGATTCCTGCTGAAAATTTTGTGGCGGCAGCATTAGCGTCCTGGGATACTGAAAACCTAGGTAAGATTCCAGGTTAGATACTTATCTTTCTAAGCCTGACTTGTCTTCTTTGTCAAATGAAGGGTGTGGGCTAGATAATCTTCCTTCGATTTCAATGTTATCTGAGACCAAGGCTTAAGTGTATTTGTGTGTGTGTGTGTGTGTGTGTGTGTGTGTGTGTGTGTGTGATGCATGTCTGTACACACATGTGGAGACCAGAGGAGGATGAAGGATAAATCTAATTAATCTTATCAGTAAAAACCAGGAGTCAGATATCGGGGTGAAACCTGAAAGATCAGAGAAGCAGGAGAGCAGCCACAGTTGCTTCCTTCCTCTTCCGCTCCTTCAGTCCAAAGGGTTGAGATCCTGTCTCCGCCCTGCCTCATCACTTCCTGTTCCTCTCTGTACAGACCGCCAGACCTCTATGGTTAACTAGTAGCTAGCTCCACCCTCTGACTCTAAGCAAGCTTTGTTTGTCAGAACACAAACAAAATATCACACAACAGGAGGACATAGGGTGTCCTGTCTTCTTCTCTGTCTTACTCATTTGGGACAGGGTCTCTTACTGGAACTGGAGCTAGGCTACTGGCTAGAAAGCTCCAGAAATCCTCTTACCTGCCTCCACCCCATAGATTTAGGGCTAACAGGTGGCCACTTCTGACTCTTTACATGGCTGTTGGGATCTGGACTCATGTCTTCTTTGCTTGTGGAGCAAGCTCTCTTAGCCACAGAACCATTTCTCCATTCCCTCAAGGTCAACTCCTGGTGGGTAGGTGACATATCTATTAATCTTCTGAGTTGTCCTAAAGTCATATGTAAAATGGAGCTAATAATATCCAGCTCATGCAATCACAGTGACCAGCAATGGTGATGATGTCCCAACTCAGCCAATTGTACAACGCTCTTTTCTAATACAAGGGGTTCGCTGTGTTCAAGGGCAGTTTTTCCCAAACAAAGAAACTGAAAATGCTCATGTCTTCAGAGTTTTCGGAAGCTTGCCCAGCCAGAAAAACTCACATTTTTATCTAGACTGCTTTCCCAAAAGTCCTGATGTTTTGAGTTGAAGAGTCATAAAAATCCAGATGGTAGAAGACCTGGCATTCAGTTGGAGGCCCCAGGGCCTGGCAGGGCCTTGCAGAAATGAGGATGGATAATGCCAGTTTTAATTGATGCTTCTGGTACTTTCCACATCTGCAGGCTTACCTGACCCTGACACAGTTGCCCACTGGAGCAGAGGCAAGGCCTGAGCGGGTCACTCATTACCCTGACAAGCACATTGCATATGCTCTCCTGCTGCTTGCCAGCTGTGGAGTAGGGGTACATAAGGGGTCCGAGGAAGGGACTTGGTAAGGGTATAGCATGGAGCTGGGTGGGTGGGCTCTTTACATGTCAAGATTCCAGATCAGATACTGTAGGAGGGTTTGGATGGGGGAATGAAGTGGAACCTTACTTTCCTTTTTTATTGGGATATAATTCACTTATTAGAAAATCTATCCTTTCAAAGTACACAATTCAAGGTTTATATGTATGTATGTATTTGTGTATAGGTACACATGTGTGTGTGTGTGTGTGTGTGTGTGTGTGTGTGTGTGTGTGTAGGTCATGCGACAACCTGGGAATCTTTTCTTCCATTGGCCTGGAATGTACCATGTAGTGTAGGCTGGCTAGCCAGCAAGTCCCAGTGATCCACCTATCTCTGTCCCCAGCCCCCAGTGCTGGGATTATAAGGGTAAGCCACTGGACTTAGGTTAACTTTATTATTATTATTATTATTATTATTATTATTATTATTATTATTATTTTACTCTTATGGATTCTTTGTGGATTTCACATCGTGCATTCTGATCCCACTTATCTCCCTGTCCCCTGGCATCTGACCTCTGTCCCTGCAACCTTCACCCGAGATCAAAACAAAATTTAAAAGAAAAACCTAAAACCAAACAAAACAAAGGAACAAAACAAAACAAAAACAAAAACAAAAACTGAAAAGAAGAAGAAGGAGGAAGAGAAGAAGAAGAACCTTGTGGAAAGCCTGTTGAGTCACAGTTTACCCTTTAGTCCGTTCATATTTACTTGCAAATGTTCATTGCCACGAATCATTGGTCTAGTTCAAGGTCTCTGGTTTCTGCTACACCATTGATAATGGGTTCTCCCTGGGGCTCCTCCTGGATATCCTGTTGTTGTCCTGTGCCATGGAGAACCTGCCGTTTTGGATCTGTATGTTCATCCCCCTCACATGCTCCAACAATTCATCAATTCAGTGGATGTTGGGGTGGGCCAACACATAGCCCTGGTTCTGAGCCTGGGTGGTAGCTGGGTCCCCCTCACTCATATCGTCAGAGCCAGCTCTACTGTGTTGTCCAGGCAAAGTGCAGGGCCCTCTCTCCTGATTGCTGAAGGGGGCATAAGGGGGCGGGCAGGGTCAGCTCTCCTACTCTCACACCCTCAGGACTAGCTCACCTTCAACCCCGACAACAGGGTCAGCTCTAGTATGCTGCCCAGGCAGGGTGCAGGGCCTGCTCTCCTGTGTGCTGTAGCTGGTGTGGGGCAGGGCTAATTATCTCACTCTTGTGACCCCAGGGCCAGCTCTCTCCCCTGCCATAGGTAGCAAGGGGCAGAGAGGAGGAGGGCATCTTTCCCTCACTCCTGCCACCGCATGGCAGACAAGGTGGTCAGGTCATCTCTATTGATCTCATGCCCTCAGGGCTGGCTTACCTGTATCCCCATCTGCAGAGTCAGCTCTCGTGTGCTTCCCAGGTGAGGTGCATGCCTATGATGAGGGGTGGGGCCATCTTTTCCTGAGGGGCAGGACCAGCCATCCCAGGACCAATGAAGGGTGAGGCCAGCTCAGCATAGCATGGTTCTAATGACCTCTGTGCTAACACGGCCCTGGTGGCAGCACGGGCCAGTCAGATCAGCATGGCTCTAGTGGCAGCATGGCTCCCAGATACCAACATGGTCCCAGGTGGCTGGTCAGACCCCAGGCATCCACGGAGCCCTCAGTGGCAACTGGAGTCATGGACATCAACTTAGACCGTGGCCACTGTAGGGTCCTCTGCAGCAGCCCTGGCTGGGAAGACCATGGCCCTGGGTGGCAGCAGAGGCTGCTCAGATCAGGATGTCCCTGGTGGCAGCATGGCTCTCGGATGCCCTCATGGCCACAGGTTGTGGCCCAGACCCTGGGCATCTATGTGGCTTTGGTGGCAAGATGGGCCACCAACATCAATACAGACTCTGGCTATGGTACAACCACGGACCCAGACATGATCTTAGGCAGGAGCCCTGGCCCTGGTGTCACTATGTCCTAGATGGCAGAGCAGGCTACCTGGATCAGCATGGCCCTTACAGCAGCATGGCCTTCAGATACCAATATGGCCCCACGTGGCACCCTAGACCCTCCCCCAGCATTGGCACAGTCTTCAATGATCTCAGGAGCTGCAGACATCAACATGGACTGGGTTAACTTTTTACATTTACTTATTAATGAATTATTTATTTGTGCATGTGTGTATATGTGTGGGGGCATGCATGTGCCCACAGTGTTATGTGGAGGTCAGAGGACAACTCAAGGAAATTGGTTTTCTTCTTTCACCATGTAGGTTCCAGGAGTCAAACTTAATTTATTAGGCTTGGCCGCAAGTGCCTTTACCTGCTAAACCATCTCCCTGGCCCCATGACTGGCTTTTTACATGGGTTCTGGGGATTGGACTTAGGTCCCTTTTTTTTTTTTTCAAGACAAGAGCTTTACAGACTGGGCTCTCTCTCCATCTTCTTTCTTTTGCTTTGGGTCTAGTTTCACTCAAGGCAGTATATTTTGTAAGGGTTCCCTTGCATTTGGCATCTGCTAAGGTGAGTTATTGTTATGGCACTGAGGGATCCTGGGTGTTTGAGACTTTGATTTTAAAGTCAGGATGGGGCTAGTGAGATAATTAAGTGGGGAAAGGTGCTTGCCCTGCAGACCTGATGACCTGAGTCTCACCTCTCCAATCTCTGTAAAGGTAGAAGGAGAGAACCAGAGAGATGACTCCATTAAGTTGTCCTCTGACCACACACAAGCTGTGGCATGCAACCCACACAAGATCTCTCTTTCTCTTTTAGGGCATACAACACACACACACACACACACACACACACACACACACACACACACACACACTTTAAAAAGTGAAAGGTAGGCTACTTCCATACAAACTGAAACGGCTGACTACTTGATATTCTTACCTACTCTTTGCTCTGGAATTTAGGCTAAGCCTACACTACTTAGCTCAGAAGGGAAAGATGCTATGTCTATCCTTGGGACTGCTGGGGTCCGTCTTTGCAGTGGATTTCAGGATTTGCCTCCACTCTCCCAGTACTGGAATTCATTGTTTTCCTCATGGAGGGATCCTGTGAAGGTAACACTGACATGTGTGACCTCCTGGACATGAGAAGTGAAGTTTGTGATAAGAAGCAAAGAGGCCAGTCGACACATTTGGGTCTAGAAGCCAGGGGAAGAGAAATGAACGGCAGGATAGAGTAGAGAAGGCAGAGATGAATGGAGGGTTGGGAAGGGCTGATTCCAGACCTGAATTAGCAAACACATCCATCTGCCCTGGACATCTTGTGTGCCTTTTGGTGCACCTCACAGTCCTGGGGCCATACTCTCATTCATATTGTTCATGAAGTTTGTGACTTTTGATTTATTCCTGGTGGTAATTCTGGGTTTAGTTTTGTTTCCAGTGCCTGAGATCTTCAATGACTATTTCCCTAGTGAGGAGCAGAGAGGGTCCAGGCCTGTTCATTGAGCAAATAGGATTCATTCTTTCATCTTGTCCTTAGAGCTCAGCACGAACACATCACGATGGTAATCACAATGCTTGGGTGTATAGTATGCAGCCCTGCACACCCAGTCTCAGCTTGTATCCCACATCTGGGCCATGTCCTTATCCCTACCTATTCCTGAGCAGGGGAGATCCCAGAGAATGAGGCCGACTGGAAGAGCCTAGCTCATCTCCATCACCAGAGGGCAATCTCAAGCACTTGTATTCACAAGCTAGTGATAGCCTCTTTATCCATGAAAAATAGCTCATTGTCTCTATTGTAAGTCAGAAAATAAAATAATTAGAGGATCTTTCAGTGAGACAGCCTTTCCGACGATGAAAAGTGATACCAATAGGGTCAGATGTTAGACTTGAGTTCTTTTCTCCCTGCAAGAAGGTGATTTCTGCACCATGAAAAACAAATGCCTATCTCTCTTCAATCTGTTCAGTACTGGAAATGAGGATAAGGGGAGAGACTTTTTGCTTTCAGGATGAGGGATTTGATGAATTTTCTGTTGCTGGGTCTTTCCAAGGTTGTTTCCACCACAGCTGGCTAGAAAAACCACTGCAGCTGGTGATCTAGGCAGGACAGAAGCTCTCCTGGGAGGCAGGCTGCTTGCTTGGTGGTGTGGGCTCATGGGAGAAGCAGTAGGCCTGAATGGGTAGGGTGGGTGGTTTTGAGAAGGTCTGGGCAGAGGAGGTCTGTTAGCATTGATTTGCTACTATTATGCGCTAGGAGCATGTCAGTCATTTCACACACTGGTTTTCCTGGAAAGCCTGCAGGGCATTTTTATAGATGAGGAGACAGAGATCCAAACAGTTAAATACCTTGCCTAAAAAGACAGACCTGATGTTCAGACACATGGCTAGCTTGGGAATCCTACAGCTGGTGCCCTTGTTTACATTCTGGCTGTGGGTTGTTTCATGGCTAGAAACTGTCCAATAGGGAAGAATAAAGTTGGACTTGATATAGAAAGAGGACAGACATATGAATTGCAACTGAGGGTGTAGAGTCAACCATACTGGTGGGAATAGGAAGAGTCATAGGGATAAGTTCTGGCTCAGGATTAAATTCGGATTAAATTCTTTGGAGTCTCAGCCTATAACTACTGTGATATTGTAAAGCAATGCTTTTTTTTTTTTTTTTTTTTTTTTGGTTTTTCGAGACAGAGTTTCTCTGTGTAGCTTTGGAGCCTGTCCTGGAACTCACTCACTCTGTAGCCCAGGCTGGTCTCGAACTCACAGAGATCCGCCTGGCTCTGCCTCTCGAGTGCTGGGATTAAAGGTGTGCACCACCACCGCCTGGCAAAGCAATGCTCTTTAGTGGACAAAGGCTGGACTTGGTGCCCAAGGACCAGCATGGGAGGCTTAGGGCTGAGCTTTCTTTCCAGTGGAGAATGGGAAACTAAGGCAACAGCTTGTATGAATACACACCATAGAGAAAGCCTTATTAGAGGTGCAATTCATGCCTCTATGAGAGGCCAGGTCAAACTTGGTTTTCCAAGTCTGTGGGCTGTGACTTCATGACTGTCCAGACAATATCTAGTTATAGTGATAACACAAGATAAGCTGAATATTGAAGTCAAGGCTTGTTTTCTTCTTGCATCTTTGAAGTTCACAAATCTGACCTTTCATGAGCTTTGCAGAGCCCGATCTTCTGTCATGATGATGTTCACCTTCTTTTCTGTGAGGTCCACAGTCACATGAGATCGTGAACTTGGATGCAAATAAGTGATTACAGGCTGATTAGTTAGTCTTCTTGTGGCTGTGGTCAGATATCTGATAAGAAACAAGTTAAAGGAGAAAGGATTTCGTTTGTTTTGTGGTTTGAATGTCCAGTTGACCAGGGCAGGGAAGGCACGGCTATTTGATTGTCTTTGGATGTGGCAGCAGGGCATGAAGCAGGGACTTACTCCCATCTCTGCAGATCAGGAAGCAGAGGCTGGAGGGCATCCAGGGCCACCTTATAAATCTTAAGACCTGTCCAGTAACTTACTTCCTCCAACAAGGCTCCATTTCCTAAACATTCTACAACTTCCATAAACAATGCCACCGGCTGAGGACCAAGTGTTCAAAGATAGGAGTCTAAAGGGGACATTTCACATTCCCACTCTAATAGAGACTGAGCTGGCTGTGATCACACACATAATTGTGTGATCTTAGGTAGCTCATTCTTTGGTCTTCAAATTGTTTTTAGATTTATTGTGTTTTGCGTGTCTGGATGTTTTGTCTGCCTGTATGTCTCGGTACTATGTGCATGCCTGGTGCCTGCAGAGACCAGAAGATGGCGTCATATCCCTTGGAGCTAGAGTTACAGATGGCTGTAAGTCACCATGTGAGTGCTGAGGACCAAGCCTGTATCCTACACAAGAGCAAAAACTGCTCTTAACTGCCAGGCCATTTCTCTAGCCTCATTCTTTCATCTTAAAAAATAGTCTACACTGTAGATTCTACAGTCTTAATAGTTATACTGAATCTAATATGTATATGGAAAAGCAAAGGAAATAAAGTAGTTAAAAACAATATTGGAGAAATAAAAACGCAAAAATGTACTTAGAAGAGGCCCTCAACTTGAGTTTTGGACTTACTGTAGAGCAACAGCAATCAAGGCAGTATGGTATTGAAGAAAGGACAGATAAAGGGAATAGAACAGAGTGCAGAAGCAAAGCCTTACATGTGTGGTTGACTGGTCTCAACACAGGCATGAAGGAGGCTCAATGGAGCAAGGGTAGTCTTTTCAACAAATGACGTGGAACTTGTTGGATATCTGTACGAAAGAAAATGAACCTTGAGCCACACCTAGCCCTGTAAACAAGAACTGGGATCTAACATAAGGTTTAAAAGGATAAAACTTCTAGAAGAAAACATAGCACAAAAATTTTTGTGACCTTGAGTTAGGCAAAGATTTCTTAAGTAGGTCACAGAAAGCATTATCCATAAAAGAATAACGAGGACATTAAAATAAAACTCCTTTGCTCTTCAAAGGACATTTTAATGGAAGCGAGAAGACAAGTGTTTGAGAGAATCCATTGGCTAAATACACACCTAATAAAGGAGTCCTATCCTGTTGTTAACTGTACAAATAGAGATCAGGAATAAAGGACTCTCACGGCTCAATAATAAGGGAGAAAATGACTCAATTTTAGAAAATAGACAAAAGACTTGAGCAGACATTTCACCAAAGAAAATATTAGGATAGAAAGTAGCACATGAAAGAATCCTCGTCACCTGTAGTTATTGGAGACATGCAGATTAACACCAGTCAGATGCTATTAGAATGGCTGGCCACGCCCTTCCCGTTCTGATGTATCACCACCAGCTACGGTGTGGAGCTGCCCAGACACCACGACTGGGAATGGAAAGTGACACCGATACTATGGAAACTAGTTCAGTGGTTTGTTACAAAGATGAAAACATTTATTTTACAACCCACGAATCCTACACACCGGTATTTACCCAAGAGAAATGAAAACACACACCTACACCAAGACCTGTAGGGAAGTGCTTACAGTGGCTTTATTAGTAATCAACTCAAACTGGAAACACCCCAGATGTCTCTCCACTGGCAAATGCACGAACATATTGTGGTGAATTTATACATTTTAAGTCTTGTTGTTCTGCAAACAGGAAGAAAGCTTTGATACGGTAGCCTGGGTGGATATAAGCGTGATACTAATGAAACAGCAGAGTCAAAGGCGTGAAGTGTTCTTTCCCTCACATGTCTCTAGAAAAGGCGGACCTATAGGAATGGAAAACACATCCACGGCTACAAGGTGTGTGTTCATTTTCTTGCACATATCGACTCCTGAAAGGGCTTCCCTGACCTTCATAATACCCACCTCCGACCACGCTCTACGTCTTGATCATCTTGTGGTTATCCAGCTGTGTGCTTTTTGCTGCAGTCTGTAGAAGCGTACGTTGACATCGCAGTTCATGGAGGTCAAACGCAGTCAGTCTCTGCCATTTCATGTGGTCTAACCTATGTCTGTCACACCAGGCCGATGTAAATGCAAGGCTCAAGCGCACTAGGGCAGATAAAGTGCTTTGTAGTCTGCAGAGTAAGGAGGGAAGCACACTGATGGAGCTGTTGCTGGAAGGGACGTCTCTGTTCACCGCAGTGAGAGAGCCGTATCGCTTTGGGCTCCAATTTCCCCGGACACACCTTCCAGTCCTTTCTCCTTAAATGAGGTCCCTCTCTCGGCAGTGACTGGCCACGTGAATGTGTTCTGAGCAACAGTGTTCTCTCCGGACTCGAGGCTTCACATCTCAGTGTCCCTTTGTCAGCCGGCCACCTCACCTGCCAGCGGCATCCTATAGACATTTACACTGAGCTGACAAGTAAAATGCCAATAATTCCCTGTCAGGCTGAAGCTGCTCTCACAGCAAACCACTGAATGGTCATTTCAAAGGGGGCGAAGAATAGAGGCCATTCTAAAGCTCCTCTTGACAAGAGAGATTTAAGAACAGGGAAGGGTGTTATTGGCTGGACCGTTACCGGGAGAACGTTCTGCAGCAGCAGGCGCCACATGGCTGTTGATAACTCCCCGATGTCCTCCCGTGCTTCCATCTAGTGGGTGTGATTGTTCTCTTGCAGAGAGAGCCCATGTCAAGAACTCTCTCGTTTTGTGAGGGTAGGTGGCTGCACAGAGTACACTTTTGTCTTCAGAAAAGTGTGGTCACTTTAACACCACTCTCTTCAATACTAATAACAAAAGAGGAAGAAAAAAAAAGAAAGAAAAGAAAGGAAAATCCCTTTTTCTTACTCTCCTGAAGGCCCTTTGCTTTGAGCTCGGACTGGCTTGTACCACGCTCTCCAACTCCACCAAACTCAGCTGGTTTCTGGAGAGTTTCTGGCCGACACTTGACCTAAAGCAAATGGACATACCATCTTTAAGAAATCCTTCCTTCTAGACTCAAGAAGTCACGGTGGAAAGTAAGACCTCAGGAAACAGAAAGGAAAGCCCTGGTTTGAGAGACTATCTATTTTACTCAGCTTTAGGGAAATGGAGAAAGAGGCCTTTGGACACTGCTTTTCTTTTCTACATTAATTGGCTTTCATTAATTTTCTTCAGGGGACCCAGGGTGTGAGTGCATGTTCTACAGCTCTCATTCTACAAACTTGGAACTTTCTTGTGGTTTGGTTGTCTATGTTCTCAGCATGTGGCACAAACATGTAGCAGGAGAGGGAGGGAACCATGTGGCCTGAGGGGAGATGATGTATCTGAACAAACTTAGGTGTCCATAAGTGCTAGTGTACTGGCTAGTTATTGCAAGAGTAATGTTGCAGAGCACCCCTTCCCCCCCCCCCCATTAAAAACTTCAGTTGCTATTATTATTGTTCATAGCATCTGGAGTTTGTCTGATCTACATTGAGCTGGGTTGGGCGTGGTTAGGTGTTTTTTTTTTCCCTCTCATTGTACATCTGTGAGTTAACTCAGACAGCTCTGTTTTAGGAGCTAATGGTTGAGGTGACTTTGCTCCACCAGTCTCCCACTATTTGCTGAAGACTCTAGCCCAGACACGCTCTTCTTTTGGCTATGGCAGAGAAACACCCTTGGTCTCTTGAGGCCTGCCCTAGGAGCTGGTCCACTGTCATGTTCACATCATTCCACTGGTTAAAGCAAACTACAAGACCAAACCCCAACTCCAGGGTGAAAAATGTGGTGGCTTTGGCCTCACACACATGACACAGCATGATGGAGACGTGAAGGTGAAGGCTGCTAATGCCATATACAACATGCTTAATCTCGACAATGCCCCTCCCTATGTGATGGAGATGATTTCAGTCCTCATTTCACCGATTCCGAGGTTGAAAGAGGTCAGAATCAGGTTTTGAAGCTTTCTCTCTTCCCCGCATACAATGCCCTCTTTCACTCTGCTCTGTGGTTTCTCCTAGTGCTCAACAAGTGGAATACATGCTGATGAATGGAAAGCAACACATCTAGTTGAAAGAAACAAAATCAGCTGAAGCTTTACAATTTACAAAGCTTAGACAGCTCTGGTTTGTCTAAGGCGTTTCGTGGGTAGGTAGATGCTCTGGCTCTGTATCATCCCACCTCACATTTTGTTGTGTTAGATCCCTGGTTACACCCAGCTCCTACTAGAGGCACACATACAACCCTTACCCAACACTGCAGGTCACGAAATCCACCTTCATTAGCCAAAACAACCCTCTGATTCTCGAAGACCCTAGTATAGCAACTTAAAGGCTACCTTGGACGGATTTCTTCATCAAAATTGACTATGTTAACACTAAGAAGCATGTCCCCATAGAGAAGCTCAGAACTTTGCAAACTACTTTACTGACCCAGGATGGTCATATAAATGGTCAGACTGTGTCTGGCTCAGTCTGTGCGAAGACAGATGGTGAGGTGTGAACTAGGATGGTGGGGTGTTTTCTGGCACCCTCAGGATGTGCTCAATGTGTTGGATCTGTGGAAGAGACTTCAGAGAGAAGCTGAAAGCAAGGTCTAGGGGTTCAGGAAGTGACATTCTCCCGGAATTAGCAAGCCGCACTGTGAGGTGGCCTGCAGGAGTCTGCTCCGCTAGACATAGACATTGAGTCCCTTCTGTCAGCACAGTTGTTTCACGGCCTACACAGAGTCGCAGAAGGCTCTGCTCAGCGTGGGATCCCACAGAGAAGTGGACTGAGACAAGCAGTCCACATGGCAGTGCTTGGAGCTCAACTCTCAGACAGAAGCATCTTGATGTCGGGGACACAGAGACTTTGCATGGGTCCCCATTTGTCTGGGGACTTCTAGAGTTGGCCACTTCTGTCATTGTCATGATCTGAAAGAGTAACCTCTGTATAATGCTTATACAGATCCCTGGGAGACCAGCATGTCCCAGGGCCCATTCCTCCTGTCTCCTGTGAGTTCCTGTGAACCTGTGAACCCCATGGAGCTGCTCAGTGTTGTGAAGTGTCCACTGGAGAAGACCGCTCGAACACGGGTTCAAATTAATAGAAAGTCTTTATTAGCCAGCTGGTGACCAGACTGGGTGTTCAGGACCCAAGTCCAGTCCTGAGCCTTTCTCAAGGTTAGGCTTTTAAGCACAAAAATCACATCCTAACTGGGCTGAAACACAGTTAACTTCAGTTAGTAAGAACAGTTAGCCAGAAGCAGAACAAAATGCAAGGTTAGTACGTTAGCGACTTCCCCAGAACTACAGACTTTGAGGGGTTAGGGCTTTGCTTTGTTCTGACAGGTGTTGCCGCCTACATGACGGGTTCCAAGGCCTGAATGGTTCTCCCATCATGGCGTCAGTTGTGCCAAAGGTCTGGGTGCCTACTAAGGTTTGAGGGCCTGCTACATCAATAGCACCATCTTTCTCACTGGGGCCAGTGGCTGTGACTTCTTTCAGAGGTGAGTGAGATGCTTGTTTTTTGAGGAAGGATGAAATGTGGTTTGAGGACATTTTCCAAGCAACTTCTAAAATGCGGGCGGGGTCATTGAAACACCACTCATCTTTATTTATGTGATACGCACTGTATCAATCACTCAGAGGGTGAGGAGGAAGTACTCAATGACACTACAGTCTTTGTCAGAGGTCATTGGTGACGAACATGAGTTCATTCCTTTTCTAGTGTACTGCTTCTCAGGAGCTGGTTAACGGGACTAAGAGAAGGAAAAGGGGAGGGAAGATGTGAGGAAAGACCAATTTAGGAACATGGGCCAGGTGTTCGACTGCCATCTCAAATGTCATCTGTCCATCTTGCCATTGGACAATCATCCCATGTTACTCTTGCTATAGACCTTTGGAGCTTGGGGTGGGTTCTTTGAGTGAAGCGAGGCTTAGATCATACAAATGGAGTTATCTAGTCATTTGGTAAATAACAAAAATGGAGATCCATATCCAAGTCTTTCCAAATGCCTACCATGCTTCTGCAGAGAATACTTTTCCTCCTGGCCACCCCACCCAACAATACTGTTTCTCCCCCTGAGTCCTTGAACCAGCATGGCATGGTTGCACTTCCTTTGAGGTCAAAGGTCTCGGTTTTCCCTCCATTCTCTCTATGCTTTCAGCACTCAAATCCCCAGATCTGCTGTGGAGTTAGGTTGGATTTTGGGTAGAGGGTCTACATGAGCATCTTTCCAGCCTTGGACACTTGTTCCCTCAATGGCTTCCAGCCTCTGTTAGCAAAAATCCAAGTGACATTCTCCAGCCCAATCGCTGTAGCACAGTGACACAGCTCTGAACCCACAGAACACTCAACCTTGCAATGTGTCTCACCTGGGCAACATGGATCCCAACGTGCAGGTAGACGAACAACCAAACGAAAGGCCACATAAACCATTCGGTGACTCAGACATTCATGCCATGCTTAGGTAAAGAAGGGTACAAGCATGGGGTCAGGATTCCGGAAGCAAAGTTTCAAAGCTGGCCATTCATCCAACTCTCCCTCTCGGGAAAGCACAGCAAGAGGAAAAGATAATCTCACGAGAACTGCCTTTGCAAGCCAGCCTTCAACCTGGCTGCCCCCGACCCCTGACCTGTATACCTCATATGAGAAATCTGTCCCTATCTGTTCTCTTGCTCCAGTTTTTCCCAAAGAAAAGTATCTGAATAACTGATTCCCGAGTCAACTGCTTGTGAGTGGCAGAGTGATTTCTACTGTTTCTAGTCCTCCTCTTTGGGGTACCACTGAAGCTAGCACCCCATGTTCCACTGCATCAATGTGGATGCAAACTCTGCTTCTTTCTTCTACACAGGGTCATTAGCTCTCATTTCTTCTCACACGTGGTCGTTCTAATTTTTAGCCTCAGGATGAGTTGTGTTGGGGCTAGGCTCATGTTGTAGAAATAGCTGGGAGCCATTGAAGGCTGTCAAGGATGGGACTGACTATCCCAATAGGGAAAAGGAAAGTGTAGTGATAATGGGGGATGTGGCAAGGTGAATTGGGGGAGACTATTTAAGACCTATTTGATGTGTCCAGGAGACGTGAAGGGAACGAGAACGAG